>NW_006399802.1:15448262-15488447 GCF_000299155.1 Elephantulus edwardii | reverse complement strand
AGGAACAAATATCGATCTCTTCCAGTCAGTTGGCCAAGTGGTTGTTCTCCAGATTTCTTGGCACAAGTTGGTGAGCACGTCCATGGCAGCATCTGTTACAAACATAGAGTCCTTATATCAAAAGAACTGGTAAGCACTGAAGAAGCAATAATGAAGGTGTATTGACCATTGCATGTAGAGCATTTTCTGTGAATGATGAGTCTTTAGCTGGAATGATGAGTTTGTGTAAAGCCATAGTTTTCCAACTTGAGCATTCTTCATGATTACTAGGAGGACTTGTGAAAACCCAGACGGTAGGGTTTCATTTCCAGAATTTTTGAGTCATTAGATTTAGTATGAGGCCTGAATATTTGAATTTCAAACAAATTTCTAGGTCATGTGGATGCTACTGGAACAGAAACAACACTTGTGAACCACTGATGTGAAAGAAGAAGCTGGAGAGATTAGTTGTAATTTTGTAGCCAAATTAATTGATATTAATAAAATCCAATCTTTATTAAGCCATAATTATGTTGCCTAATGATATGGGCTCTCTTACAAACCTGTGCAACAATTGCATGGACTAGGTGTAAAGTTGTGGGACAAACACCAAAATCAAGACAAAACAACCAACTAAATTTATTGCCATTGAGTTGAGTGCTACAAAGTAGAACTACTTGTTACAGTTTTCTTGGAAACAAGAGAGATTAAATAATACATTGAAGAAGTATTAGAATAGAACTGGATAGCAAACAATAGCTATTGTATTCCAATAAATTTCATCATCACACCATAGTTTGCATACAAAACTGGGAGGGACTGACTTGTAATTTGATCAAGATGCAATAAAGGACTCATTTGAGAACAACGGAGAATTGGAATATTAGACCAGATTGGTTTCTTACCCAAGGTATTAGTTTCCTTGGGCTGCTGTAATAAACAAACAAACTCATTGCAAGCAGGCTGATTCTGTTTCACAGCAACTCTCTACTGGGTTTCTGGGGAGGTAAATCTTAATAGGAAGAGAGGGCACCCCCTTTTTTCCCTCTTAAGGAGCTGCTGGTGGATTTGAGCCATTGGACATTCTATGTACTGTGTCACCAGAGCTCCCTACTATAACAAAGTATCAGACATTTGGTGGCTGCACACAACAGAAATGTATTCATTCACAGTTCTGAAAGCCTGAAATCTAATATTAGGGTGGTGTGAGGGTTGCTTCCTTCTTGATATTCCAAGGGAGAATCCTTTTCTTGTCTCACTCCTAGCTTCTGGCAGCTGCTGGCAATCCTTGACATTTCTTGGTTTGGACTTCAACCTGGGCTTCTGCCTTCACATGGCCACCTCTTTCTCTGTTCCTCAAGTCGTCTTTGTCTTTCTTTAATAAGATTATCTATCATTGATTGTGTTTAGAGCCCACTCAAAAGTCAGAATGACCTTCTCTTAAGACCTTTAGCTTAACTACATCTGCAAAGACCCTTTTTCTAAAGAAAGTAGATTACAGTTCTAAATTTTGATTGAACATATCTCTCCTAAAGGGCTCACAACTCAGTCCACTGCAGGCAGCATGATTTCCCTATTCTCCTTTCTTGAAAGAGCACTGATTTTATTCAGATATTACTCTTCCCCCACTCCATCAGTAGGGGTGGAAATGGAAAGATTATTTAGTCTGGGCTGATTAGCATATTATATTTTTCTGACAATTATAATAAGTTCTGGGCAGAGTTTGTGTGTTCTAAAATGGTCCCATCAGACTAAATTTAGATATTATAATTTCTGACTGAGAGAGCAAATTTCTCCTTCTTTGTTCTTGGGTATGAATGGAACAGCGTATTGCCCTGGTAGTCAACCCTCCATTATGTATAGGGACAACCTGAGGGCAAAGTTGTTACACTGAGACTTCAGTGGGGGGATGACAGGAACTCATATCCTTGATGTGAACTTGTTATTGAGTCAATGGACCCAAAGGCTTATGTGGCCTCTAGACTTTGTTATATGAAATGACCAGTGTCCTGTGAGCCAGATAGAATTTAAGTCACAGGCCACTGCACGCTTCCTAAATTATGAATGTGATAATGTTTGGAATACATAAATATTAACAATAAGTCAGAGAAGTAAATACGCTAAGTTTGTTGCATGTCTGGAGACATAATAATAAGCAGTTAATTTTGGAATATTGTCTGGAAATGGAGGAGAGGAAGGAAGAGAATGTGGTAGAGACCTCTCTGTAATGACCATGGCCTTGCATCCTTAGAAAATTCTCAGCAAATCCAGACAATTAAAAAGGAATAATTGTCTCATATCTCTCAATTATTCACCCCTTCTTAATCTTTCATTCTTGTCTCTGTTGTCTACCCCTAAATAAATATGTAACTCATATTTCAGAATTTCAGTTGATATAGTTGGAAACATTTGGCAGAAAAGTTTGACTGAAGTAGGCCTGGTCTGCTCTGCACTTAGAAATAAGTCCTGCTGGCATTTGATTTATGTAATTCTGGCTTTTAATAGAAATGTGGTCCAAAACCATGACCTGCTCTGTGAGAGAAAGATGGACAATCCCTTCCAGCTCAATTTATTGCCCCTGAAAACCAGCTATGAGTTGGTTCAGAATCAGTGATAACAACAACAGCAACAGCAAGCTTTTGAATAGGCGCTCTGGGAGTATGGTTTATTATATGTTGTATTGCTAATCCAGAGGTCAGTGGTTCAAATCCACCAGTTTCTCCAAGGGGTGGCAGATGGATAATCTCCTTTAAAGATGCGCAGCCTTGGAAACCTGAAAGGCGGCGGTTGCTACAAGTTGAAACTGACTCAGTGGTAATGGGCTAGTTTTTGAATACATAGAAAAGAATAGATTTCGAAAGAAGCTACACTGTAATCTTGAATCAAAGTTCTAATCCACCAGCTGCTCCACGGGAGAAGGATGGATAACCTCCTCCCATGTGATTAACTGCCTCTGAAAACCTATGGGTTGGTTCCCATTGATGGGACACACAAAAACAAATACAGCAACATTTTATGCAAATGATTATATGCACTTTTTTTAAAAAAAATAATATATGTGTAAATATTTATTTTAAATAAGAAAGGATATATGCTATGTTGATATAAAATAAATGTAACTCACAATTAAAGGATCCATTACATTAGTCACGAAGGAGGTTACAAAGTTTTTCTCTTACAATTACAGTTGAAAAGGAATAATTCTTTAAAATAAAATAAAGCAAAAACAAATCTTGAAAAATTGGGAATTATTTTGACAAAGTGATACTATTTGAAGACACCAACTTCTTAAGAGTGGATAGATAATGAATACTGCATTAGAATAGATGAGGAGAACTGTCTGAAAGAAATGTATGATTAGGCATTATATGTATGACAACAATCTGGAACAAGGGGTGTACTGTGGAGTTGGTTGGGGGTAAGGGGAAGAAAATGTTCAGCAATGAAAAAAAATAATATATACTATTTAAGTCGGTTACTATATTTCAGAAGAACAGTCTTCCAAGTTGTACAGCACTCTTCTGTCAATATGCTGTACTGAGGTAACCTGGGGTTGCTGTGATACTGAACCTTGTGCCATTGGGGTGTCACATGCCATCATGATTACACATGGTGGACAGTGTTTGGTAGGGCTCCCAGTTTAAGACAGATCTGGAAGCAGGAGTGGCATCCATTTCTTAAACAAGAAGCCTTTGGAAACTCTATAAACTTTGATAAATGATGATAGTTATAGAAAGGATTCAGACCTTTTGTTCATAGATATGGTCGCTATGAGTTGTGCTTGACCTGATGGCAATCAGTAACATTTAAAAGAGATAAAGATGTAAACATCCAGACAGACATTGCATCTTTGACCAGTTGGATGCCAAATAGAGAAACCTGAATGCTTTGCATCTATTTGCTTTTATCACATGCCATAAAAGTTAAAAATACATTGTACTACACACACACCCATACACACACACACACACACACACACACACAAAGATAAAGACACCTTAACATCTTGCCAAGTTTCCCTACTATCCACTCACATGATTAATACCTAACGAAATCAGTGATTAGGAATATCTATCTCCGAAAGTGATTTCAATGCATTTTTTGCCTTGATTATCCTTTCTCTATGATTTGGGATAATTGCTAAGCTGAATTAGGAGTGATGTGGAGTGATGTGACATTCCACCATGAATTGCTAGAGTTAACCACCCTGCCCTTTTTATTCTTGAACTGTCCCAGTTCAAGAATGAAAACTTCTTGGAAACCAGAAGTTCTACTGTTCCATAAGGGCCATTATGAGTTGGGATCAACTGGAAGGCAGTGGGGATTTTGTTTATTTGCTTGTTAAGCAGCAAAGTTTCAGCCAGGAATACCAATTTTTGGTCTCCCCGTAATGCTCTGTGCATATTCCCACTTTTTGATTTTCCTTAAACCCATCTGCCTCCTTGAATCACTTAAACTAACAATTCAGAAACCAAGAAGAAGCATCCAGAAAACAACTAGAATTGTAGACAGTTCATTGGGATGGAAGGGGACTATGGGAAAAGGAGAGTTAGGATAGTAGGATCAATAGAAGATATGATGTCCCCTCTCCATTGTGCTCTGGTGGCCTAGTGATAAGGAGCTGTGCTGTCATAACAAAGTCACATGGTTCTAATCTACTAGCTGATCTGCGGGAGAAAGGTGGGCAATCTGAAAATCTGCTGATGGTCAGCTATGGGTTGGTTCTTACCTGACAGTACATAACAATAACAATCAATAATTAAAACTCTACCGTGTAAATGAGAGATTTTTAGTTAGGTATGCTTAAAACACATTACACTGCTCTTAAGAACCTGACCAAGACTGAAAGGAAGACAAAAGCCATCTAACTAAACAAACAAACTCCCCAAACAACCCCAAACCTAAAAGACTCAAGAAGGAAAACTGAGCAAAACAGAAACAGAAGCCACAAAGCACAGAATTTACCTGTACAAACAACCTTAAAGGTTATTATTCTTTGCCAAGGAAGCAGAACACCCAGAAGCATGAAAGGAGCTCTAAGAATGAGGAGAAGGATGAACACTAGACATTTTGATTTCACTGAAGTACATGACTTTGTTTATATTATTCCCCAGGAAACGATGGTTGAGTGTAAGCCTTTCAACTAGAAGAGAATAGATATACAGACGATTGCTCCTCTCTGACTGCCCCCCTAAAGACAAGCAAACTCATGACTTCTTGAACGTACAGAGGAAGGTCATCAAGCATAAAGGGATCTAGAGATTATTTCCCAAGTTAATATTGACATATGTTCTTAGGCTATGCGGCAAGTAGTTTATATCTCCCTTCTGCTCTTTCTCTCACTTTTATCTACCTGTCTATTCTGTCTCTCTGTCTGTTTCTCTATGTCTATCTGCTTAATGAGACTGGGAGATATAGATGGGGTACAGCTTTCACTTGTTGAAGGCCCCTCACTTGCCGATATGGCAAGACTCAAAATGAGGAGATACAGCTGCAAGTATTCATTACATAATTGGAATGTATAATATATAAAGCTTCAATCTATATAGATTTTGAAGCTCAACATCAAGAAAACAAAGATTCTTACCAGTGGACCAATTGGCAGCATCATGATAGATGGAGAAGAGATTGAGATTGTTAACAATTTCAACTTGCTTGGTTCCAAAATCACCACTCTTGGTCCCAGCACTCAGGAAATCAAATGACAAATTGCATTATGGAAATCTGTTGTCAGGGACCTCTGCGGGGTGCTAAAGAGCAAGGATGTTAGTCTAGAGGGTAAGGTGTGGCTGATCCAGGCCATGGTCTTTGCAATTACTTATTATGCATCAGAGAGCTTGACAATGACCAAGGATGACAGAAGAAGTATTGATGCCTTTGTGTTGTGGTGCTGGAGAAGAGTATTGGATGTGCTATGCACTGCCAAGAGAACTAACAAGTCTGTCCTGGAGAGGGTGAGACCCAGCTGCTCCTTGGAGGTGAGGATTTTGAGATACCATCTCACATTCTTTAAGCATGTAGCCAGCAGGGACCAATCTTTAGAGAAGGGTGGAGAGACAGTGCAGGAGAGGAAGATCATGGATGTGATATATTGACACAGTATCTGGGGTTGTGAGGGTAGGTGTATCAGAGACAGTGAGATTGGCTCAGGACATAGCAGGGCTCAGAGCTATTGTGCATAAGGTTGCTATGAGTCATAGTCAACATGACAGCACATAGCAACAACAAAAATGTATCAAGGAAAGTTTAAGTTTGTAAACAATGAAATGGAGTGTGTCAAGCTCCACATTGTAGGCATTAGTGAGCTGAGAAGGATTGGTATTGGTTATCTTCAATCAGACAATCATGTGACATTCTATGCACCTGTCTATCATCTACTTAAAGGAGCTCTTGTGGCCCAGTGGTAAGGAGCTGCACTGCCAACCACAAAGCGTGTTGTTTGAATCCTTGAGCTGCTCCACAGGAATCTTCTCCCAAATGATTTACTGCCTCTGAAAAGCCATTGGAACATCAGTTACAGGTTGTTCTGATTCGATGGCACATATAATAACAATAATAATCAGCTAATTATTTCTCTCTAATGTATTATTTGTTTGGGGATTTGGTTTTAAAAGTGAACACAGCACTTTGGCTTCCAGTCACGATGAAGAAAGGGACTAATTTTTTTCCCAATAGTCTCTAACAACAACAACAGAGACAATAGTGCAAAATAATGGTTTTCAGAACATTGACCGCCAGGTAACAGAATGTTTGATCCCTAAGAGATGAGAAGCAAATGAAGTGAGCCCTGTGAATATCCCAGTTTATTGCCTAGAGAAGGATTTCCAGTCTGTGTTGCAGGGAAGGGGTGATATAGGAACCCATAAAATGCCATAGAAGAGTTTCTGAGCTAGTATTAAAAAACAGAATCTAGGCTGCAAACAGATTCAGACAGGAGATGGAGAGTTTTCTGAAAGATCCCCATCAGCTCTATTGTTAGGAGGCAAACTTGTTGGATGTACACCAGCATGAGACAAAGCAGGGGGCCAACAGACGAAAAGAACAGGATTTAACAGAAGTAGAGGTTCAAAGCCAGGCTTATTTAAAGGCTGCATAATTTTTCTAATTAGAAGGATTGGTATTTAATATCAGAACCAACGGTGTGATTTGGCTAGAAATTGATTTATTACTTGTTTTGTGATGTTTTCCTTAAGAAGATAATACACTTGAAATTCCTCTCGAGTGCTTTATTTCCAAAAGTTGTCAATAAAAACCATCTTCATGAATTTATAAGAGAGCTTGAACCAAGTGTGGACCAATTGTATTTGTGGTCACTTTCCTGGTGTTCTGAGAGCCTGGTGTCTTCCTTGAAAAGGGATCTACAAAGAGGTCATTAGTTTTTTTAAAAAAATTTATTGTATATTGGTTTGCCTACAAAATTGCTATACATAGTGTAATGCCCACCATTGCCCCGTCTTTTCAAGCTCCCACTGAATCTTTCCTAATTCCTTTTACCCCCTTCCTCTACCTACCAAACTCTGTGACCCCACGATTTCCTCTCCTCTCAGCCACCCTGCCTTCTCCCCTTCTCCCTTTGGACCCTTGTACACATCCTGCTAGTTGTCCTTCTATTTTTATAGTACCAGACAGTATTTGTCCTTATGAGACTGAGTTAGTTCACTCAGCATAATGCTCTCCAGCCTCTTCCTTGTTATATAGTATTTTTCGAAATCACTATTCCTGAGTGCTACATAGTATTCCATTGTGGGAATGTCCCACAATTTAAGAAGAGTTAATTCTTAAATGAACTTACAGATACTTTCCATAGTTCTGGTCATATTTCTGGGGAAGTATAAATGAACGAAAGGGACAATGTAATAAAGAAAAAAAATCCAAAGTTCTATTTCTTTGTGTTGCGCATGTTTACATATGTGTATTAGTCTTTCCAACAATTCAGTAAAATGTTCTGAAATATTTCACATCTCATACTTCTTAGAGATTTAGATTAATTTCATAATTATATATATATGATATTATCTATAGTGGCACAGTGGGTAAAGGCTTGACTGCTGACCAAAATGTTGCTGTTATTAGGTGTTGTTGAATTGAGTACAATTCACAGCAACTCTATGAACTACACATCTGAACCGTATCTTAGCCTGCACCATCCTCATCATCCCTGATGAACTTGAGCCCATTACCTCAGTCACTGTATCAGTTCATCTCATGGAAGGTCTTCATTCTTATTGCTGTCCATCCACTTTTCCAAGCATGATGTCCTTTTCTAAAGAGTAATCCCTTCTAACAATACGACCCCAACATATGAAATGAAACCTTGCCTTCCTTTTGAGGAGCATTCTGGCTGCCTTTTGTGCCCTAAGCATACTTAGTTGTTCTTTTGGCAGTCCATGGGATGTTTAGTATTCTTCTCCAGCACCACAACTCAACGAAATGGATCCTTCTTCGGACATCTTTATTCATTTACCAACTCTCAGATGCATAGCAGGTGACTGACTAGATAGACCACAACTTGAATAAGATAGACCTTACTCTTTAAACCAATATCATTACTTTTCCAGGCCTTGGAGAGGTCCCTTATAGGAGACTTTCCCAAAGCTATATGTCTCCTAATCTCCTGACTACTAATACTGAGGGTGTTGACTGTGAATAAGAGGAAATCATTGACAATTTCAGTCTTTTTTCCATCTATCATGATGTTGCCTATTGCCCCAGTGGTGAAGACCTTTGTTTTTTCAATGATGTGAGACAATACATATTGAAGGCTTTACTCTTTGATCTTCTACACTAAGTGCCTCAAGTCCTTCTCGCTTTCAGCAAGCAAGGTTGTGTCATCTGCTTAATTCAAGTTGTTGATAAATTTTCTTCCAATCCTGACCTAAAGGTAGCGGGCTTAAACTCGCCAGTTCCTCTATTGGAAAAGAGATGAGACAGTCTGATTTTGTAAACATTTCAACCATGGAACAGCTCTCCTCTGCTCTGCATGGTCACTGTAAATAGGAATTGACATGAGAAAAGTGTATTAAAAACAACTACAACAGACTACATCTGTATCTATCAGACAGTTAAGTCAGGATACACTATTTCTTTTTTAAATGAAGAAGATACATTACTATAATAACTAAATTAATGAGTTTGAGTTGTACCTTACATGCGTGCCATGGACTTAGACAAAGGAGTGCTCCCTCCTTCTCTGAGGACGCTTGTGGTTTGGGGGTGTGCGGTTAAGGTGGGGACAAAATGGCAATGAGAATAGAGAGCTGAGGGAAGCCAACAGACAGGCACACACAGACACAAGACAGAATCTGGTAATTAAGTCAGAATTGTTTTTCAGGAGTTCTGTTAATGAGGCAGAGTTTTCTGAAGCAAAGACATGATATGAACTATATTCAAGTGAGAAATCATACCCACAGATTGGAGGGGAATTCACAGGCTCTTGAAACACCCTGTACACTGAACGTCTCCTGTGGCTTCAATGGAAAACAAATCAGGGCACCACAATGCATTGCGGGCGTTTTCTGAAATGTCACTCTGACGTCTCGTTGTAAATCGCTGTAAACATAATGAAATTATTTTTGTGTCTTCTGTGTGATGTTAGTGATTGGGCTCGAGTTGAAAGTCACGTTCCTGGGGTTGGTATGTCAGGCCAACACCCCAAATTCTCATCAAGTTTGGTCCTGTGGCGGTGGAAGTTTGTTTGGAGTTTCAGTTGAGTCATTGTCATATTGACTTCTCGTCCAAGAACTGTGGCATTTCTAGGCCTCAGAAAAGTGGGGCCTCAGCAAGTGAGAACTGGTTTTCATGAGATTCTTATAAGCTGGCAATAGTACCTGAAATGGGTAAATAGAGGAGGGAGGGGACTTGGACCCGAGATAGCTCTGAGCGGAATGGCAGACAGAAAACCAAGCTGCATTTGAGAGTGGAACAACAGCCCTCGACTAGGGGTCAGATCAGGACTAATGGGTAGGTTTTGTTAGAGAAAAACACTTAAGGAGCCATAAAAGTAAGACAGGCAGGCTTGCAGAAAGCATCACTTTGTGATTAATGCATCAAGCTACTAATTATTCAGGGAAAGGTTGTTTGTCTGGACTTACATGTTAGGGGCTGCACTGGGGATCACTGCAGTTCTGCCTGTTACAACCAGAAAAACTAGAATAAGTTTAGGAGCAAGAGGGTTTCTCTTCTTGCATAAATAAGATTCTGGGAGGAGACTGTCCACTGCTAGTATGGCAGCTGCACAGTCACTGGGGAGTCTGGCTCCTTCTAGGTTATATAATTTCCATTACTAGGATGAGAACCTTTTACTCTAGGTCTAAGTTGGTGGCTGGAGCACCATTTGTGACATTCCAGGTAGTGAAGAGGAAGAGGGAAGACAGAAGAGGGACCCCTCTTTGTCTTTCTAAGGAAACTTCCACACAAGATTGAAATCTCATTGGCTAACCTCAATCACAGTTAGCTTTCAAGGAAATGGATTGGCATCCTTGTGGTAAGAAATTGTGCTCCCAATCCCAAAGCAAGCAGTTCAAATCCACCAGCTGCTCCTCAGGAGAAAGAGGGGCACCTTCCTCCCATGTGATTTACAGCCTCTGAAAACCTGCTGGATGGTCACTTATAAGTCTGTTTTGATTTGATAATACATAACAACAACATAATACCTTAGGTGAACACAGCGTTGCTTTGAGTAAAATCAAGAGTTTGGGGTTTTGTTACTAGCATCCGTTGAATGCTAAAAATGTACATAGTCAGAATGCATATCACACATATCACAACTGACCAGAGTTAGTAACGCTCTTTACCTAATTCACTCATTTACTACTTCTCTTGGTTCTCACTTTAGCCAATGAGCAGGCAGGATTGATCCCAAATCTAGTAGAGAGTATTCTTTTATACACTACTTTGCTGATGCATCTTTCTGAGCACTCCATTCTGAAGATGCTTGTTTTCTCACCTGCAAAACAGAACCCATTCTCTTCCTACCTGAGAAGGATACTCACTGATGCATCTGGGGAATTAGCATTTTTCTCCTCCAGTCTAGACATTTATGCAGATTATTCACTGGCTGTACCAATTATCTGTTCATGGTAAGTAGACAGATGTGAAGCTATTATCATCCTCTGCATGATTGAAGGGATAAAAGTAGGTATAAACCCCTGGGGGAAAAATGCTAGTGAGAATTTATTTTTTAAAAAACTTTAAAATTTCAATTTTTAGGGAGCTCTGGTGGCCTAGTGACAAGAAGCTGCTCTGCAATCCCAGAAGTTTATGGTTCGAATCCACCACATGTTCTGCTGGAGAAGGAGGGGCAGTTTCCTCCTGTACCAGTCAGATCTGATTTTTTGGGATGCATACACAAAATAATAAAATAATAAAAAAATTTAACATTTAAATTTTTTTAAAAGTGCTCTTTTACCATCTAATTGGGACAAGTCTAAAAGTAAGGAATACTTTCCCCCTTTTAAAGCAATATTTTTATCGTTCATGTATATTGTGTTTCATCCATGTACGTTGTTTCATTTACAGTATATTTTGTTCATTCATATTGTGGAACTATTTTCCCTCTGTTACAATCATACCATCAACAACTGCTTTTGTGAAAGCATGCAAGCCAGCTATTTCATGCCTTGTGCCTTAATATCCCCCTTTTACACAGACAATTGGTAATTTGCCCATTCCAATCAAGCCAGTGCTCTGGGAGAAGCAGCACATCATTTTGCTGAAGGATCCTCTGTTCAACTTGAAAAGTTTGAGTATCTACACTCATAAGCATTTCCCAGTCCAGAGCAAGCATCCTAGTTCACAGCACATCTCTTCATCTGGTTGGGTTCTGGTCAATGCATCTCCAGCCATCAGTGGCTAGTTTAAATGAGTATTAGCTGCAAACTTAGGAGTCCATACTTAACTCTGCATTCCAGATAGCTTCATCTCCTCACTCAGCCCTATTCTCTACATGGGGCCAAGTCAAGTCGACAGGCCACATATCCTCATGACTCCCTGCTCCTCAAGCCAACAACCCTTCTCTCCTCATCCATGAATTTGTGCATTCTCGGTGGGCAGTGCTGAAGGAACATGGCCAAGCTCAGCCTGTTTCTCTGTTGTTGTATTCCTCTCACTTCCACTCCTGTGGAGCCAATTGAAATCTCATGTCTTGGAGGTGGGGTCTGTTGCGTACAAACTTTACCCTGCCTCAGAAACCAAACAGCTTGTTCCAGTTATGAAAAGTCAGTTTCTTCCTTTTCTTTTTCTCTTTTCTTGTTTGGTTTTCTTTCAAATGTGAATCTCTTCTATCCACAGTCCAAGGTCGATCAAAAAATCCATTAAAATTCACATCGCCACAGAGTACTAGAGGGAACTCAGTCTTTCCCCTTGACCACGTCCCAACCCCTACTACCAGATTCTACTTGTAGCAAGCTTATCTCCAGGGCAGATCTTCCCTTTAATACTCCAAATGAAGAATTGGCCAAAGGTGGAATGACATGCTTTCTGACTCAACACCATCCAGTGTTCATTTATATAATACATTTTTTTAAATGTCATTGAGAAGTTGTTTTTTTTTTAAAACAACACAACACAACAAAACAAAACCTACCATTGAGAATTTCTTGAAGGACTTTTCAGTTGGCAGCAGGCACTTGCTGGAGACTTGGTTGCTGGGGAAACTCTTCCCTCCAATAAGGATGATAAAGATGAGTCTTCTGCATTGCACGCTGGCATGATAGAGCAACTCTATTGTGCAATTCATCTACATTAAAGAGCATTTTATGCCATTCTTGTATCTAGGGTGGCTTTCTCTTGGTTACTGTTGCTGTCAATAAACTGTTTTCCCCCATCAAGTAATTGGAAAGAAATACCACAACAGGGAAATGTGTCTGGAAATGTTTCATTAAAATAATGCTCTAGTGAAAATGTTGGCTTGTTTTGATATCCTTGTCAAAGACAGTCAGAAACAGAACCATCCAGTATGCTTTCTTAATTTTATAGGCTCAGAAACAGGGTTACATAGATACTGGTCCTTTGGAGGAAGTCGGATTCAGAGTCCAGAATTTACAGATGGCATTGCAGGTACTGTTGGGGTTTCAGAGACGATTCAGGAGTCACTGTACAGTAGTGTTTAAAAGTGACCCCTAACCATACTATCTTGGGAAAACTACTCTCCTCCTTTAAATATCTGCTTACTCATCCAAATTAAGGGGGGGGGGGAGGAAGGTGTTGTAAACGTATTTACTCTCTAAGAATCGTTGTGAAGATTAGAGAAATTACTTGATGGCACATAACAACAACAACAAACAACAACATTATGAAAGTACTTAGCACTGTGCCTGTCGCACTTAGTAGTACATAACTGATTGTTAAAAAAATGAAAATAAACTTTTATCAGAAGAGAGAATGATTCATGGACCCATGAGACTGGAATTCCCTCCTTCTACCTACCTCTTTTTATCACCGACAGTAACATTGTTATAGAGACTGCATATTTTATATCACCTAATTTTACATGGAAAGATAATGTGCAGAATCATGTGAGTTTGATCCTATTAGCTCCTTTTTAAGATAAAGATGCTGAAGGTCAAAGAGGCAATGGGATTTGTTTAATCTTGCAAATTTAGCGAATGACAGCTGAATTCACTTTTCTAACTATTAACGGTTTTGTTTTGTTTTATAGCCTACCGTGTGCCAAACATTATTCTAGGCCTTTGTTTAAATTTTTACTTTTTTAATGCCCATGGTAATTCTCCTAGCAACCCTGTAAATTATGATTCTCATTTTACAAAGAAACAAACTTAGCTTCAGAGAGATTAAGTAATGTGTCCCAGGTTCTATAACTGATAAGTTATCAATATTCCTTCTGGACTCCTGTCATGGCAATAATACCTAATCATATATTGCTTTTGGACGGTTCTCTCCCTCATCTGTTTCAGTGGAGTGTGCATGGTTTATCCCCTCCTTCTCAGTCTCCCCCAACTCCGATGTCAGTCCCATTTTACAACAGTGGCACTAGGTTACTTTTTAAAAAAAATTATTTTATTTAATTGATTTTAATGAAAATTTACAGAGACTTTGGATTTCCATTCATTCGCTGCTGCACTTGTCTCTCTGCTCACCCCTCCCCCAATTGCTTTTCTTTTTGAAAAGTAAAAAAAAAATTTCATGCTTTTTAAAAATTATTTTTATTTTGTATTGGTTTGCATACAAAATTCTTATACATCATGTTTCATTTACATACATTATGGTTCATGTATTCTTTTATTCACATTGTGTTTCATATGATGATTACCATACATTTTTTTAATAAAATTAATCATCAATGAAAAAAAACAAACAAACAAACAAAAAAACAAACCAGGTTTGTTTGAGACAAAAACTCATGTTCATTTTGCTCCAACACACTACATCTCATTCTCATCTTCTATAAGAAAGGATAAATTGTTTGATTATTGGCTATGAAGGCTTTAATAATAGGAATTGTCTTTTCAACTTTATAGTCTCCAGGTTACAGTATTGTGCAAGTTCACTGTTTTGCTCAGAGTTGAGCTGATAAAAAGAAAGATGACCCCTTGAAAGGAATCTCCTTCTCTCAGCCTAGCAAGAAGCTAAATAACAAGCCTGAGCTCTGTCTAGTCATAACCTGGTGCAAGTTGTCTATTGAATGCATTTTCTGAAGTTGTTTAATTTCTTCTTGATCACTGGATGCCATGAGATATCACTTCCTTTGCAATTTTTCTGCTCTTCTTTGCGAAAGCACTCAATGTTATGATTTCACTCGTCCGTAACAGAACTAGGACTCAGATATTGAATGATAATTGAATTGTTAATGAAAATAGTTTTTGATGAAACTGAAACCTCAATTCTTTGGGAAACCTCCAGATCTGGGCCTGGGGAGCATAATAGATGTATGCAGCTGTGGTGTCAATGATTAAAAGGAATTACAGGGAGGGATAGAATGGACAATGTTTGAAAGAAAAGTCTTTAAATGTTAAGAGAGGAATCTTTGGGTCCAAGACAGAAAAACAGAGCTTAAAAGGCAAATGATATAGAGGAAGTGTACCCAAGGAGAGGATCCAGCTTTTAACAGAAGGGAAAGTCCTTAGTGATCTGTCACAGAGATCGACTTTTCCCGAGTTTTGTTGTTTTGTTACTTTTGATAACTTTGGGTAAGACTGAGGATAGCTTATTGAGCTCTGAAGCAGACAGCAGGATCTTGGCTCTTCAAATGACTCACATTTTGGAGTTTAATTTTTCTCATCTTTTAACTGTGGATAATAGGATATGTATTTCAAATTTCAGTGCTAAGCCTAAAATAAGAGAACTTGTGAAAGAACAGAATTTTATCTTCCTTACAGTGTATGCATGTTGAAGATAAAATATTAAATATTGGGATAATAGATGGTATTGGTGATTTAGTGCTGGAATTCTTATTTTTATTTTCCTTATGGGAAAGTTCTTATTCTTCAGTTTGATTCCCAAGGCAGTGTGTTTCATGTGTAGCTAATCCCCATCTGCTGATCAGGGGGGAGGTTTGCTTATTGCTGTAATGTTGAAATCAGACCAAGATAGACTAGAAAGAAACACTTGATCATATATTTCCCCAAATAAACCAACAGATACTCTATGGAGCACAATGATTTGATCTTTAAATCATAGTGAAGGTGGTACAAAGTCAGGCAATGCTTTGCTTCATTGGGCAGAGGGTTTCTGTGAGTTAAATGCAAACTACTAACAGTGATCACATAGCAAATAGCTTAAGTTTTAAAAGAATCACAAATGTCTTTGGTTTCAGATCAAATACATTTTATTTTAGATTCAGTATTCAAAGATCACTTGAAAGGCCTTACACATTTCAATTTTATAACTGAATCATGAAATAATCATGAATCATGAAATAATCCTGTCTCATGTTAAGGGAATCCTGTATCTATTTGGAGAATGTTGAATAAGAGAAGCATTAAGTACCTGCTAGAGAAGAGTATTGAATGAGTAATGTGTACTGACAAGAGAACTGACAGATCTGTCCTTGAGAAGGTGCTCCTTGGAGTTGCTCCTTAGAGGCAAGTGTTTGGAAACTGTATTCTACACCATTGTCTCCATTACTTCAATTTCCCTTCTCTCTACACCCATTACACTATGACTGCCTCAAAGACGCCATTGAAACGTCACTATTAAAATTACTATACCTGAATTGATTCCTTATTGTTACAAAGAGAAAAATAGTACTTGAAGCAGTTTTTACTGTTGGGCATGCTACCAGGAGGGACAAGCCCTGGGAGAAGAACATTGTGCTTGGAAGAGTGGAGGGACAGCACAGGAGAGAAAGACCCTGGATGAGATGGATTGATACAGTGACTGGGGTAATGAGCATAGGTGTGTTAGAGACAGTGAGATTGGCTCTTGATGGAGCAGGGTTCAAAGCTATTGTGTCATATGAGTCAATGCACACAGCAGCAACAACAACAGCTACAATTGCTTCAAGCACTATTTTTCTCTTTGTAACAATAAGGAATCACTTCAGACACGGCAATTTTAAGAGTGACATTTCAATGGAATCATTGAGACAGCCATACTGTAATGGGTTGAGAGAGAATGGAAATTGAAGTAACAGAGACAATGGTGTAGAATACACTTTCAATAAATGTAGTGAAGTGGAGGACCAAGAGGTAATATTGGGAATTAAAGGAGGAAATGAGATTATTTGTTTATTTTATAAGAATTGCCGAGATTTGTTTCGTGGGCAGACTAAGGGAAGTTGCCAGAGTAGAGGTAGTTGAGCAAGGATATAAGAAGCAGTGGCAGCTGATCTGGAAAGGATCCTTCCATCATCTAAGTTCTGGAGAAGGTGGAGGGGAAAGAAGTTGGTCACAGGATGACAGGCTCGCTCTGGGGATAAGGGAGGACACGTTAACATTCTTACTTCTGATATAGGAGTGAAGATAAGAAAACATTGCTGCTCTTCAGTGTGATTTAAAAGAGGAGGGGCACACAGTGCTGAAAGCCTATTATATTCTCTGTGGGAATTAATTCATTGATAAATTGAGTTGGACTTGAATATATGTTACATCCTTAATAGAGAAGCCAAGATCCACTAACACTTTCACATAAGAATGAAATAACAAAGGAATAATGTATGAGGCTGACAAATTACCATTTGTCTTCTGGAAATGGAGCATGAACAGAAGGGATAATGCCTGATTGTGCTAATTGTTTTGTCTCATTTGGGAGCACAAATGGGCAGTTGATCTTTCGCCAGGATGCATATGGATGTATGCACTTAAGTGATGTTTATACATGCTTGTTAAATCTACCAGAAAACTGTCTCCTGCTAGGTCATCACCATTTTCTGATCTATCTTGGACTCCTAACCAGTCTAGACCACTATGGTGGATTCCAACTCTCTTCCCGTCCTCTGCTGAAATGCAGCCACCTCTGAGATGGAGCGTGAAACTGATTCTGACAGAGCCAAGAAATTGTCTCGTCTTGGAAAGGACGATGTTGATAAAGCTGGTGCTTTCCCTCCTGGAATCCCTGCCTCTTCTGAAACTGAGCAGAATGTGGACTCCCAGTTGCTCTTATTTGAGCCATCTATCTGCCCTACTGTGCCATTATGTCAGACATATGTCGTAGGGTAGCCAATCAGGCTGGAAGCTTGACAGCCTGAGCAGTGCATTGGAAAAGGAGCTCTGTTTTGAGATGAATGTGCTTAAGTCTCAATGCTGACTCCACCATGTATTACCTGAAACTCAAATAAGTTTCATTTGACCTCTCTGAGTGTTAGCTTGCTTCTTAGTAAAAAGAAGAGATGTTAGTGTCCCCTTTGGCTACTTCAAAGATTCATTCAGAGGATTAAATAGGCTAATGATTATAAAACTTGACATACAAGGTAAAGTCTTTTTGATTAAAAGGGAAGAAGAGAGTGATGATATGTTATATTAAATACCATTTGTATGCCAGACATTTTACTAGATGCTTTCACTTTCGGGGTCTCATTTATCCTTTGGAAAAACCTCTGAAGTTATTTTAGTATCTTCATTTTACAGAGAGTAGAACATCTCCAAAAGTGGAATGACATTTTGTCCCGTTTTGTCACAGAATCATCACCATCATCTAACTCATTTTACTTTTAAAAGTTTAGCATATAAATGATACCGTCACTCTATCTAATAGTAAAGGCCCGAGCTTTTTTTTTCTTTCTTCTTCTTCTTTTGTTTTTCCTTAAGCAGTTAAGCATGGTTGGAAAGTACTAGGTAAAAAAGATTGCCATATGGGTTTAAATTAGATTCCAGGCAAGGAAAGGCTAAAGAACAAAGCTGCATGAACAGAGGAGGGAAACTGGCAAATGAAAAAGGATGGGAGAAAAACATGAAAGCAGTTATGAAAAATGTAGGTGAAAGCAGATATGAAACTTTCCAATTCATTCTGCCTTTATAAGGCACCCCAGGAAACTCAGAAACTGCCCAAAAACATAAACAATAAATTTGTCTACTTTCAAACTCTTTTGTTGGGGTAAGACTCCCTGTATAGGACTATTCCTTTCCTCTTGCTTTACGTGCTGTCCTGTCAAGTATGACTAGTAATGACCCTATGAACAACAGAACCGAACCCTGTTTTATCCTGTGCCATCTTCACCATCTCTGACACTTGAGCCTGTTGCTGCAGTTACTATTTCAATCCACCTCATTGAAGATCTTCCATTCCTTCACGGACTCTCCACCTTTTAAAGGATGGTGTCCCCTTGCAAGGAATAGCCCCTCCTAACAACATGTCCAAAATATATGAGACAAAATATTGCCATTCTTATTTCAAAGGAGCACTCTGACTGTCCCCCTAAGACATACTTGTTTGTTCTTTTGGCAGCCCATATCATATGCAGTACTCTCTTTTTCCAACATCACAAGTCAGAGACATTGATTCTTCTTCTGTCAGATTCTTCCAGCTCTCAGATGCATAGCAAGTGATTGAAAAGACCATGGTCTGAATTAGGAAGACCTTAATCTTCATATTGACATCATTGCTTTTTTTTTGATCATTGCTCTACATTGGAGAGTTCCCTGACAACAGCCTTTCTTATACATCTCCTAATCTACTGACTGGTGGGACCAAGGGTATATGTTAGATCCAAATAAGATTAAATCATTAACAATTTCAATTTTTCCTCCATCTATCATGATATTGCCTATTGGCCCAGAGCTGTGGATTTTTGTTTTCCTGATGTTGGAGTGTAATCCATAATGAAGGCTCTAGTACTCGATCTTCTACAGCAAAACCCTCAAATCCTCCGCACTTTCAGCCAGCAAACTTGTGTCATCTGCATAATTCAGGTTATTGATGAGGCTTCCTCCAATCTAGATGCCACATTCTTCTTCATAAAATCCGGTTTGTAGAATAATTTACTCAGCATACAGATTGAATAGATATAGAGAAAGTGTACAGTTATGACACACACTTCTTGATTTTAAACCATGAAGTGTTCCCTTGGTTTGTTTAGACAACAGCTTCTTGTTCTAGGTATAGATTGTGTATAAGTATAATTAAATGTTCTGGAATTATCAGTCTTCTCAATGTTAATGGATCCACAAAGTCAAATGCATTTGCATAGTCAACAAAACACAGAAAGACATTCTTCTGATAATCTCTTCTTTCAGCCAACATCCATCTGCCATCAGCAGTGATACTCCTGTTACCACAGCCTCTTCTAAATCCAGCTTGAACTTAAGGAAACTTTCTGTCAATGTACTGTTCTAGCTGGCTTTGTATGATCTTCAGTAATATATTACTTGCATGTGATATAGATGTTGTTGGATAATTTCCACATGGTGTTGGATCACCTTTCTTAGGAATGGGAACAAATATGTATATCTTCCAATCAGTTGCCTAGGTAGCTGTTTTCCAAATTTGCTGGTGCATATTGGTGAGCACATCTAGGGCTGTATTTGTTAGCTAAAATATGTCAATTGGCATCCTATTGATTCCTGGGTACTTATTTTTTGCCAGAGCCTTAATTGCAGTTTGTACTTCTTCCTTTCTTACCATTAGCTCTTGATCATATGATTCTTTCTGAATATTTCAGTGTCAGCCAATTATTTCTGGTACAGTGACTCTGTGTATTCTCTCCATCTTCTTTTGATGCTTCCTAGATTATTCAAGATTTCCCCCATAGTATCTCTCAGTATTGCAGTTGAGGCTTGAATTTGTCTTTCCAGTTCTTTCAACTTGAGAAATGCCAAATGAATTCTTCTCATTTTATTCTTCAACTCCAGCTCTTTGAACATTCCATTATAATACTTTGCTTTGTCTTTTTGCGGTTCTTCTTTGATCTTCTATTTGTCTCTTTTATAATTGTGAACAACACTGCCATGAACATCGGTGCACAAATCTTTGTTAGTGTCTCAGTTCTGTTTTCCTTGGGGTATATTCCTAGCAGTGGGATAGATGGATCATGTGGAATTTCTATGTTCAATGACAAATTGCCTTCCTGAGTGCCATTTTACCACCCCACCAGCAGTGTATGAGAGTTCCAATCTCTCCACATCCTCTCCAACATTTATTACTTACTGTCCTGTTAAACTTTGTGATTGCTACTGGAGTGAGATGGTGTCTCACTGAAGTTTTGATTTACATCTCTCTTATTGCCAGTGATTTTGAGCATTTCTTCATGTGTCTGTTGGGCACCAAATATCTTCCTTTGTGAACACTCTTTCCATGTCTTTTGCCCATTTTGTAATTGGCGTATTAGTCTTTTTCTCATGGAAGCCCTGTAATATTCTGTAAACTTCTGTTATGAGACTCTTGTCTGAGATGATACTGCCAAATGTTTTTCCCAGTCAATAGGTTTTATTTTCATCCTGTTAGAAGTTTTTGATGCACACAGGGTCTTAATCTTTAAAAGATCCCATTCATCAATGTTATTCTCTCCTGGTTGTGCATTTCTGGCTGTATTTGCCAGCCTCTTTATACCATATGCTAGGCCTTCTAAGTTTGGTCCCATTTTGTCTTTCATGATTTTTATGGTTTTGTTCCAATACAATATGGTTTTGTTCAATGGATGTGCAGACACCCATTTTGGTCTTTTCTTTCTTCATTGTATTTGTAATGACTTTTTGATTTCTTTAAAAAAATTTTTATTTTATACTGGTTTGTTTACAAAGTTCATATACATGGTTACCTGCACCAGATCTTTCCCTTTTCTTTCGCCTCCGCATTCGTCAAATTATACGACCTTATGATTAACCCTCCCTTGCCCATCCCACCCCTCTGACACCCCCTCGGATCTTCATACTCAATCTGCAATAGTGGTTTTATACAGTATTCATCCTGTGGGATTGAGTTAGTTAACTTAGCATAATGTTCTCCAGTCTCTCCAAAGTTAGGCAATAATTTACAAAATCATTACTCCTGCATGCTGTGTAATATTCTATTTTTGCTTTCTTTATATGCATGATATCCTTCCTGTCATTCTACAACTCCTTTGGTTTATGGTCATTAGTGTTAAATGAATCAGATATGTTCTTAAGATGATTTTAAAATTTAATTGTGACATACTCAAGTTAATATTTTGGTTGTTGTGGAATTGTTTTCATTTTATTCAACTTTCTTTTAACTTGCATGTAACTGGCTGACAATCTATTCCACAGTAAGTGCCTGACTGAGTTTTGAGTGTAGATAGTGAGCTTCCCAAAGTTTTCTCCCCCACAGATGTAGCCAGTCTGATTCCTAGGTAGTCCATCAGGTGATTTCCTTGTCCATACTCACCATATGTTGGTTTTCTTTTTTAAAAAAGAATAATTATTTAAAATGAATAAATAATTCATTGTATAAATTCTGTCATCGGATCTCCAGCATTACTTCTACCACCAATGCCATATTTTCCAACTACAAGTCCTCCTCCTTTGTTTCCAGTTTTTGCATCCCAATTACCAAATATTTTTCTTTTGTGTGGTTGTTTTTTTTAAGCATTTATTAGTATTTTTAATGCATCTTGATTGCATTAAACTGTGAAAGTTGATAGACATCCTCAATTAAAGAAGCCTAAAGAGACATCTTAAAGTAGCACAATTAATTAATTGGTTTATGTTCATATCTTATATATAATTTTTTTGTTTCATTTATGTACATTGTTTTGCTTAGTTTGCTTGTTTTGTCAAGAGATTGCTTCTCTCTCTACTCACCAAGCTCTCTACTTTTTGTTTATAACTGGAATGTGAAATAATCCACTTTTGTAATGAGTAAATATGGATTCAGGTCAAAAGGACTAAAGAAGACTGTGGTTGAGTGTAACTAAAAAAAAGTATATTTAGCCCCAGAAAAAGAACTGTTATGTACCATCAAATTGGAACTAACTCATACCTGACCCTCCAATGGATTTTCAGAGGCAGTATATCACAAGGGAAGAGATTACTTGTCTGTCTTAAGCAGAGAAACTGGTGGATTCAAATCATCAGCCTTTTGGTTGGGAGTGCAATCTTTACCTCTAGGAAGGACATAGTAAAATTTATTTCGTACACATAGAATCAAACTCTTGTACATGTTCTATCTTATTTCTAGCAATCCATCTACTAGAAAACCCTTTCATAACTCATCGATTAGATACTCCTTTTGCATGCCTTTTTTTGGTGTAAATACACACACATAAATAGAAAATATAAACTATTCTACATATGTAGTAAGAACTTTATA
Organism: Elephantulus edwardii; assembly: GCF_000299155.1. Classification (NCBI taxonomy): domain Eukaryota; kingdom Metazoa; phylum Chordata; class Mammalia; order Macroscelidea; family Macroscelididae; genus Elephantulus; species Elephantulus edwardii. The sequence goes on along the minus strand of NW_006399802.1, from coordinate 15,465,809 downwards.
TATAGGCACAACAAGATTTCTTGGCGGCCATTGAGTTAAATAATTCAGTTTATTTTAGTAGTGTGCTTATTTTAATACACAATTATGTACTACTTAATTTCCTTTTGGGAAATATCCAACCATATATTGGTACGACTATGGCTCTATAATGTTATGACAGCATTCAGAAGTCCTGATCACAAAATGGAATGTAGCAGAACTAACCAATCATAATGAATTCAACATGTGGATAGCTTGTCTCTTGTATACAAAAGGTTTTGCTACCAGGCATATAATGGTACAGTACACATGTAATTTGTTCTGCAAGTGTCATGGTTACTGTTATTGTTGTTAAGTACTATTGAGTAGTCTCCAACTCAAAGCGACCCTATGTAGAACACATGGAAACCTTAACTGATCCTGCACCATTGCCTTCATATGTTCAGTATTCTCTGTGAATATCTCAATTTAAAGACACCAAGTCTTATTTGGTCTTCGTTGTCCATTGCCTAACTTTCTTATGCACATGAAGTGATTGAAAATACTATGACTAGGGTCAGACACATCTTAATCTTTAAACTGACATCATGGCTCTTTAGAACTTTAAAAATGTCCTTGACAACAGATTTGCCCAGTATAATAAATTTATTTATTCTGTGGGTGTTGATTGTGAAATCAAGTAAAATGAAATTATTGACAACTTCAATCTTTTCTCTATTTATCATGATGGTGACTATTTGTCCCGTGATGAGAATTTTTGTTTTCTTAATATTGAGGTAAAGTCTCTACAAAAGCTTGTAATCTTTGATCTTCAATAAGTGCTTCAAATCTTCTTCAATTTCAGCCTGCAAGATTGTGTTGTCTATGTAACACTGGTTGATGATAGGTCGTCCTTGAATCCTGGTGCCACATTCTTCTTTCTATAGTTCAGCTTTTCAGATTATTTATTCTGCATACACATTTGACAGATATGGTGAAAGAAAACAGTCCTTACATACACCTTTGCTAAATATTGCTTATGCAATAGTCTTCTATTATTTTGTTTCTTAATCCATATGTAAGTTTTATGCATGCACCATAAAATGTTCTTAGATTACCATTTTTATCAATGTTATTGATACTTTATTATGATTCTCATAGTCCAATCCTTTTACATTGTCAATAAAACATAAGCAGACAGAATTCTGGTATTCTCTAGTTTTAGCAAGGGTCATGCTGACACCAGTAATGATATCATCATTCCATAGCCTCTTCTTTATTCACCTTGAATTTCTGCAGTTCTCTCTCTATGTAGTGCTCCAGTCTGTTACTATAACTATTATTTAGAGATACACATCAACCACTAAAGCCAAAAACCGAGGATTTATACCAACTTTTGCTGTTTAAAACTCATAGAACATGCAATAAAAAGTCATTAAGAGTAATTAGGGACTGGAATGAATATTAGAACAACAACAAAAAGATTGGCGGTTAGAAAAATAGGATGTTGGTGGCAGAAATGAGGCCAGAGATTGCATGACAGAATTGTGTAAAATCAATGATTTATTTACTACAAACATCCTTTTTTTAAAAAGACACCAACAACAGCATAAACAGTGACTATACACATGGACCTCACTTAAGGGAGTGTACAGGAATCAAACTGACTGTATCTATGAAAAGAGAAAATGGAAAAGCTCAGTAATGATAGACAGGACACGGTCAAGGGTTGACTCAAATAGACCATTAATTGCTTGTATGCAAGTTAATATGAGAAAAGTTCACATGGAAGTTCATCATATGGAAGATGAAGAAGATGAAAACAAATCCACTAAAGCCAAAATACCATCTGAGTTTATCTCACCTAAATTTAAAAATATATTAAAACAGATTTGATGCACTGAACACTAATGACTAATACATGGAGAGGGGTGGGATGACAACAAAGATATTACACATAAAGAAAGCAAAAGTTGATTAAAAAAGAGGGCAGAAAGAAAAGATCAAAATGGATACCAGAAGACCCTTGAAAACTTGTTCACAGACATAGACCTACTAAAACAAAAGAAATTATTTTATAAGAAAGCTGAAACTTAGAAAACAAAGCATTATAATGAAATGTGCAAAGACCTGGAGTTAGAAAATCAAAAGGGAAGACCATTCCTGGGATTTCTAAAGCTGAAAAAACAGAAGAAAAGACCCATATTTCAAGTTGTAATCTTGAACAGTTCTTTGGGCAAAAGTATTGAATCACGTAGAAACAAAAGGTATATAAAGAATACATAGAGACACTGCACTAAAAAGAATTAGTCAACATGGACCCATTTCAAGAAATAGCTTAAGATCAAGAACCAAAACTATTGAAAAAAGTTGTCCAAGCTAGAATGAAGGCATTGGCAAGTAAGGAATCTCCAGTAATTGACAGAATGCCAATTGAAATTTTTCAACAAACAGATATAGCTGGTATTGCTCTCTAGTCTGTGCCAAGAAATTTAGAAGACAGGCACTTGGCCAATAGACTGGAAAAAGACCCACATTTATTCCCATTCCAAAAAAAATGTGATCCAAGTGAATGTAGAAATTATTAAACAATGCTTTTAGTATCACATATAACAAAATCTTGATCAAGCATCTTATTAGTCATATGTGGCATCAGGATTGGTGGAAGATCTATCAACAATCTCCGTTATGCAGATGGCACAACCTTGCTTGCTGAAACTGAGGAGGACCTCATGCACTTGCTGCGAAGGGTCAAGGACTGCAGCCTTCAGTATGGACTAAGGCTCAATGTCAAGAAGACAAAGACCAATTGGCAGTGTCAGGATGGATGATGAAGAGATTGAGAGTGTTCACAGCTTCACTTTGCTCGGCTCCACAGTTAACACTCTTGGTACCAGCAGTCAGGAAATCAAAAAGCGTATCACGATGGGAAAGTCTGCCGTTAGGGACCTCTCAAACGTACTCAGGAGCAACAGTGTCTCTCTGGAGACTAAGGTGCGCCTGATACAGGCCATGGTCTTTGCAATCGCTTGTTATGCATCAGAGAGTTGGACAATGACTAGGGAGGACAGAAGGAGAGTGGATGCTTTTGAGCTGTGGTGCTGGAGAAGGGTACTGAATGTACCCTGGACTGCCAGGAAAACAAACAGATCCATCTTGGAGAGGATTAAACCAAGCCACTCCTTGGAGGCAAGGATTCTGAGGCTTCGTCTGACATACTTTGGACATGTTGCCAGGAGGGACGGGTCCTTGGAGAGGGACATCATGCTTGGGAGGGTGGAGGGACAGCGCAGGAGGGGAAGACCCTCTATGAGATGGATTGATTCGGTGACTGGGGTAATCGGGATGGGTGTGTCAGAGGCAGTGCGGTTGGCGCAGGATAGAGCAGGGTTTAAGGGCTGTTGTGCATAGGGTCGCTATGAGTCAGAAACGACTCGACGGCACATAACAACAACAACATGTTACTGGCTTAAGCATGTACTGTGTTTCTGATGGTCATGGTAATGTTAATTTGTTTACTTACAAAATGTTTACCATAGAAGCATGTGCATGCGTAACTCATAAGAATTATCATTGAATCTCATGTATAATGTACCTTGTAAGTATTGTCGTGTTATCACTCTCTTTAATTTTCTCTAGGAAATATTATCACGAAGTGCATTGTAATTCCCAAACTCAGCAAAACTAGTGAGAGTGACAGAAAGAGACAAAGGGGAAGCATAGATTTGCTAGTGACTAAAGCATGTTTGTACAACATCCAAATCGTGTAAAATTCTAGTTGAAAAACTGTTTTAGGAACATTAACCAACACATGCTTATGTTGTTGGGTGCCATTGAGTTGGGTATGACTTATAGTGACACTATGAACAAAAGATCTGAACCCAGTTCTATCTTGTGCTGCCTCACACTTCCTGATACTCAAGAGCCCATTGCAGCAGTCACTGTGTCAATCCAACTTTTTGAGGGTCTTCCTCTCCTTCGCCAACCCTCTACCCTTCTCAGCATCATGTCCTCCTTCAAGGAATAGCCCCTCCTAGCTACATGTTCAAAGCATATGAGGTGAAGCCTCTTCATTCTTGCTTCCAAAGAACTCTCGGGCTGCACCCTTTCTAAGACATACCCGTTTGTTCTCTTTACAGTCCATGGGGTGTTTAGTGCTCTACTCCAATACCACAGCTCAAAGGCATCAATTCTTTTTTCCTGTCATCCTTTTTCATTGTCCAGATTGCAAGGCAAGTACTCAGAAAGACTATGGCCTGAATCAGACACACCTTAGTCCTCAAACTGACATTATTACTTCTCAATAATTTGGAGAGGTCCCTAACTGCAGATTTTCCCAGTGAAATGCATCTCCTTATTTCTGGACTGCTGGTACTAAGACTATTAATTGTGGATCCAAGCAAGATGAAGCTGTTGACAGTTTCAAACTCCTCTTGATCTGTTATGACACTCTGCCTATTGGTCCAATGGTAAAACATTGAGATGCAATCCATAAAGAAAGCTGCATCCCTTGATCTTCAACAAGTGCTTCAAATTCTCCTCATTTTCAGCAAGCAAGGTTGTGTTATCTGCATAACACAGGTTATTGATGAGTCTCCCTCAAATCCTGATACCACACTCCTCTTCACAGAATCAAGCTTTTCAGACAATTTGCTCAGCGTACATATTGAACAGGTATGGAGAGAGAATACAACCCTGACACATTGCTTTATCAATTTTAAACCATGCAGTGTTCTCCTGTCCTGTTTACACAACAGCCTCCTGGTCTAGGTATAGGTTCTGCATGAGCACATTTAAGTACTCTGGGATTCCCAGTTCTCAATGGCAACCACAGCTTGTTATGTTCCACACAGTCAAATGCCTTTGCATAGTCAATAAGACACAAGTGGACATTCTTGTGGTATCCCTTATTTTCAGCCAGGATCCGTCTGATATCAGCAATGACATTTATAGTGCCATAGCCTCTTCTAAGTCCTTCTTGAACTTGTATATACTGAAACCAAATTTTAGTTAATAGTTCAGAATTTAGTAGGCTAGCATTAGTTTTTAGTTATATGTGGAGAGTAAAATCTAGAAAATAACTTAATATTTGCCAAGTAGAAATAGTCTGTTGCCCAGTTGAGCCCACTTTGGAATGTAATATGATGACAATAGAAATCAGTTCTTAAAGAGTCAATTATTTGACCAAGAGGATATAGAAAAAGTAATACTCAGAAGTGAGTGTCCCGAAGATATAAAGTACATATCTCAACTCAGATTATGTGACACAGGCAATCAATGTCAGACACACCAAAGTACTTTTGTACTTGCTGGGTATAGAGATTGTTCCCACAGCCCGTCTGAGTGGATGTCTTGTCCAGAGCCTTAGGATACATGATGGGGAACCGAGATTGGAACTTAGTCTCTGTTACAAAATAAGAATAACCAACGTATTACATTTTTGAGTGTGAGCTTCACCATTCCCAACAAATTTGTTATCTTCCGATAACTACAAAATAACTCTGATTTTATAATACATTAGAAATGCTCTTATCAGATGTAACTGGGATCACTAGATATTTGGGTTTTTTAAAAAACATTGGTTAAAACAGTGGAAAATGATATGTACACTCCACAAGCATTTTATTTTAATGTAGAGTATATACATCTTCAAGCCTTTGCCGGTCTTTTGATGTTGGGTCAAAGCTTTTCTTTGGGCTCGGTTCAGTGACCACCGTCATTGTTCTTTCATAAACCACAGCCGTGATGTAGTCTATGAATTCCACTTCTGCTTTCTTTAATGTGGAACAAAAAGTACAAACATTTATGAAACAATTTGAGCTTAGGATCCTCCTGTTCTTTTTGATTTACCCAGAATGGTTTATAGTCATCTTACCCACAGCTATTTTCAAAGCATTTACTTAGTGACTCATCCTCATTGAATCTTTTTAAAGGATTAAAGTTATTTTTCATTGAAATGTATTTTACTGCAATTATATTTTATTAGATTCCATAACACTTAAATTCTTTCATTTCACTAATAATTTCATAGACATAAACGTGTTTAAATACAAACCCAGGTAAACCAATGACTGATTAGTAAAGTGGGTTGTTGGTATGTGTTATATAATTGCAAATGACTCATAGCTGATCCTCTAGTGGATTTTTAGAGACTGTAAAACTCTAAAAAATTGGTACAGGAGAAGATTTCCCATCTTTCTCCTTTGGAGCAGCTGGTGGATTCAAACTGCCTGCCTTTGGCTTGACGGTGCAACTCCTTACCACTGGAGCACAGAGGCAATATAGCTACTAGCTATTTTGTGTGCCTTTGTTGTCTGTCTGTTTCTCTTACAGAAAGGTAAAAAATTGTGGCTAACTTAAGGAGGAAGTTAAATGAAAGGTGCTTAAGACAGTTGTGTAGTTCCCTGGACTGGCTATTTTCCTCTGCTTAAAACCTTAGGGATCCTATTGTCTAGAGTAGGCTGTTTAGGTGAGCATTCCTACTAGAACCTTATAGAACAACCTTATAGAACTATCTGAATGAAGATTATTTCTGTCTGGGTGAATAGTGTGAAATACACATTGGTACTTTTAATTGCTAGGTGGAAAGTTTTTTTAAGGTCTTATTATTCCTTTCATAAGCCTAGCTCCCAGCTGAGGACTCTGTAAATCCTATGTGCTTGATATGTGCTGCTTTGATGTCTGAACAACTTCCCAAAGGTATCCTCTTAAAAATAAGATAGCAAAGCCTCTTCTGTACCTTTTACAGATTTGAGTGAAGATTTAATCAGGCCCATGCTATCAGTGTACTAGCAGGTCTTGCAGTAGCATGGGATTTACTCAAAATCATCAGAGTATGTAGTGGAGATGAGACAAAATTCTGGGTTCTAAACAATGTAGGTAAAGTGCTTAGCACACTGCTTTAACCTGGAGCAGCCAACCAGTAACTAATGATTTTTGTCAGTAATAGTAATAACAACACCATTTCAGTGCTGGCCTTAAAAGAAAGCATCTATACACTTACAGTAACTACCAGGCACTTTCTGAAATGTCTTTGCATCAACAGGCCACAGAACATTGTCCTATTTGCAACGGCTCAGGTCGTTTAAGAATTGTATTGATTTTGAATGAGCCATGAGGAAATTTCCCTCAATTCACACTTTGCAAAGTCCCAGAATAAGTCTTTTTGTAAAAATTTTTTTAGATTTTATTTATTTATTTTTTTTTATTTAGGAGAACGAACAGGTTTGTCCTGGAGAGGGTGAAATCAGGCTGTTCCTTGGAGTCAAGGATTCTGAAGCTTCCTCTGACATACTTTGGACATGTTGCAAGAAGGGACCAGTCCTTGAAGAAGGACATCGTGTTTAGGAAAGTGGAAGGACAGCATAAAGGAAGAAGTCCCTTGATGAGATGGATCAATTCTGTGACGGGGTAGTGGAAGTAGGTGTGTCGGAGACAATGAAGTTGACACAGGATAGAGCAAGGTTTAGGGCTCTTGTACTTAGGGTCACTATAAGTTGCAAACCACTTGATGGCACATAACAACAACTAGTTTATTTATAAAATTTGAATACATTGTTTTAAAAAACAAATTCAATTTCCCTCACCCTCTCATCAAGTTGTACAACCCCATGATTAATCCCCCTCCTCCCCCCATCCTCATCCCTCTGCTTCCAGCCTCTCCCACCCCTCTTGGATCCTTATACTCATTCTACAATAATGGTTTTATCCAATATTTATCCTTGTGGGGACTGAGTTAATTCACTCAGCATAATGCTCTCCAGTCCCTTCCAAAGTAGGTAATACTTTACAAACTCTTTGGTCCTGCATGCTGCATAGTATTCCATTGTGTGAATGTACTGTAATTTCTCAATCCATTAGTTTGTGGTTGAACATTTCGGCTGTTTCCATGTTCTTGCGATTGTGAATAATGCTGCTATGAACACTGGTGCACAAATCTCAGTTTGTGTCTCAGTCTCGTTTTCTCAGGGTATATTCTAAGTAGTGGAATAGCTGGGTCACATGGAATGTTTATGTTTAGCTTTTTGAGGAAGCGCCAAATTGCCTTCCAGAATGGTTATACCATTTTACAATCCCTCCAACAATGTATAAGACTTCTTTTCTTGTCCCATCCTCTCCAATATTTATTACTTTATGCTCAGTTAAACTTCACCACTGTTACTAGAATGAGGTGGTACTTCATTGTGGTTTTGATTTCCATCTCTCTCATCACCAGTGATTTGGAGTATTTTTTCATCTGTTTGTTTGTCATTCGAATATCTTCCTCTGTGAAAATTCTTCTCCAGAATATGTCTTTATTTTGAGAAGTTAGACTCAGTAGTCCTGAGTCTTTCTGGAAGTGGAAAACTGCCTTCCAGAAAAAAAGGGACCCCCTCATAGCCTGCAAAGACTGGGTTAAAGTGATTGATTGTTTGGACTGAGTAAAGAAGGACTGCAGCTGAATTAAGTTTAGCTTCACTATTTATATTTCTGTAAAGCAGTGTGAAAATAGAAACTAAGAATGTTGAGCAATGAAAAGACACAAGTGTGAAGCCGAAGCAGGAAGTTTAGTTGAAGACAATGAAAACACCAGCTCTTGTTTCCCGACTCCGGGAAAACAAACAAGCAACAAGTACATCAACCACCACCTGAAAGCTTTTGAATGTGCCCAAGAGAAATGTTTTGCCTGTGGAGAAAAGCCCAAGCCTTTCAGAATGACACATCAGGTCCTTTATAGTCTGACTCGTATATCTTCCTCCTGTCCCATTGCTAGACTTCCCTCCTCACTCTGTCTCCTATCAAGAATCCAGTGGAATGGTGAAAACAAACCACCATCCTAAAAATAACATTGATTTCAAGCTGGCATGGTGTGGTATAAGCTGTGGGACCTATTCCAAATTCTGACCCTTCCTATTCTCTTATCCTTCAGAAGAAATCTCTACAGTTTCCTAAACAGCTTCTCCCTGACCTTAAATCATTTCAATGAAGAGTTAGTTACCACACAACTGATCTATTTGCTGCATATGGTGATCATTATAACATAATCTAGGGAGCTCTAGTGGTCTTGTGGTAAGAATCTGTGCTAATCTGTGCTGCAGTCCTGAAGGTGCACAGTTCGAATCTGCCAGCTACTAGTTGGAAGAAGTATGGGCAATCTCATCATGTGCAATTTCAGCCTCTGAAAACCCACTGGAGTGTCAGCTATGGGTTGGTTCTCACTCGATGGTACAGAACAACAAACAACATAACATACTTTACTCTTCTTTTCTTTTTAATATTTGTATTTTTGTCTAGAATTACACTGTTGAATGTGATAACTACTAGTTAAATATGGCCATTTGGAACTTTAAATTATTTAAAAGGAAATAAAATGAAAGGTTCTTTTCCTCACCGAACACATTTTAAATGTTCACACTCCACATAAGTCTAGTGGCTAGTGTGTTGGATAGTATAGATATAGAATATTATCATCACTGAAAAAGAAATTCTGTTGAATGTAACTTCCTTTGGGATAGAGACCATGTCAAGTCCATTTCTTTATAGGCAGAAACTAGAACATTCTCAAGGTTAATGAAAACTTCAGAGAATGTATGAAATCTACCTGAGATTAGAGTTTGACTCATCGACTGAAAAATCCCATAACCTAGACTTTTCAAGAAAAATATAAACCTTCAATTCTCTTCCAACACCCAAAAAGAAATAAGATCTACGCTTTTCTAGGGGTGGAAGCAAACCTAGCAATAACCAAAACCAGGAGTAAATTCTTCTTGCATTCCTGCCTTAATAATACTTCTTAAATACATTTCCCAAGGGCAAAGAGTCTTGAAGAAAATAAGAGTGAAAAGGAGGGAAAAGGCAGGCAGGTTTTTACCTTGGATGGATGCTGCTTGAAACTCCACATGCGTTCTAAGAGGTTTGTTTGCAGGGAGAAGCTTTTGAAACACCGAAACCTTGTTTTGACAGTTGGTCACTGAGGTGGCTGAGTTTACCTTTGCCAAAATTCTCTTCATTTTTGAGGGAAGTAAAATATGCCTCCAATTGACTGTGATAATTCAAACATTAAATGGATTCATTGTAAGCTTCAAGACAAAAATTTCGGAATCCTTTTGAGTGAGATTAGGATCAATGTAGCATTTGCTGTCATTAATAAGCTTCCATACAACCTTAGTTACCTGCTGCTGGCAAGTTCACTCTGAATCAAGGCTATTCTGCGTGTGTTAGAGTGGATCTCTGATCCATAGGGCTTGTAATGCCCGTTTTTGCAATAGTAAAAATTGTCTAGCCAATTTTCCAGGTGTCTGTGGGTAAGCTCAAACCTTTTACCTTTCAGACGGCAGCTGAGCAAATTCACTATTTGTACCACTCAGGGACTCCAGTATCACATAAGACCATTTTAAAGTATTTAAAGACAATCTTGTTCTTTCCAAGATAATGCCAAAGTTATGCGGTTTATAGAATCAAGTAACTCCCCGAGGAGAAAGACCTAATTCTGGGGAAGGTGGAGGGTCAGAAAAAGAGGAAGGCCCTCAACAAGGTGGACTGGACCCAGTAACCGTGACCGTGGCCTTGAGCATGTGGATGAGGGTGGAGCAGGAAAGAGCAAGATTCAGATCTCTTGTTCATAGGATCCCTACGTAGTAGACTCAACAGCATGTAACAACAAACACAATATAACAAGCAATTGAAGTTAGAACTAGGTCTTTTAGCCCTAAGTCAAGCCTCTTTTTCACTATCCCAGGGGGTTCCAAATGCATTTGAATCATCTGAGTGAGATCTCTTGTTAAAACTAATCCAGACTTACTGAATCAGAATCTCCAAATTGAAATTCTGGGAATCTGTATTTTTACTGAATGTCCAAGGTAATTAATAAGATACAATACGTTTTGGAAACCACATTATACTATGCTTTTCAGTTGAGAGGGAGCCTAGTGGGTAAAAAGCTGTGCTTTTAACTCATGGATATAGAGTTCAAATCCACCATCTTCTCCACAGGAGAAAGATGAGCAATTTCCTCCTGTCTGATTTATGGCTTCTGAAAACTTTATGGAGAGTCAGTTATGAATTGGTTTTGACTCAATGGTACATAACAACAATAATAAAATAAAAGGTTATATTATTTAATTAACAGATTGGGATTTAGAGTTTAATTTTGTTATTTGACACACAGAGAGACACACATTCTGTGATCTAAAAAGATGTTGGTTGGCTTCATTTCTTCTAGTTTCCATCTGATATAAAAATTAATTCTACAGTATCTTAGTGGAGGATCAAGTAGCTAGTACTTGATTAGTTCCATTAGTCTATGGAAATATTGCTTCCCTCGCTCGGTTGCTATGAATACATGAAACATTTCCTTATGTCGGCATAAAACTTGCCCCCTTGCTGGTCTGGCTAGGCCTTCTAGGATAATAGGGAATGATACTTCAGAGCCTTAGAAGAGTTGACTGTGATGATTGGTGGGATGTTTGAGGTCACATTGTTGAATCCTTTTATTGCTCAAATGAGGAAACTCATATTTTCTCTCAACATTCATTCAACAAATATTTATTGTACACTTACACTTTGCTAATCTCTGCCATATACTGGGAGACATCGAGGTGACCAAAAATGGACCAAAATGCTGTTTTCCAGAAGTTTCCAGCCTGTAAGACAGACTGATACTGGTTAAGTAATTACAGAAGTATGTAGTCTTAACAGCATGCTGATAAATGCTACTGAAAAAGTGAAGAGTAGGCAATGACCATGTCTAATGGCATAGTCTAACTTGTAGTCAGGAAAGACATCCTGATGACAGCTGAGTATAAGGAAGAGTTGAGAGCTGATGAGAAGAAAAGAGCCTTTCAGATTGATAAACAATATTTGCTAAGGCTGTGAAGGAAGAGACAGTTGGATGTTTGAGAAACTAAAAGGTTAGAGCTCATACAAAGCAGTGAGGATGTTGCGGGGATGAAGGAGTGGGAGGCAGAGGCCTTGTGTGTTTTCACTAAAGATTTGGCAACACATTCTAAGAAAAAATGGAAAACCATGGTATACTTGTTCTAAGCCTTAATCAGGCTGTACTGCAAATCTTAGATTGAAGGGCTGTCAGAATAGATGTGAAGATATCAATAGTGAGTTAGAAACTTCCTGCAGAAGTTCAAGGGAGAGGTGGAGGTGGGGAGGATAGAAATGGGGAGGAGCTGCCAGTTTTGAGACCTTTTAAAGAGATAGAATAAGGAAGAATGCTTTTTAAAAGTGGTCAAGAGATTCATAGATAGAGTAGAAATTACTTGTCTACATTGTTAGTTAATTTCAAGGCAGCACAAAGAAACCAAGACTAAACCAAGAATAGAATTGCTATTCTAAAACTACTTGCTTGGGTCAGAGTGCTACAGTGTGAAGGGATTGAAATTTGCAAGTAGACAGACTGGCTTTGAACATCAGTCTTGTATTTTGAGGATGGTCCAGGATGTAACGAGGCTTTGATCTATTGTACATAAGGTTGCTATGAGTCAGAATTGACTTGACGACACCTAACAATAACAACTGTGTAATCATAAATGATTCTTTTCTATCTCTCTGAGATGGCAAGGAAGTGAAAACCATATTTAATTCACAGAAGAGTTGTGGGGAAAGGAATGAGATAAATTTATAGAGTGGCTTGCTTGATGTCTCACACATATCAGATATCCAAATTGTAAGCTTTTGTGGTTGTTGTTGTTGTAGTTAGGTGTCATTGAATCAACTATAGATCATAGTGACCCTATTCACAACAGAACAGAACAGAACTCTGGCCAATATTAAGTCATCTTCACAATCTCTAGTGTGTTAAACTCGTTATAGCAACGGAAAGCTAGCTGTGCTTGTTCAGGTTCACTTCCTTTCCATATTTCTGTTAGGTCATACTTTCCAGAATCAATGAATTTCCTCAAATCTTAATGGAACATGGGGATTTTTAAATCAAGAATTTAGTTAGGCTTTGGTTACACAAGATTGAAAATTTATGATGTTTACAATGAGCAGAGCTAACACAACACTGTCAACTTTGCTTCCAATAACAAAGAAAGACTTTCTAAACTAATACTTTGCTTAGACTTGAATAAGAAGAAATTTACCCACACAAAGAAGAGGCAGATGATGGCAGTGCTAGTGTTGAAGATAGTATCAGAGCATTTAATAAAAAAGAAACATCACCTAGAGAGAAATGTGAGGAAGCCTTTCAGTCCCTTAAAATAAGTCTCCTCAGAATGGATGTGTGATTCCTCATGGGAAGTGGTAGAATGTGTAGTTGGAGAGAGAGGTAGGAGTTATAAGCCACAGATGTAGATGAAATTTATTCTGAAGCTATCTGGAGTCCTTGGTGCTTTTGAAACTTGCATAATAAGAATTGTGTTTAGAGAGGATGTGTAGTAGATAGACTTTACATTGTTTTGCTTCCCCACCCCCTTCTCTAGTGAGTTATTAGGGGACTCTGTTGGCTTAGTGGTAAGGAATTGCACTGCCAACCCAAAGGCACATGACAAGGTCCAAGCTCCTCAGCAGTTCTACATGAGAAAGTTAAGCAATCTTCTCCTGTGCGATTAACTGCCTCTGAAAACTTGTTGGAGGATCATTTATGAATCAGTTTTGATGCAATGGCAATGACAGTGAGTTATTGTAAGTAGCATGCCTAGAGTGTTGCTTTGAATACTTTAGAATATTAGGGGAATATTGCTTAAAATAAAGTTGACAGAAGACTCATCAGTAACCAGCATTATGCAGATAACACAACCTTGCATGCTGAAAGAGAATTTAAAATCCTGAAGAAGAAAAAATACTGCAGTCTTCAATATAGATTATATCTTTACAAGAAAACAAAAATTCTCACCATTGGGCCAATAGGCAACAAATGATAGAGGAAAGACTGAAGTTGTCAACTATTTAATTTTACTTGGATCCACAATCAATGCCCATTGAAGTAGCAGTCAAGAAATAAAAAAAAAAAAGTTGTATTGGGAATATCTGCTGTCAATGATTTCTCTAAAGTGCTAAAGAGCAATGGCTTCAGTTATAGACTAAGGTGTGCCTGATCCAATCCATAGTCTTTTCACTTAATTGCTATGCATCTGAGAGTTGGACAATGAATGAGGGTGATAGAAGAACTGATGTCTTTGAGTTGTGGTGTTGAAAAGAGTACTGAATATAATTCCGACTGCCAACAAACCAATTGTTCTTGGAGAAAGTACAACCAGAGTTCTCCTTACATGTGAAACAACTTCTTACATACAAAGAATGTATTGTCAGAATGGACCAGTCTATGGAAAAGGATATCATGCTTGGAAAGATGAATGATCAGAGAAAGACAGGAAGACCTACAATAAGGTGGATTGACACAGTTACTCTAACAAAGGACTTGAGTGTGTCTGAGATTGTGAGGTTGGTAAAGGATAGGACAAAGTTCTTAAAGTCTTGTTAGACTCTAGGAAGGACTGTTGTTTATAGAGTGTCTATGAGCCATAGTTGACTCAATAGCTCCTAACAACAACAAACTTACAAGTGTCTCCAAGAAAAGATAACATATATTTATCCTCTTTGCTTTGACTATCTAAATGAAAATTCTTCCCAGTCCTTTAGGTTAGAATTTTTTGAATGAAAAATGGGGTGTTAGGGATGGGTCTCTATCAGGTGGCTGCTGGGGCTAATCCATGGAGATCATGTGATTCACTGAGAACATAGACATGTGACCATAGTGTGACACATGTTTGTGAGTAAGTACACATAGGTTACAGGTATTTTACCCAGATCACTTAGTACCTGGCTACATCCCAGAAATCCAGAAATAACAAGACTATATGATCTTCAAACTTCTCACAGCAATTACCAGAAGAAATGTTTTACATTTTGAGATAGAATAGATGTTGTTGTTGTTGTTGTTGTTATGTGCCGTCGAGTCGTTTCTGACTCATGGCGACCCTATGCACAACAGCCCTAAACCCTGCTCTATCCTGCGCCAACCGCACTGCCTCTGACACACCCATCCCGATTACCCCAGTCACTGAATCTATCCATCTCATAGAGCGTCTTCCCCTCCTGCGCTGTCCCTCAACCCTCCCAAGCATGATGTCCCTCTCCAAGGACCCGTCCCTCCTGGCAACATGTCCAAAGTATGTCAGACGAAGCCCCAGAATCCTTGCCTCCAAGGAGTAGCTTGGTTTGATCCTCTCCAAGATGATCTGTTTGTTTTCCTGGCAGTCCATGGTACATTCAGTACCCTTCTCCAGCACCACAGCTCAAAAGCATCCACTCTCCTTCTGTCCTCCCTAGTCATTGTCCAACTCTCTGATGCATAACAAGCGATTGCAAAGACCATGGCCTGTATCAGGTGCACCTTAGTCTCCAGAGAGACACTGTTCTCCTGAGTACCTTTGAGAGTTCCCTTACAGCAGACTTTCCCATCGCGATACGCTTTTTGATTTCCTGACTGCTGGTACCAAGAGTGTTGACTGTGGAGCCGAGCAAACTGAAGCTGTGAACACTCTCAATCTCTTCGTCATCCATCCTGACGCTGCCAATTGGTCCAGTGGTGAGAATCTTTGTCTTCTTGACATTGAGCCTCAGTCCATACTGAAGGCTGCAGTCCTTGACCCTTCGCAGCAAGTGCATGAAGTTCTCCTCAGTTTCAGCAAGCAGGGTTGTGTCATCTGCATAACGCAGATTGTTGATAGATCTTCCACCAATCCTGATGCCACAATTCTCCTCATAGAGCCCAGCCTCTCAGATAATCTGCTCTGCATACATGTTGAAAAGGTATGGAGACAGGATGCATCCCTGGCGTACACCCTTCCCAACTTTGAACCATGCTGTGTTACCCTGCTCTGTTCTGACTGCTGCCTCTTGGTCCAAGTATAGGTTTCACACTAGCACAATTAAATGTTCTGGGATTCCCATTCTTCTCAGAGTCAGCCACAGTTTGTTATGATCCACACAGTCAAATGCCTTTGCATAATCAATGAAACACAGATAGACATTCTTCTGGTATTCTCTGCTTTCAGCCAAGATCCATCTAACATCAGCAACAATATCCCTAGTACCATGACCCCTTCTAAACCCAGCCTGGACTTCCGGCAGTTCTCTGCTGATGTGATGTTCCAATCGTTTTTGGATGATCTTCAGCAGAATCTTGCTTGCATGTGAGATCAATGACACTGTTCTGTAGTTTCCACACTTAGTTGGGTCACCCTTCTCTGGAATGGGAACAAATATAGATCTCTTCCAGTCAGTTGGCCAAGTGGTTGTTCTCCAGATTTCTTGGCACAACTTGGTGAGCACATCCAGGGTAACATCTGTTATCTGAAATACTTCAATTGGTATACCATCTATTCCTGGGGCCTTATTTTTTGCTACTTCCTTCAAAGCAGCTTGAACTTCTTCCTTCATCACCATAGGCTCTTGCTCATATGTTATTTCTTTAAATTCCTCTCTATCTGACAATTCCTTTCTATATAATGACTCTGTATATTCCTTCCATCTTCTTTTAATACTTCCTGGATCATTTTATATTCTGCCCAAAGCATCCTTGATTACAGCAACTCTAGGTTTGAATCTGTGAAGAGAATATTCTATGAATTGTATTTATGATTTGGTTTTGTTACTTCTGGGCACCAGAATCTTTATGGTCATTGCCAGATGTGTCCTGTTCAAGTACCTGCATGTAATCCTATTCAGAGATGTATTTTATGAATATGACAAAATGGTTTGTCCACAATGATATAACCCATTTCTGAAATAAGGATGATTAATAATTCCACAGTACAACCAATAATACTTCAAAGGACATTCAGGGGTTCTAATATTAATTTCTGATGATTTTGCATTGGAATTTCTTAGACGATTATAGTTTCATCTTGACTTTACTCCAAAATGTGCCAAGGGACCTGTTCTTGTCTGGGTCATTTAGATTCTTACTCATTTATCTTGTTAGCTGTGCAATGTCTTCATGATAGCTGCTATTGTTTTCCTGTCTTATGCTTGTGCTTTCTTTTACACTTTGGTGTTTGAGTTTTTGTGTTTGGATCTTATGGAAGTCTTAAAATTCCTTTAATTGAAATTTGTTCTTCATCTGATCTTGGAACCCAGTATGAGTTTCCCTATTTGTGCTACACTTTGAAAAGTCTGTGTAATATTTTAAAGACAGGACCTACAAAAACACCAGTGTTGTTGTTGTTGTTAAGGACCGTCAAGTCACCTGTGACTCATAGCAACCCTATGTACAAGAACCCCTTCCGTATCCTGAGCCAGTCTCGCTGACTCTGATACACCTACCCCTATTAACCTAGTTACTTCATCAATCTAACACATCTTGGGTCTTCCTCTTCTGAGCTGTTCCTCCGTCCTTCCAAGCATGATGTCTTTTTCCAAGGACTGGTCTTCCCTGGCCTTGTGCCCAAAGTATGTGAGATGGAGCTTCAAAATTCTTGCCTCCAAGGATCTTGGCTGAAAGCAGAGAATACCAGAAGAATGTCTATCTGTGTTTCATTGATTATGCAAAGGCATTTGACGGTGTGGATCATAACAAACTGTGGCTGACTCTGAGAAGAATGGGAATCCCAGAACATTTAATTGTGCTAATGCGAAACCTATACTTGGACCAAG
>NW_006399802.1:15429235-15447241 GCF_000299155.1 Elephantulus edwardii | reverse complement strand
ACAAAGGAGAAACTTGCTTTCACCTTCTCCAAGATAAACCTATTTGTTCTCTCGTCAGTCCATGGGATATTCAGTACTCTTCTCCACCACAACAACTAAAGGCATCAATTCTTCTTCTGTCATCCATTAGTCATCGTCCAGCTTTCTGATGCATAGTAAGTAATTTGTTTATAAATTACTTTATTCCACATGTAGACTGTGGTAGTCTTTTGTTCATATTAACAAAACCAATAAGTATTGATCCAGAGGTCTCACTGTGCTCAGTAAATGACTTTCGTGAAATGGCAGTCAAAATTGAGTAATTGAGTCAGTCTCCAGCTTGCAAATATGGGCTGAAACTATTTCCATTTCACCTGGTTAGGAACACACCTATTTAGGAACAGTCATCTCCATCCTGGTCATGAAGTGTGAGGACCAAATAGACAAAAAGAAGATAAAAGACAAATTACCTCTATAACCATCACTTCTAAAATGAGAATCGTGAAGGCTCTAAATAATGAGCTTAAGACAGTAAAATAGAGGCACTAGATCTTAATTTGTCTGCTAGTTGATAAATACATGCATCTGATGCATAAGCTAGAAATGCTTCTCTTACAGGATCCCAGATGGTGTAGTTGTTGTGTGTAGGCTGCTAAGTCGCTAACGAAACATTCAGCTGTTCCAATTCACCAGCTGCTCCGAAGTATAAAGACAGGCAGTCTTGAAAAGTTTCACAAACTCTGAAACTTGAGGGTTTTTCTAAGTCACGATCAATTAGTTGGCAATGGGTTTTGATATTTAAACAATGACAGTGTTGGCATTTCTGAGACAATATGCCATGGTAAAGGGTATTGCTTAAATTTTCTCAGAGAAGTTCTGTTTTCTAGTTATTTTGTGTGTTTGGGCCAATTAAGTTTTAAGTGATAAGGATGTTCAGTCATTCCATCAATATTGGAGTTAAATAGTTTTCTAGGATTTTGTTTACATTTTTATACATATTTTTATTCATCTGCATACAAACATTGATATACATTGTGTTTCATGCATGTACATTGTGATTTGCTTTGTTTTTCTTTTTTTTTTTTTTCCATTCTTTGTCACTTTTATTCAGTAGTTTTTTTTTTCCTTTTCAGTGCCAGACACGGCGAGGAGTGATTACAGCCAACTGTTAAAACATTTGTTCGCAACATATACCCCCTTTACCACTTGACCCCAAACTGACTCATTTTGTGTGCTTTCATTCATTCGGTCTTTTTTTAGTACACCACCACCAAGACTGGGTGGAGGGAGTATGTGTAAGAGAGATGAAGGGGGAGGAGTCCAGGAGGCCAGAAGAGGAGGAATGCTACAAGCCACAGTAAGAATGAGCTGTATTTAATTTAAAAAAGGGGGGAAGGGGTGTACCCCACAAATGATACAGTATGAGGATACACAATTAAATCCCATAGCATGACTGAAGGCTTTCACTGTGTTTGACGTCATCACAATGGAAGGCATAAAAAGTGGAGTAAATCAATGTTGATACAGTCCAATCTAGTCCATTAGGCAAGATGGTGCAAGAAGTCATTTAAATTAAAAGTGCCCTACCCTTACCTAAATGGCTAGCAGACATGGAGAATGACACAGGGATGAACCCACAGCGCTTTCTCCATGTAGCTATAAAAATGTGTTGTCAAATGGCACATTGTTAAACACTGGAAAGGGGTGCCACAATGGACCTCTCTCTTTTATAGGTACGAATGCTAGATTCAACTATCTCAACTAAGCAGGAAGTGGGCTCTTCTGCTGGGAATGCCAACCCTAATTGACTTTGTCTTGAAATATATACAGATTGTTTGTAGTAGCTACAGCAATGATATTTTCTTTAGGATGCCAGGCTGTATGAAGTATTTTCTTGTTGAAGTCTAGGCTGTCAACACTTTGTTTTTCTTGAAATAAAATTTTTATTTTATACTGGTTTACTTACAAACTTCATAGGCAGTATGGCGCTTACTCAAAAAGTTGGATATAGAAGTACCATTTGACCCAGCACTTCCACTTCTGGGAATATACCGTAAAGAAACCGTAACTGCCACCCAAGCAGGTATGTGCACACTCATGTTTACTGTGGCTTTATTCACAATAACGAAGAGGTGGAAACAACCCAACTGCCCATCAACAAACGAATGGATAGAGAAGTTGTGGTATAGTCACACAATGGATTACTAATCTGCATTGAAAAACAAAGAACTCATGAAATATTATACAAAATGGGTGACCATGGATGACGTTATGCTGAGTGAAATATCTTAGTTACAAAAGGACAAATACTGCTTAGTGCCGCTGTTGTAAAATGGGACTGACATCGGGGTTGGAGGGAACCTAAGAAAAGAGAGGATAAATAATGTATACTGCATTGAAACAGAGGAGGGAGATAACTGTTTAAAAGGAATATAGGATTATGTATTATTTTCATGACAAGATTACAGAAAAAGAAATACATATTAAAGTGGACTGTGAACTGGGGGGATTGCAGAACAATGAATTTTTTTTTTCTTCAAAGAGATAAATGAACTGAGGGAGAGGGGTGGGCAGGGAGGAACATGTGCAACAATGAATGAATGGGGAAAAATTAAATGGGAAGAATATGCTGTAAAATATTTAAATAATTTAAAATATTAAAAATAATTAAAAAATCATTTAAAAACACACAAAAAACCAAAGTTCATAGATATTTTTCACACCATATATTTCCCATTTTCTTTACTCACCCCTTTTTCTACCTATCAAATTGTGTGACCCCATGATTACCAACTTCCCCCATCCTCATCCCTCAGCTCCACTCCTCCCCACCTTGGATCATCATCAATGTCCTACAATAATGGTCTTACACAGTATTTGTCTTTATAGGACTGGCAAAACACATGGAAAACATTTTCATAGAGGAAGATACTTTGATGGCCAACACACACATGAAGAAATGTTCAAAATCACTGACAATAAGAGAGATGCCAATCAAAACCACAATGAGATAATATCTCACCCTACTAGCAGTGGCAAAGTTTAACAGGACAGCCAATTATAAATGTTGGAGAGGATGTGGCAAGATAGGAACTCTTGTACACTCTTGGTGGGATTATAAAATGATACAACCACTCTGGAAGGCAGTTTCTCAGAAAGCTGAACATAGAAATTCCATATGATCCAGCTATTCCACTTCTTGGAATATATCCTGAGAAAATGAGAACTGAGATATAAACAGAGACTTGTACAACAATGTTCATAGCAGTGTTATTCACCATCGCAAGAACACTGAAATAGCTCAAATGTCCAGCCACAATTGAATGGATTGAGAAATTACAGGACGTTCACACGACAGAATACTATGCAATATGCGGGAGTAATGATTTAATCACTACCTAACTTGTGAGGGACTGGAGAGCATTATGTCAAGTGATCTTTGTTTACTTTTAACCTGCTTTCTCAATAATGGAGTACTCTTTAGCCCTAAACTCTTAGTATTTCTTTGTCTTACTATGACTAGACTAGACTTGATGCTTATATATATAGAATGCAATTAATGGGTTTGGGCATCTATTTTCCCTAATGTTCTTCCGCTTTGGCATCTTTTTTATAGCTTATCATTTGCAGCCAGTCTTCTAATTTTTGGACATCTAATCCTGAGGAGGAGAGCAGAAGTGATTAAAATAGAATTTCAGAATGTGGAATTTTGCCAAGTGGGAGATGGACAGATGAAACAAACAGAAGAGACATTTGAAGTAAAATAAAATGAAATGCAAAAATCTAAAAATATTGGTTGACAATAACCCTCAGTTAACTGAAAGATCAATTAACCAGTTTTTCCATCCCCCAAACATTTCCATTAAGTTTGAAAAATTTCTAAACAAAGTCATTAAAAAAAACAAAACAGATGGATGAGGTCTGGGACTTCAAAAGAGGCAAAGTTTAATACAAGATTTTAATGGGACCCACCTGACAAAACAAAGACAAGACTTGAGTTTATGCTGTTGGGGAAAAAAAGGAGACAAAGAAATAGAGGCACATGGGACAATGTCTATTGCACTGAAAGAGCTTAAATTAACCTTTAATGCAATTTATAAAGCAGTAAAGCAAGTATGAGACCTAGAAGTCCTGCTTGGAATTAACTTCTGATGTTGCTGACTTCAAAGGCAATCAGGATATAGACCCCGATGAGGAAAATCTTCCCCTAATAATATAGTAGGCATATTTCATGGCCAAGGACCCAGGAAAACAGTTCATTGCTACAGATCAGACAAGAAAAAGGAAGTATTTTTTTCTGCATTAGAGAAGACAAATTTTCCAAATTACTTGCCAGGTCCTAAGCAGTGCAACCAAACCCATAGGCTAGATCTAGGGCCAAAGGTCATAGAAAGGAGATGATGTCATTACCAAAAGGCTGCAGTCAAACTACCTGAACTTTTATTGTCTTTTCTCACAGTCACTGAACTAAGAGATTAACCAGTGATTGCATAATCATAAAGAAATAAAGGAATCTCAGTGGGATGAAGATATGAGCTGTATTGAGCTACAGTTAGAATCCTAAATAGACTGTAGGGATGATACAAAAGAGTGCCTAAACATGCTTTAACCTTGCTTCCACTTGGACTAGACTGGATAGTCAAGAATCCTCAACATGACAGTGAAGCATGACAAGTATCTCCCACAAATAGCCTCTGCAGGGATGAACTCTACTGTGGTTAGAGGTGGCTTGTCAATTTTGTGGCAGCCTGCCAGTCAAGTGCTTAGTGTGGAAGGTGCAGCAGGAACCAGCCTCTGGGTAGATGATGCTGGCTGAAATCAGGATGCATGTCAAAGCTTTAGTCAATGAAACCAAGCCAGTTACCATGAAGTCAATACTGATTCATGGCAACCTCTTGTATGTCAGGGTAGGATTGTTCTCCATGAACCTTCCAGAGACTGAGTTATCAGAAGTAAATTGCTGCATCTTTCTTCTTTGATACCTTTGGGTAGGCTGGAACCTACAGCCTTTCAGCTAATAATAGCTGAGTGTATTTACCAACAACTAGCTGATTTTAAAAGCAAGACTCCTCTAATAACACAACCAGAAATTTAGTACTAATGAAGTTAGCCAAGCATATTTGGTAATAGTATTAGGGAGTAACCTGCAGAGACATTGTATAATTGATGTGGGCCGCAAGCATTATCATAGATCCTCAATGGCTCAGGGATCAAGGGATAGAAGGCTTCTTAATGATTGTAGCAGAATAAGTCTTTGAGGAGAGGATGATGGAGTCTGAGATTTGACACTGACAAACTCAGATAAACTGGGCTGCATTGTGTCTATCAGGAACTCACAGCAAATCCTTAGAACATATTGGCCACACAACATGCAGTACACATGTTCACAGCGGTCATGGCTGTAAGCCAGGAAGGGTATAAGCATAGGTGTTGAGCTGTAGATTCTTTATTTGTTTCTCTAGATACATTCCTTACTGATCTGGCTCTGGACTCAGAAAGACTGAACAAGGTGAACTACATCAAGCAGGTTTCAATGCTATTGGACTGCTGGTTGGATTCAGCCAATGGGAAACCACACAAGTCAGAAGGCAGGTGGAAAAGAAGATATTTCCCCCCTAAATCATTCCCTCCTATGTCATGGTTTAAAAGTGACTGTCTTCCTCAGTCCCACACCTGGTCCCTGTTTGGTTATCCCTCCTTCTGCCACAGCCCCCTTGAGGTATAAGCAGTAGCTTCCCCATTGTTGCTGGCTCTGTTTCCTTTTGCCTGTCTTTTTCTAGTTTCCTTTAGACCCAGAAATACTTTTGTAAATACTCCTGTCATCAAGCACCATTTAAGTATACAATCCTGGCAGAATCCAAACAATAGAGGGGCGGAACAAACTGTAGGCGTGAATATTTTATTGCTTGCTATTTATGCAAGCACAATATTGGAAAAAAAGAAAATTTCTATTCCTGGGGGATTGATGAAATAAATGAATCATAATATAGTCACACTATAAGACATTATTTAAGCTAATGAAAATCATGCTATTAAAAAAATAATGACATGAGTAGAGATAAACATATGCTAACGGGGAAAACCATAAAGTTATGTGCAGAATGATAACTCAAAACTCCAACTCATTACTGTAGAGTCAGAACCAACTTAGAGCTGATGCTCCAGTGGGCCTTAAATCA
Source organism: Elephantulus edwardii (assembly GCF_000299155.1). Classification (NCBI taxonomy): domain Eukaryota; kingdom Metazoa; phylum Chordata; class Mammalia; order Macroscelidea; family Macroscelididae; genus Elephantulus; species Elephantulus edwardii. The sequence goes on along the minus strand of NW_006399802.1, from coordinate 15,441,083 downwards.
CACAGGAGGAGACTGCCCATCTTTCCCCCGAGTGGCTGCTGCTGGTGGGTTCAGGCCACCAGAGAGGCACCACCTTTGGATTAGCAACAACACCAACCCTGTGGACTTGGCCATCAGAGTTCCCTACAGAATGATAGAAAACGTTATATTGGCAAGAAGCTGCGCTGCAATTTCAAAGGAATTGAATCCACCAGCTGTTCCATGGGAGAAGGATAGACAATCTGCTCCCGTGAGATTAACTGCCTCTGAAAGCCTGACACAGGGTCAGCTATCAGTTCTGTACACAACAACAACAACAACAGTATATACAAAAATGATGTATCATAAAAATATTTTAATATAGAATATAAGATATGATATACATGTGAATGACGTCTTCAATATATTACGTTAGCACTATTTCCTTCTTTTTAAGCGGCACTGATTTTGGCTCAAACTAGAAAAATCTCAGCTGGTTAATGTGTAAGTCAAATTGAAAAAGCATATCCCCCCCTTTTATTACTCTGAACATTAAAGTAGATTCCATATTTTTGCTAAAGGAAAGGTAGTACTTTCCATTGAAGTACATTGGGAATACATGGAGCTGGGCATGCATGATGTTGGTATTCATTTTGGGTGATACTTTTCTGTCTTTGGGCCTTTTTTTTTCACTGGGACTTGTCTCTCACCTTCTAAATGTCAGTGTCTCGAGGACTTCAGGGGCCCCTTGAAAGGCATCTCCAGGTCTTGCATCGGAATTCACACTTTGCCGCTTTCCAAGTGAGGCTCATCTATAACATTTTAATGAGTGGGGCAATTACTCATGTGCATGAGAAAATCTCTTATAATTCTTGCTTGAGTCTGCTCCAAGTTTGAGGTAAGAGATAATTGTGCCTCTGGTTGGGAACTCCACACTCTGTTTATGGTATTTGGGCTTTGTTTGTCTTTCAGTAACTTCATGATTTCCCTGCCTCCCCACCAGTTTTTTATGGAAATGATCTTCCTGATGCCTGAAGTGTGTCATTCTGCATCTTGCCAAGAAGTAAACCTCTCCATAGAGAAAATGACCCATCTATTCTCTTCTTCAACCATCTGACTTAATTATGTACTGCACTTGGCCCCTGGAGAGCCAGTGAGGAACATGAGGAAGTTCTGGCTTGATAACCAAGCCCTAGGGTCTTTGTCAATTATCATCTGGCACCCACGAGTCTGGCCAAATTTACAGGCATGTCTGTCTTTCAAAACATGTCAGGCCTGAAGAATGAATCTTTCTTTCTTCTTTTTTTATTTTTTTGTTTTGGAGCTGCTATATAAGTAGAACAATCTTTTCCATTTAAACCCACTTTACTCTCTTCCCAACACCCCAGAGCCTCTTGAACACACCTTCCACTTCACGTGTGACGCCTGGGAGACTGAATCACATTGCTTGTTTCCCAGGGCTCTCGGGCATGCACGGAAGCATTGTGATCTAGCAGGAAGAACATGGAGTCTGCAGGCAGATGGACGTGGACTTGGCTAGCGGTGAGCCTGGAGGAGCCACTTAGCTTTCTAAGCCTCCATTTTCTTTCTGTTACAAAGAAGATAATTGCTACCTCACAGGGCTGCGGTAGGGGAAACGTAAGATAGCGCATGCAAAAGCAGTTTGAAAATAAAAGCACAATAAATGCCAGTGAATAAACTGAAGAATGAGAAAAAACAACACTCAGTGACTATACATCTTGCCCTCCTCTGTCCCACTCTTTGATGGAGAAAGAAAAGAAAGATTTGCTTTCATCTTCTCTTTTTATTAGTATTTGATACCATCAAATGAATGATGATCCTACCAAAGTCATATTTTCCTATCGCGCATTGAAACCTGGATTTGGGGTGCTGTTCATAAATGCCATTTCATCTGACCTGACTCTTTTGACTCTGAAGTCATTCAGGTCAGTGAGTGGTATCCCGCATCACTTTGAACATTTCAGTCTTTTAGAGGGAGCAGGAGCTCAGCTCTGTGTTGGCACTTGTCCTCCCTTGAGACTGTTTGTTAGTGTCCCCTGCTAGACACTGAGAAGAGCTAAATCTGGGTTCCATTCTCTTTCGTATCTCTAGTGACTGTGCAAAGGAGGAGGTAAAAAATTGTTGAGGGAAGAAAGAATTAAGGAAGGAAATGCATGCGGAAAAGTGAAGGAAGAAATCCAAACTATATTCTTAGAAATATAATCAAGCGACACTTGTAATTCAATGAAAGCAACTATACCGGGGAACCCTATCATTACATCCTGGTTTCAAGTCTTGTTTTCCTATTGGGGAGGAAATTCATTAGTTGTGTTTTGGGCTAATCTCATCAGTCTGGTCTCTGACCCAGCCTCAGATTTCCCCTGGAGTTTTGTGGACAGATTAGGGCGATCCTGGTTTGTAAGGGCAAATGAAATCTAATGAAAGCTGTCTCAGAGTCAGGAACTTCTAGTCATTGATGAGGAGATGGGAAGGAAAACCCTCCAAGTCTGGATTCTTGGGCTGCTGCCTTCCCTTAGCCCTGCATGTAGTTGCCTGTTTTATGGGAAAGCTCTCAGAGTTTGAAGATGACAGGCAAACCCTGTTCTAAGTGAGTTCACCTACACACACACACATACACACACACACACACACGTTAATAAGGAATTACATTGATTTGATATCAAAGATCTTCTCTGATGAGTTTTTCCATTGAAGTGAAGGAATTGATCTGTTTACCTTGATTTTCACAGGTTTCGCAGAGGCCACTTCTTTCTGTCTTGAATGATCTTAGTAAAAATTTGACCTGGATCCATGGCAGTGATGAAAAAAGAGCACTAACTCTTAGAAGCTGGGCTTCAAATCCAAACTCTGTCTCTTACTGGTTGTGTTATTCTCACCAATTTACTGAATCCCTCTGAGACTCAGTTATTTTCTCTTTAAAGTGGGAACAATAATACCTTCATTTCAAACTTGTGGGGAAATGAAATAACTCGATATACATGAAACACAGTGCCTGACCCATAGCAGACCTTGAATCTGTATGTGTTCAGGTACTAAAAACAGATACTTGCTTTCCTGTTTTTGTTTTCTTTTTAAATAATATTTTATTGTTTATTAGGTAAACATTTACAGAACAGACTATTCGATCTTTGTGTGTTTTATATAAGTTTTTTCATTACACAGGTTGCAGTTTTCCCCAAAATGTCAATGTTCTCATCATTTCCACTCCGTTTTGGTTAACTTAGCCTCCCTGCTACCCATTCCGTCTCATCTCTCTTTTAGGATACATGCTAGCCGTTTGGTTTCACATAATTGATTACTTAAGGGAACACAGTATTCGCAGGTAATACTGTTTATTTTATAAAACAATCTGTTATTTGGATGAAAAGTCACGTCCAGGGGTGACTTCAATTCCATGTTCAAAGTGTGTTTTAGGGAGAAGGCTTGAGAGTCCTTGTAGTCACTACTGGCTCAGTAAGTCTGTTTAGGAATTTGAGTTTAATTTACATTTTCCTTCCATTCTCTCTGGTACCTTCTCTTGTGTCCCTGGTTAGAACACGGAAGTGGTAACTGGGTACCTTCTAGTTCTTCTGGTCTAAGGTTGGATGTAGTCATGGGTTTTGTGGGCTATTCATTCTGTGTATTAGTTTCTTTGAGTCCTTGGTTTCCTTAACTCCTTTTTATCCCAGATGAAAAGAGACCAATAGTCGTATGGGTACTTGAACGTTTTAAGACCTCATCATCCTAGGGTATAGCCCATGTTTTTTATGAGCCATATTATGATAGTTGACTTAGTTATCTTAGAAGATTATGGTCTTAAATCTTTTGAACCAGTAAAATACTCCCACTAGTTACACTGATATGTCTGGCTTGTTTATTTAATTGTGCCCCTTTATTGTTTGTTAAGCACTTCAGGTCAACTTGGGATAGGACATTGTCTGCAATTCCCTGATCATTCAGAGAAACTGATAATAATCCCAGTTGTACTAGAAATACAAAGGACTCAACCAAATGGTTAGAAATGGCAAGTTTAGGTGAACAACAGGTTAATTGCCTAATTAGAAGAACAGTGCCTTATAAATATATGCACACAAGTATTAATGCTTTCTCTTCTCCCCCGTGATGGAAACAAATATGCATGCCTAAAATCCTACTACCCTGTTCAATCATCTCACCACATGTTTCCTCTTAACCCTGATCCACATGCAGACATTTATATTATAAATTTATATCACCAGAATGCATACACTTAAACATTCTTCTTTTTAAAATATAACTTGTCTGCTGAACTAACATGTAGTTTGACGTCTAGATGGGTCAGAGACAGGGAACCTGGCCACCTTTAGGGCTAAATCCTTCATGCTATCCTCATAGAGTGAAAGCCGAAGTGGACACTGTCTCTGTAGATTAGTGGTCTTTGAGTGGGATAATTTTCCCCTGCAGAAGAATGTCTGAGATACTTTTTCACCTCTACAACATAGGTAGGAGCTATTGCCATCTGGTAGCTAGTGGCCTAGGATATTCCTAAATGATTTTACAATCTTCAGGATAGTTTTGCATAATTAGGAATTATCCCACCCACAATGTCAATGGTGCTGGGTTGCAAAACTCAAGGGTAGAGAAAAGAACTTGTAACCAATGAAAATCTTGAAAAGGTGTGCAACGTTTTTGTGTTGGGACTCTGGAGACAGTCTGAAGCTTTGATAAAATTCTCAAAGGGTAACTCACAAGCACTGTTGCAGTGTGAGCAAACATTCCCAGGCCTGCTGGACTTGATGGGATCCGAACTGGTGATCTTTCAGACATGTGCAATCCAAAGGGCTGATGGTCAATGTGGAACATAGAAAACCCAAGTTGGGGAGGCAAACCTGAGCTCTTCTTCAGGGACAATTGCATCCTGACAAGCAAACAGTAATTTAGAATCTCTGCCACATCTCTACGGTAGAGACAGAAACTTGAATTTGTCAGAACCTGATGGCTATTAAACATTGAAATCATGTTAATGTGCTTGCTGTGAGTCAGTTCTCAGCAAGGATTATAATTTCTCTTCAATCTAAATCTCTACAAATTTACTGCAAATTCATCATAAGATCCTTGTGGAGCAGGAACTGGGTGACTCTAACCAACTCCTTGAACTTCCGTACTTCCTCTGTGGTTCAAGGCAATCCAAGTTTTGTGAACTCTGCAGCTTCTACAGTTTGGTGGATCCTTTTGAGGTAATAGAATACAAAATTAAATATAGTCTTGGAGGAAGCTCATAAAACCAAAGAGCTCTAAAGCTTAAGCATCATCAACTTCACCGTCAATCAGTGGCTGCCATGGCTCTAGCCCTCTGTAAGGAAACTGCCAAGATTCTAGTGTCTGCTAAGTGACCTTGGCCTTGGACTCCAGGATAACCAACTCCTCAAAAGTGGTATCACTTTCTACTACTTACATCTTTCGCTTGATGCCTCAGATCTTCCATCACTTGTACGACTAATTATTTTAACCGAGTTTCCTCCATATCAAACATTTAGAGTGATTGCTTGTTTTCCTGGTTGAGCTTTGACAAACAAAACAAGATAAGTCAGATAAAAAAAAATAAATGCAATTACTTTGTTGTTTATCAGATGTAGTGGACATAATTTGCTTGATGTGGAGAAAGAACAACTCAGTTCTACAGAACATTCGTGGTCATTGAGTGGATTCTGACTCGCAGTGACTCTCCATGCAGGCTGTCAATATTGATGAGAGGAGACTGGAATCTTTCTCCCGGATGCTGGTGGTTTTGAACAGCTGAAATGTAGTTTTTGATTAGCAGCACAAAATGCTATGGACTGAGCACCACCAGCACTCCTGTGAATATTAAGGTAGGACATGAATTCTTTCTAAATATTTTAGGATTCTCTGGTGGATTTTAAACAACTGCTTCAAAGAAGTTCTTAATTCTAAGAAAATCAAGTAAAGACATTTTAGTATCAGAGACAAACAAGGCTGAATAAATTGGTAAGTACTGAGAGAGCCTGAGGACCCGTCCATTCGTTTCTTCCAATGTGCATTGAGCATCTACTGGGGGTCAGGCTTGCTGACATTCACCTACTGAAGCACAGTTGTAATAAGAACTGTATGGTCTTGTAGAATAGGCCTACATCCTGGGGGAGTATGGGACACCATGTTGGAGGACTTGGCATGGGAGTACTGAATGACCTTAAGCTGGAAAGCCATGTGTTGTATGGTCAAAATAAGCCAGCAGGAATTCTGATTATGAAATGATGACAAGAGATTGAGAGGTTTGGACCAGAGTTTGGGCAGTGAAGATGGATAGGAATGGACTTATGCAACTCAGCAAACAAGTAGCAAAATAGAATCAGGAATCCCTGAACTTTCTGTCTTGAGTTGAGTGACATGATGATACTAACCAACAACCGAGGCAGAAAACATGAGTGGCTGATTAGGCTTTGATGGGGAAGATGAAGAGTTCATACATGAACAGCTATATTTAACGCTAGATGTAGAGGTCTAGCTGGCTTTACTCTTCTGAATCCAGGAGAGACAAAGGTGAGCTAGAGTGGAAGATTCTGGTTTGATATAAGAGTAGAAAGGATCTGGAATTTAGGAACAAATTGGTGGCCACCACTAATTGATAGCTATGGCATCTCCTAGGAGGAGGATTTTGGAAAGAAGAGAAGCTTTGGGAAGAAAGCTCCAGAAAGCCCAAGCCCAAGAATGAACAGAGGAAGAAGGGTCAGTTAACTGCTGTGAACTGAGGGAAGCTAGGAGAGTGAGCACAGTACCATGACGGCAGAAATGGCAGGCAGGCAGGGTGGGGAGAGCTGAAGTTAGCCATGGAGGGTAAGACGTTGGTGTGGCTTTCAGAGAACGTTTACATTTTAGTCTTGTAGGGAAGGCAGAAGGGTTTTATGGAGACTGAGGGTGAGAAACTGTTAGATGAAGAGCTTTCAGAGGAAACATCAGTGACTGAAGGAAGGGGACAGACGGAGCCTCAGAGTGTCCATGGAAAGCTTTCTTATTTTAAAATATGAAATGTTTGTAGAATGTTGGTGAGAGCTAACGGGGAACAGAGAGAATATTCTCTTCTCTATTTCTGGAGAAATGACTTGGAGGTTCAATCCTTCCTGAGCTGGACACGCCAGAATCTTTGCCACCATGAGCTCTAATTCTCAGACCCAAACTCTTCCCTGGATGTAGAATTAGCTGCACTGACTGTGCAAGTTCCATTTACAGCTTGGGGCTATGAGAGCATGTTGCTATCCAGAAGTGATTAAGCTCCTTGATATAAAAAAGATATGAAAAAAGTGATTCTATGTGCTTAAAACATATATTAATGCCTCCATTCTGTGCCATAATTGCTCTCCTAGAGAGACAGAAAACTTGTCAAATAATCTCTGGGTCTTGTGGATTCTGATTGGAGGCTGGGAACAGGGCCAGGGCAGCTTGTCAAACCAGGCTACGTGGGAATGTGCCTGGGGCTGCTGAGAACAAAGCTCTGATCGGTGTGTATGGGCTTGTTTGACTGGGGCTAGTTTTTACTTTCCATCAAAGGGGCACTTGAGCCTCCCTTGTAGGTAATGGTTCTGGGTTCATCCTCACAGATCTGTTTGCATTGGTTACTGGTGCTCAGCAGAGGAAGCTGCTATCTTGGCCAATGAATCTGTTCTGAATTCTGAGAGCATTCTTGGCAAAAGCAGCTCCTTCTCCCTTAATGATGATGGCTACCTCTTTATTGTGGACCCTTTTGGTATCCAGTGCTCTCTGCCAGAGCCCTGGTATCCATCTCTCATTCACAATGCACTGACAGGTTGGCATTATTGTTATTACCATGTTATACAGATCAGAAAACTGAGGCTCAGTGGGATTGAATGAGTTACTCAGTGATAAACAATGGATACTTTGCAGAGCTGGAATTTTTGTTGAGTTATTCATCCCATAAGATTACCCTTCAGTCTTGTCTGCCTCTCACTTGGTACTGTGTTCCAATTCTTTAGCATCTATTTACTCTGAATTAAACAGCTCTCACAATGGCCACTTAGAGAGTTATTAGGCTATATGATTTACACATCCATTGTTTCTTTCAGAGCAGACTTTCCAAACAAAAATAGCAGTGAAACTCCTTCTAACCCTTCTCTTTGCCGTTTGTCTCTTTCCAGCCAGCCTGACTTTACGATTGATGCTCCAGAAAGAGTGACTTTAAACACAGATCTGACCTGTGTTCGAGACCTCTTGATGGCTCCCTTAGCTACTGGTTAAAGGCCAACAACTTACCTTGGGGCATAGAGTAGCCTTTTCTATTTGGCCCTTGCTCACCTTTCTGACTTCATCCCCCCACAGTCCCTGCCTCCAGACAACTCAACTCTTTTTTCAAAAAGGAAACAAACAATAGGCTCCCAGGCTCCTTCACACCTCTGAGGCTTTCCTCAGAGATGTCTTCTGCCTGATATAGCTTTACTACCCTTTCTGCTTGGGGAACAAAATTGGCACCTCTTCTAAATGGCATCTCCATTTGCCAGATAGAAATGGTTCTACAACTTAACGTAATGGATTTTCTCTGATTCTGTGTCTGACTCCCCATTATTAGGTGAGTTCTCCTAAAGAATGGCTAGAGTTCTGCATACCTGATGTCAGTTCTGGGCTTGAACTTTTCAGAAGTTCTGAAAAAAACAAAAACGAAAAAACCAAACCACCAAACCAAATGCTGCTGAATTGGTTTCAGTTCATAGCTCAATGCTTAACCCACAATGCCTCCAGGGCTCCTTCTGACATGTAGTTAGTTTCTGTTTTGTTGCTATGTACCATTGAGTTGGTACCAACTTGTCGCTGACCTTCCAGTGAGTTTTCCTCCTTGTGCAGGAGGAGATTGCCCATCTTTATCCCATGGAACAGCTGGTTAATTCAAACCACTGTCAGAGACCCCTACAAAATGCTGAAGAGCAATGATGTCAGTTTAAAGACTAAGGTGTGCCTGATTTAGCTCATGGTCTTCTCAATTGCCTGCTATACACCAGAAAGATGGATAATCAATAAAGATAATAGTAGAAAAATTAATGCCTTTGGGTTGTGGTGCTGGAGAAGAGTACTGAATATCCTATGGATTGGCAAAAACCAAACAGATGTCTTGGAGAAAGTGCGGCCAGAGTGCTCCTTGGAGACAAAGATGGCAAAGCTTTGTCTTTTATACTTTGGACATACAGCTAGGTGAGACTAGTCCTTGGAGAGAAACATCATGGTTTGATGTGTGGAGGGTCAGCGAAGGAGAGGAAAGCCCCCATTGAAAAGGAAGACACAGCGACTTCTGTAACAGGCTCTAGTGTGTCAGAGATGGTGAGGACAGTTCAGGATAGGGCAGAATTCAGGTCAGCTTGATGACTTCACTTGATGGCAGCTAACAACAAGAAAAGCAATTGAGTTTTCTCTCCAGCTTCCCCCACAGCACATGCATATTGAGTTTGATTGATCTTGGAGGCTGCTGAGTGCCTGTAACGGTACCAGCTTCACTAAGATTTGAAAGGCTGAAACTGAGTGGAGATGGCTGGAATAGAGGGGAGAGACTATCCGAATTTTAAACTGTATAAAACACAGCCCATTTATGAAGGACTACAATACTTTATCTGTTTTTCTTCTACTTCTAAAGATGTCTTAGTAACAGTTAAGAAAGTTTTATAAAGGGAAAATTCTGTGGACCCCTAGATAAAAGCAGTAAGTATTTGATTATTGTTATGTACCATCGAGTTGCCTGTGACTCATAGTGGCCCTATGTACAACGGCCCTAAAACCTGCTCTATGCCTTGCCAATCTTATTGTCTCTGACACACCTATTCCCATTATCCCAGTGACTGAATCAATCTATCTCATCAAGGGTCTTCCTCTCCTGTGCTGTCACTCCACCCTAGCATGACGTCCCTCTCCAAAGACTGATCCTACCTAGCAACATGTCCAAAGTATGTCAGATGAAGCATCAGAATCCTTGCCTCCAAGGAGCAGCCTGGCTTCATCCTCTCCAGGACAAACTTGTTTGTTCTTCTAGAGGTCCATGGTGTATATTCAATATACTACTCCAGCACCACAGCTCAAAGACATCAGTTCTCTTTCTATCCTCCCCTGTCATTGTCCAGATCTCTGATGCATAGCAAGTAATTGCAAAGACCCTGGCCTGTATCATGTGCACCTTAGTCTCCAGACTGAAATCATTGCTCTTCAGTACTTTGGTGAGGTCTTTGACAGCAGACTTTACCAATACAATTCGTCTTTTAATTTCCTGGTTGCTGGTACCATGAGTGTTGATTGTAGAGCCAAGCAAACTAAAGCTATCAACAATCTCAATCTCTTCACCATCATGATGCTGCCAATCAGCCCAGTGGAGAGAATCTTTGTTTTCTTTTTATTTTATCATTTTTTAAATTTTATTATTTTGTGTGTATGTACCATCAAATTCCATCTGACTGGTACAGGAGGAGATTCCTCCTTCTCCAGCAGAGCATCTGGTGGATTTGAACCTTGCACCTCTGGGATTGCAGTACACCTTCTTGCCACTAGGCCACCAGAGCTCGCCTGTTTTCTTGATATTGAGCTTCAATCTATATTGAAGACTTCAGTCCTTGACCTTCTGCAGCAAGCACTTCAGTTCATCCTCAGTTTCAGCAAGCAAGACTGTATCATCTGCATAACACAGATTGTCGATGAGTCTACCTCCAATCCTGATGGCACATTTCTCCTCATAGAACCCAGGCTCTCGGATAATCTCTTCCACATATAGATTGAAAAGATATGGAGATAGCATGTATCCCTGGTGTACACCCTTCCCAATTTTGAACCATGCAGTGTTTCCTTGCTCTGTTCTGACGACTGCCTCCTGATCCAAGTATAGGTTTCACATAAGCACAATCAAGTATTCTGGGATTCCCATTCTTCTCAGAGTCAGCCACGGTTTGTTGTGATCCACACAGTTAAATGACTTTGAATAGTCAATGAAACACAGATAGACATTTCTCTGCTTTAAGCCAGGGTCTATCTGACATTAGCTATAATATCCCTAGGTATTTGATTACATAACCTTAAATGAATATCTAGAATTTCAAGCAAATCCTTGTTCTCATGTAAGTGGGGCCTTAATATCACACACTTCTTTCAAACTCCACTGAATCTTAACGTTGTATTCACACATTTATTGTACCAAATATCTTACTCTGTATTTCAGATAGACACTTTTAAGTGCCCATTAAGTGAAAACCTCTGTTCCCAACAGGCAGCAAGTATTATATTATTCTCAGCTTAGGGATGAGAGAACTAACAACATAGTTTTCAAAGATCTGACTGATGGCTTGAACAGAAAGATTCCCATTTGTTATACTGATTTTCATAAGCCAGAGGTCCATAAAATGACCATATTAAGGGTCAATTAGCAAGTCATCCTCATATTGTCTTATGTCTGTCCAGTTTCCTCAATAACATTTCTACCTGGTCTTGTTAAACCCAAACTAAACATGTTCTTTCGAAAGGAGATTGGTCTGCTTTGATGAACTGGCTTGAGAAATTATGGTATATTCACACAATTCTACACAGCATGCAGGAGCAATGGTTTTGTAAATTATTACCTAACTTGGGAAAGACTGGAGAGTATTACTCTGAGGGAACTCAGTCCCACAAGGATAAATATTGTATGAAACCATTATTGTAGAATGAGTAAAGGATCCCAGGGAGGAAAGGGAGGGTGGAAGCAGAGGGATGAGGATGTGCAGGGGGAGGGGAGGATTAATCATGAAATTGTACAATTTGATGGGTGGATGGTGAGAGAAATTGGATGAATCTGTTCTCAAAATCAATATATTCGAATTTTGTAAATAAACTAGTCATTGTTATTGTTGTTATGTGCCATCGAGTCGTTTGTGACTCATAG
>NW_006399802.1:15408275-15428585 GCF_000299155.1 Elephantulus edwardii | reverse complement strand
TGAAGGCTGCAGTCTCTGACCCTCAGCAGCAAGCGCTTCAGGTCCTCCTCAGTTTCAGCAAGCAGGGTTGTGTCATCTGCATAACGCAGATTGTATAATAAACTAGTATTAAATATAAAAAAAATTGCAGATAGACAATTTGACTGGAGGATTTTACAGCATCTTGAGGTTAACTGCCCTTCCCATGTAGACACATTTGTGTTGGCACACTGCATTGACAAACAAAGGAAAAACTTTGTTTTCCTTCAGCTCCAGCAAGAGTTATGTGCATATAATGTATCTTACCAAAGAACATGACCTGAGAAGAACCAGTGACAAGTGTCTCCTAGATATGCTTCAAGCCTGGAACTGAATCTGCTCTTGGGGATTAACTTTCAGTCAAACAATAGACAAGCCTATAAAGTGAGTAACACCACCAGGGAGGAATGTACTCTTGCACACCATGTGAGACCAAAAACGCAACACTCGCTCTTCTAAAACAAAACTCAGAATACAGGAAAATGAAACCTTACTGTTATGGAGTTATTTCTGATGCCTCTTAACCTTCCATTGGGTTTCTCAGGCTGTTAATTTTTGTAGGAAGAGACTGTTTATCTTTCTCACAAGACGCAGTTGGTAGATTCGATAACCTGCTCTGCTGGTTAACAGCACAGCATGCAACTCATTAAGCTACCAGAGTCCTTCAGAAAGCAAGAATGGACAATTAAAAAAGAGGAAAAATGGAAATGGGGAACATAAGGAGGGAGTAGAAAGGTTGCTATTATGTTGACGGGATGGAAACCAATGCCACTAAACAAAACGTGTATGAATTGTTGAATGGAAAACCAATTTTTCACTGTAAATTTTTGCTTAAACTACAATAAAAAGTTAAAAATGGGCAAAAACAATTTACTGGTCTTGATAATACCTGGAAAAGGAGATTGTTGTACAAAAATTGTGGCCAGTGTGGGATAAATGGAACCCTATATGATTAGAAGATAGAAAAAGACTTTCAGAACTAAACTTTAGTCCCACACTTTGACTGAATGTTAACTAGGTCTGCTTTTTCATTCTGCTAAAGGAAGAAAGAAAAAGTGGAAAAGGAGAGATTTGATTGACTTTTGTTTCTCATTATTTTTCCATTTCATTCATTTCTGGACTTCTGGCTTCCAACTGTGACCAGGGAAAATGCCAAGATATCACAGAAGGTAGTCCCCTTGGAATTTAAGCATGACCAAAGGCTGAAAATATGAAAACTCCACCAAATGAGAGAATAAAAATTCCAGGCCTGTTGTGCACACCGTGAGTTTAGGGAAAATTTTTTTCATGTTATTACATTTTTATCTTTAGCTAAACTGAATGCTAAAACATTTTTCACTTCTTTGATAATCTTCTCAAAGCAGAGAAACCTGGGCATTGCTAGAGGAAAGATGCATGGGTAGGCATGAAGAGTGACCATAGTTTTTTGTGTGTATGACATTGAGTTTTGTTTTTTATGGGATTTTTTTGTGTGCATTTGATATTCTACTTTTTTTATTTTCTGGAACCCTCGTAAAAATTCTGAGGGTTCATTATGTCAAGGGAGAAATTAAGACTTGAAGATGATAAGTTTCCTCTGTCATATGCTTAATAAGAGACGGAACTGGAATCCATAAATAAACTTAATTTGAAAGCTTACTCTTTTTTGTTTCTTAATGTCAAGCCAAATGAGGACCTCCGACCACGTAGATTGACACAGTATTTGTAGCAAGGGACTCAAGTGTGTCAGAGATTGTGAGGATGGTATTGCAGGGGATGAAATGGGGTTCAGATCTGCTGTTCACAGCTTTGCAATGAGTCATACTCTACATGTCAGCACCTACCAACAACAAAAATGAGAATGACGTCTGGTTAACTGCTTCCATAAAAATAGTAAGGAAAACTTACACTCTGCATACATGGAGTGATGGGATCACCAAGAGTTATGATGCTCTCGACAAAAACTAACAACAATAACAACTTCTTTTCCAACTCTTATTTCTTGGTTATGGATTTAGAAAGAACACAGTGGCAGTTGTCTTCCATCTAGCTGGTCGTGATCATCTCAAGAGCTCTGAATAATTTGGTTCTTATTTTGATGATAAAGTATCATAAAGTATGATAAAGTGTGACATGTTGGGCTTCTAACCAAAAACCTGTCACTTTAAATCCACTAGTAGCTCCTCACTAGAAAGATGCAAAGTGTCCTTCCATAAAGATTTACAACTTCAGAGACACATTATGAGTTGGAACCAACTTGGCAACCGAGGGCTTGGGCTGTCAAACTAGAAGCATCGTCCACGACTGGGGATTCCTACGTACATGTTAGATGTTGAACTGGGATGAAGAACTTTGGTATGTGTTTCTCTAATTGTAATACAGTGATTATTTATGACACTAGGTCTTTCCTTTAAAGTCATATTGTCAAACGTTCTGGAACCACTACTCACATAGGAATGTTTATGTGGGTGGATAAGTACTGAATTTGTGGTCAGGAGACAGGAGGTTAGATTTCAGCTTTGCTGGGTTGTTTTTTTCTTCCTTTTTTTTCTTCTCTCTTATGAATTTAATGAAAGTTTACAGAAGGGTTGGATTTTCATTCACTCACTGGGGCATGTTTTCCTCCCTCCCCTTTCCATCCCTTCCCCTACTCCACTTTGTAATGCACCTCTTCTAGATTGTTAATTGTCTTACATAGTGCTAATCACACATTCCTTTCAGACAGTCCTTCCCCTCAACTGTTCCAGTGGAATGGCCATTTTCTATTCACTTTTTTCCTGTTCCTCTCCATGCCCCTGTGCCAACTTTATTTTGTAACAGCAGTGTTACGTGACATTTTCCAATTTTTATATGACTTTGAATAATTGTCCACCAACCTTTTTGGGTTTGAATTTATCCATCTGAGAAATTCTCTAAATAATCAGAGGGTTGAGCTGTAGCATCTGTAAGGTAGCTTTCAACTCTTAATATCCTGTGATTCCCCGCCCCCCCCCAATTGATTTGAATGCAAGCATCAAGAAGTCAGGGACTTTGTTTTATTCACCACATATCCTCAACACTCAGAATGTGTGCTTGCACGTAGTTTGCACACTATGAATTGGCCAGCTGCTATTTATCTAGCACCTAAAATATCAGGCACATAGCAAAGGAGCAGAAACTCTCAGTCTGTTGCTAAAATGCCCCATATCACTAGGAAGAATATTTTGCTTTTTTATTTTATTTTATTTTTTTACATTCCCTTTCAAGTACTATTTCCCATTTGAGTCATTAAATGGTCTTTTTATATTACCAATATTCAGATTCAGTGTTACTTGAGAACCGACTGAAGATGGGTCAGGAATCCTAATTAGTCAATGATGCTCCTAGAGTTTGCTAGCTGAGTTCTCCAACACTGTACTGATTTCCAAGTGAAATACTACAAAAGTTACGCAAATGATGGCTATTTCCAACATCACTTATTCTAGGATTCAAACTAGAGAAGAAGGTAAGTCAAATTGGCAGCAAAAAGCAAATGTCATAATGCCAACAGAATTCTCATTGTCACATGCTTTCAAGGATCTTTCAGTGGTTTCTTTTAGGAAGAGGAGAGAAAGGCAAAGGCTAAGAAATGAATCATTCCACAGCCCAGCTGGGGAAGTTGTGTGAGGGTCTCCCATTAATCTATTACCCCCCCCATGAGTGATAATCCCAGTAAATAAATATGACCATATGAACATGTCCCCCTGATTAAATTATCTATTATTTCTTCATTGTCTTCAGGATAAAATTCAAACTCCTTTATACCTTGCAGAAAGAAAAATGGGATGCTTATTTTTATTATGTATTGTCTGTGAAAAAGAACACAGCATGGTGCCATTTGCTAGGAGGGAGGCGTTGCTTCTTGAGCCATGGCAGAGTTCTCTCCATTCATTTACTCATCCATTCACCCATTTATTTGATTTGCTTGTAATTTATTCTTTTTGCTGTATTACTTTACCATCTACATTTCTTTTGCCATCCACCCATCCATTCACTTACTTATTTATTCACTCATTTTCTGGCTTATTCAGCCCTTGTGGGACAGAATCAATTTGTTAACTGAAAGATGGGCAGTTTGAATCTATTAGCTTCTCTGTGGGAGAAAGATGAACAGTCTCCTCCCATGAAGACTTACCGGCTTAAAAACACAGTGGAGGGTTGGACTCAATTCTATGATAGTGTGTTTTTGTTTTGAGTTTTTCATGTGTCATTTATGGATTACTTTATTCCCTCCATTTTTCTTTTTTCCCCCCTTCTTCTCAAAGTTAGCCATAATTTAAGAAATGTCAGAAGCTGAAGCTGGGTTTAGAAGAGATCTTGGCACCAGGAATATTATTGTTGATGTCAGATAGACTCTGGCTGAAAGCAGAGAATACCAAAAGAATGTCTCTTTGTGCTTTATTGACAATAAAAGGGAATTTGACTATGTGGTCCAAAACAAATTGTCACTAACATTGAGAAGAAAATTCTACTAGGGAGCTATTATCCCTGTTACAGATGTGAGTAAAAGAAACTCGGAAGAAGTTAAGAAACGTGGTCAGGTCTCACTGATTGTATGAAGATTAAAACTCGTGCCATCTATCTAAAGCAGTGTGTGCTTGTAAATGTTTAACACTCAGTTTTCTAAGGGCCAGGAGGGAAGAAAGCCTGGATTCGTAGTGCCTACTGATTTCCATACTATAAACATTCCCACCATGACCAACTTCCAGTTAACAAGCTTCTTAAACACAGACTTGGAAGAGATGTGCACAATTCACTCTGTGGAGCTTGCACACCACTGTGAGGACATGGTTCCTCCCCGTGTCCTGTTGTACTTCTTTATAGCTAGGATCACTGAGGAACGTTACCCAGTTCCAAGGTTTATGACTGAACATGTAGCCACGTAGAGAAAATGCTCTCAGTTCTATGAATTGCAAAAGTCTGATTTTCTCTTCTGTTGACCATGAATTAATGTTGATTGTTCCAGAACGGAGCATTTGGTCTCCAGGTGCTACCAAGTCTAAGACTTTTCTGGTCACTAATATGTAGCAAAAATAGAAGTAATAATTGTTATTTGGGATATAATGCATTCCATTTGTTCTAAGCATACAGAGAGGTAGTGGAATAGAGTGGGTAAGAATATGCGTTCTGGAGTAAGGCTTTAAATCCTACTCTGTGTGTATTAGCAGTGAGGTTTTGGACAAGGAAACAGCATGATTTGGTTGATGAGATACTCTAAAAGAGAGGATTAAATGAGATACTGAAGGTAAGATAATATTGACTGTTTTGTAAATGCCAATTACTATGTTGCTTTCCTGATCTCATATAATATTAATACAGATTTTTTTGAAAAGGGGTGTTAGTGATAAAACTGAAGAATTGATAGGTTAAGGGAAAGAATCAAGGTCAAGAGTTTGGAAATAGTGGTGCAGGGGCTGAAACTTTGCTGAGCAGGATTATGAAGATCTATGCTTTTATCTTTGAGCCCATATGGAATATATGAAAACTAGAATAGGAATGTTGTTTTGTGGCCAAATATTTATTAAGAGAGGTAATAATGGAGAATCAATATTAGTATGAAAGCCTTTACACCATCTGAGAACTCTTTGAAGTGTACCTTAGTGCAGATGCCTCTTGTAAACTATACGAAATAGGCAGGCAGTGTTGCTGTTATCATGGTCCAAGACAGTCAGCACTGACTTGTCCAGAGTGAACTCTATATCAAGGAGTCCCTGCTTGGAAGGGTGGTGGGACAGCGCAGGAGAGGAATACCTTGGATGAGACTGAGTGACACATTAACTGGGCTAATTGGCATAGGAGTGTTGGAGACAATGAGATTGGCCCAGAATAGGCCAGAGTTCAGAAGTATTGTGCACAGGGTAACTGAGTTGTGGGCAAATTGATGGCACATTAACAACATTGCAAATGGCCAAGTCTTACCAAAAAATCTTAATTAGGTGCAGATTTTCTACACACAAGGCTTTCCCAGGCATTCACCAGCCTATGCCTTCCTTTCCAACAAAGTGCATGGACCATGAGTCAGTATTAGGCCTGAATACTGGGATTCTCACCTTCCTCTCAAAGGTCAATTTCATGAGCAAATGAGTAAGACATTAGGCTCTGAGGCTCTGTCAGTGGCACTTGCTAAGAACACACACATTACTCCTTTTGCCATTTTGGGGAACTCTTTCTCGTTGGCTCTTCATAATGCATTCCAGAATTATTTCAGGATAGCATTGGATGCAGAGATGCTCAGATTTTAGCTTTTTCTTTGCACAGAAAAAAACCCCACAACACAACTTGGATTCTGCTTAACGGCAGATGGAATGACAGCTTTCTATTAGCTAAGGTTCAGTGTGAGTACCACTTAGTAGAAATAGTATGACAGTCAAATGACATGATACAAAATCTGCTAGTTGCTGCTGAATACATCACCTGCTTTTGGTAAATGGCTAAGAAAGCTCATCTCAGGGTCTGTCACCACTGGGACCTCCACAGATGATGCTCCATCTTCCTCCATGGTGCATACTGTTAACCTTTACTGTTACTAAGAGCTCTTTGTAGACTTGACTGTGGATCTTGTTGATTCTATGTACAACAGATCAAAACTCCTCCTGATCTTGTGCCAGCCTCACTAAATCTGTTGTGCTTACGTTCATTGCTATCGTCACTGTATCATTTTTTCTCACTGACAGTCTTCTTTTTTCACAGCTCTCCTTTTTCTGAGCATTATGTCCTTCTTCAGGGAAGTCCTATCATTCTTGCTTTGAAGGAGCACTCTGGGTGCACTTTTTTTGCAAGACACATTAGATTTGCATGTTCTTTGGACAATCATGGTTTATTCAATATGCAAGTGAAAGTTGGACAATGAATAAGGAAGACAAAAGAAGAATTGATGCCTTTGACAACATTGGTTATTGTTGTTGTTAGGTACCATTGAGCTGTTTACAACTCATAGTGACCCTCTGAACAACAGACAGAAACTTTGCTTCATTCTACACCTTCTTCACAATCTCCACCATGCTCAAGCCTATTATTGCGTGATTGTGGCAGTGCATCTGTCTTATTATAGGTTTTCCTTTTTTTCTTTGACCCTCCACTTTCCCCAGCATGAAATCTTTTTCCAGTGACTGGCCCCTTATAACAACAGGCCCAAAGTATGTGAGAAGAAGATTCATCATTTTACCTGTAAGGAGCTCCTGGTTGGATTTTGTTCAAGGCAGATGTGTGTGTTCTTTTGACAGCTGGTGGGATATGCAATACTATTTTGCCAATGCTGTAATTCAGAGGCATCAATTATCTTTAGTCTTCTGTATTCATTGTTCAATGTTCATATACTTAAAGCAATTGAAAATCCCATGGCCTGATTCAGATACACTTTAATCTTTAAACTAACATCCCTGCTCTTTAAAAAATGTTTAAAAAGTGAAAAAAGCTTCTGATAGTAGATTTTACCAATGCAACATGTCTAGATTTCTTGCTTGTTGTGTTCAGGATTGTTGACTGTAAATTCAAGTAAAATGAAACCATTGGCAAATTCAATTTTTTCTCTGTCTATCATGATGTTGCCATGATGGTCCAGTTATGAAGGCTTTTGCTGTGAGATTGAGGTGTAATACATAATGAAGCCTGTAGTCTTCAATCTTCTGCAGCAAGTGCTGCAAGTGTTCTTCACTTTTTGCAAGCAAAGTCGTATCATCTGCCCAACGTAGGTTGTTGTCCTCCAATCCTGATGCCACATTCTTTTTCAAAGTCCAGCTTCTCGAATGATTTGCTCAGATATGATGGTATGGAGAAAGGCTACAACTCCAATGTACATCTTTCCTCATTTTAAAGCACACAGAATTATTCCCTTGTTCTACTCGAATGACTGACTCTTGGTCTTTGTACACATGAGTACAATTAATTATTTTGGATTTCCCATTCTTCTCAATTTTAGTCATGCTTTAGCATTTTCCCCACAATCAATTACCTTCTTGCAACCAATTAAACATAAGTAAACACCTTTCTGATATTTTCTGCTTTCATGCAGAATCCACCTGACACCAGTAATGATGTCCTTTGTTCTTTGTTCCCTTTTGAAACTGGCTTGATTTTCCAGTAGTTCCTCATTGATAAACTGCTCCAGCTATTTTAAACTAATCTGTAGCAAGAGGTTACTTGTGTGTGATATTAATGACATTGTCCAATAGTTTCCACACTCTTGGCTCACTTTTTTTCTTTTAATGGGAATAAATACGAATCTCCTTAAGTCAGTTGGCAAAGTAACTGTCTTCCAAATATGTTGGCATAGACTAGTGAGCACATTCATAGATCATATTGAGAAACACAAGCAAGCAAGGAACCAAGCTCATTACATGTAAGACAACTTCATAGATGTTAGAACCTAGAGTACGAACCAAGTATGACACAGTTTCTTCTCTAGCTCTCATGGTCTAGTTATTATTACTATTAAATACTATCAAGTCAGTTTCAACTCATAGTGACACCATGTTAAATAGAATAAAATAAGGCTTAGTCCTGAGCCACCCTTACAATTGTCACCTTTGAGCCTGTTATTGTAGCCACTGTTGTCAATCCAGTTTGTGGAATGTCTTCCTATTTTTTTGCTGGTGTTTTGTTTTATTATGACCCGGAAGCTTGTTCTTAGTCAGTCATTGTCCAGCTCTCTGATGTATAGCAAGTGATTGTGAAGACCATTGTCTGAATCAGGTGCACCTTCGTCTCCAAACAAACACTGCTGCTATTCAGTACTCTGGAGAGGTCCCTGACAGCAGGTTTTTCCAATGCAATTTATCTTTTGATTTCCTGGCTGCTGGTACAATGACTAAAGATGATAGAAGAAGAATAGATGCCTTTAAGTTGTGGTGCTAGAGAAGAGTATTGAATATACCATTAACTGCTCGGAGAACAATGTATATGAACTTTATGAACTTTGTATGTAAACTGGTATATAAAATAATTTTTTTAAAATAAAGAGAACAAACAAGTCCATCTGTCCTAGAGAAGGTGAAATCAAGCTGCTCCTTGGAGGCAAAGATCTTTTAATTTTTTAAGCTCCATCTGAAATGCTTTGAAAATATTGTCATCTGATACGCTTTGCATGAGTCCCTGGAGAGGGATATCATGCTTGAAAAGGTGGAGCGCAAGAAAGGAAGACCCTGGATGAGACAGAATGACTCAGTGACTGGGGTAATGGGGGTAAGTGTGTCAGAGACAATAAAATTGGCTCAGGATAGAGCAGGGTTCAGCACTGTTGTACATAGGGTCACTATAGTGACTGATAGTGACTTTCTGAAGAGCAAATCTGAATCTTGGCACCATCCTCACCATCCCTGAGCCCACTGTGACAGTCACTGTGTCAATCTCTTTTGTTCAGGCACTTCGTCTATTTCTCTGACCTTCCACCTTTCCCAGCAATATATCCTTTTCAAAAGATCGGCCCCTCCTGACATGTTCAAAGTTTAGGAGATAGAGTTTCACTCTTCTTCCTCTAAGGAGCACCCTGCTTGCACTTCCTCCAATGCCGACTTGTTTGTTCTTTCAGCAGTCCATTCGGTACTCTCATCCAACTCCATACTTCAAAGATGTTGATCCTTCTGTCATCTCTACTCGTTGTTCAACTTTCATGCATAGAAAGCAATTGAAAACACTGTGACTTGAGTGAGGCACACACTAGTCTGTAAAATGACATCATTGCTCTTTGGTATGTTGAAAAGGCCCTTGACAGCAGGTTTTTCCCAATCCAGCCTCATCTTTTGATTTCTTTTATCATGAACATTGATTATGGATCCAAGTCAAATGAAATTGCTGACAACTTCAAACTTTATCTGTCATGATATTGCCTGTTGATTCAGTGGTGAGGATTTCCCTTTTCTTGCTGTTGAGATATAACCCATATTGAAGCCTGTAGTCTTTGATCATCTGCAGCATTTTTCAAGTTTTCTTTACTTTGTACAAGCAAGGTTGTGTCATTTGCAAAATGCAGGTTGTTGATGAGTCTTCCTTCAGTTCTAACATCACATTCTTCTCCATATAGTACATGGCTTTATAGGAAAGTAAAAAACCCCCATCTATAATACTAAGCTGACGAATGATACAAAAGAGATGTATGTAGTGTCCTATAAAGGTATTAATAAAAGAATAATAATTTATTAATCCTGGGGATTAACTAATTCTAGGGTTAAGGAAGGGAGAATTATAGCTTAGAAATAGGTCAAAACATTATTTTTATTTGTATTCCTAACAAACACTCCACTTTTTTTAGGTTAAAGAATGCTTTTTTTTTTTAAAAAAAATTGATTTATTTTTTAATTTTAGGTCCCAGTACAGTGACTGCACTTGTAGATGCTAATTGTATATTAATGTAATTAATATGGGCATGGATGATGTGACAGCCTCTTCTAACCAGGGTTATTGCAGTGTCAGTTTTGCTGTAATGGAAAGAGTTGGGGGCTCTGGTGGTCTAGGGAGTAAGGAGTTTCATTGACAACCCAAAGGCAGACAGTTAAGATCCACCAGCAGCTCTCTATGAGAGAGATGGGAAATCTGTACAATTTACAACCTCTGGAAACTTGTGGGAGGGCCACCTATAAGTCCTTTCCA
Source organism: Elephantulus edwardii (assembly GCF_000299155.1). Classification (NCBI taxonomy): domain Eukaryota; kingdom Metazoa; phylum Chordata; class Mammalia; order Macroscelidea; family Macroscelididae; genus Elephantulus; species Elephantulus edwardii. The sequence continues at coordinate 15,417,986 of NW_006399802.1, read as the reverse complement.
ACTTGATGGCAATGAGTTGCTCGGATGGACTATAAACTGTGACTTAGGGTAAAAATCCAGTCCACTTCCATTTTCTTACGTACAGTCTACGGCTACTTTCATGTTACATGGCACGTTAAGCATCTATGGCAGAAACTCTATGGACTGTAAAACCTAAACTATTTATTCTCTGGTTATTTTTGGTATTGTTTAGTGACCCTTGGGTTTAACAAGTTAAACCCTAGCCTTGCCATTTGCTAGAAATCAGAGCAAAGTACTTAACATTTCTGAGACCATTTTTCTTATATAAGATGCGTGCTATACCGTGTTGTGATGTGGAGTAGATGAGTCATTATCACACACATGTGGGTAGGGTTTGAACTATGCATACCTCTACAGGCATGTAATATAATTATACATAGTCTGCAGCAAAAGCCATTGCTAATGCAAAGGATTTCTGGTAGTTTGAATCCACTAGCATCTCTTCAAGGGAGAAAGATGGGCAATTTCCTCTTGGAATTTACAGCCTCAGAATCCCGATGGAGAGTCACTGTAAGTCAGAACCAGCTCAAAAGCAGTGAGTTTTGAATTTGATGACACTTGACGATTTCACTTCCATTTTATTGTTTACGGATTTTTCTTCTGTGCCACAGATCAAATGCTTATTTGGGCCATAGAGAAAAGAAACCACCTGCATATTTTCCCCCCTTACACAGCTGGCCTTCCTTCAAAGGGCACAATTGGTACCCACTGTGATTCCATCTTCACAGGCCAACACAATCATCTAATCTAAAGTGTGAGGACAAAGGAGAGTGAGATTTTGGTGCCAGTTTGACAGCCTCCCTAAGCAAAAGATTTATTTTGCTTTATCTGCGACATGTTAAAAAAAAAAAAAAGACACAAGACTTTTTTTCTCTAGACCTAAAGGAAGAGAGAAATATGATTTATTTATTTTGGTGGATAAGATTCTCAGTGTGCATGAAATTTAGCTGTGAATGTTTTAAACGGCGATCTATGGAATGTGATTCATTACAGACTTCTGGAACATTTAAGAACAACCTTAAAAATCCTGAGGGCAGCAGTCACCCAAGTAAGCTTCTGCTGACTTTATGAGGAGGAGAACATTTTATGAAATGATGCTCTAGATATGGTGAATTACTTGAGGGTATAAAATAGAATAGGCTATGCCTGTCACGTGATTACTTTCCCCTCCTGTTCTCATTACAAACATTGCACATAATTCCTGCATAATACCTTGATCCTAAAGTCATCTTTTTTTATGAAGAGTTTGATTAAGGTATAAAGAACACACTATGCCTTACCCTTTCCAAAATGCAAAGAGCATATAACAGAATTAGGAAAAAGCCCCAAATCTGAATACTATTATACACACCTTTTAATTAAAAAAAATTCTTATGGATGCTTTCATCAAACATCAGCACAGTGCCATTTGAGACAGAAACCCAAATTTTCTTGAAGTTTATGTGTTCTTCAAATTTGTGCCTGCTAATTCAGAGGTCATGTTTCCACCTCTTTCGTGTTATGGTTCCTTAGTAGTGCAAATAATTAACATGTTGGACAGCTAACCAAAAGTCGTAGTGAACTTAAAGATGTCTTGGAAGACAGGTCTGATGATTTAATTCTGAAAAATCAGCCACCGATGGTTTGGGAATACAGGTCTACTTTGATATATATGTGATCACCATGAATTGAAGTCAACGTTATGGCAACTGTTTAGTCCTTGTTAAAGAGATTACTGGGTTTTAAGGCAAATCTACTTAATGACTAAGATGCAGATAGAAATGAAATACCAACATTCTAGGATGTTTTCCCACCTACTTTTCTCCTATTGCCATGCTGTTTCCTTTAACACCCACTAACAGTCCTTACTTTTCTCTAATATACAATAAACATATACTTGCCATTTGAATATGATCTGTGAGCTCTGGTGTCCTATTAGCAAGAAGCTGTGCTACAATCCTGAAGGCACCTGGTTTGAGGCCACCAGCTGCTCTGCAGAAGAAGGGCAATCTCCTCCTGTGTGATAACTGCTGGAGGGTCAGCTGTGGGTTGGTTCTGACTAGACAGTATACAACAACAACAATGACTTTACGTGCAGATAACATCTCATATTTACACAAAGTGACATTTTCACCTCAGATAGAAATTTGAGGCAGAATTTTCACAAAATAAATATGCCTGGCTTTCTTCCCTTCCATATTTTTCCCCCTTTTCTTCCATCATTTTCTTCCATGCTAGCAATATGTAGAGGAAAGAGATTGGACTATGGAGTTTCATTCACTTATTTGTTCAAGTATTGCGTTTTAAATGAATATGATATACCAGCAACTACAGTCTATGAGACTGGGGTGCAGTGAACAAGGAAAAGTATTATAGGGGGTGATAACTTGTTGTTTTGTGCTGTTGAGTTGCGTGCAACTCTCAGAGACGCTTCGTACAACAGCTCTGAAGTCTGCCCTGTCCTGAACCAGTTTCACTGACTCCGACAAATCAAACCCATCGCCTCAGTATAAATCCATCTCATCTAAGGGCTTCCCCTTCTCTGCTGTCCCTCCTCCCTTCTGATGTCCTTCTCCAAGGACCAGTACGTCTCTCCTGGCCATGTGCCCAAGGTATGTGAGACAGAGCTTCAAAATTTTAGGCTTAAGGAGCTTAGTTTCACCCTCTCCAGGACAGACCCATTTGTTTTCTTGTCAGTCCTTGGAATGTTCAAGACTCTTCTCCAACACTACGACTCAAATGCATCAATTCTTCTTCTGTCCTCCTTAGTCATTGTCCAGCTCTCTGATGCATAGCAAGTAATTATGAGGACCATGGCCTGGATTAGGCACACCTTAGTCTCTAGACTAACATCATTGCTTCTTAGTACTCTGACAGCAGATTTTCCTAATGCAATTTGTCTTTTAATTTCCTGACTGCAGGTGCCAAGAGTGTTCATTGTAGAGCCAAGTAAACTGTAATTGTTAATAATCTCAATCTTTTCTCCATCTGCTATGGTGCTGCCAAATGGCCCAGTTGTGAGAATCTTTGTCTTCTTGATGTTAAGCTTCAATCCATATTGAAGACTCCAGTTCTTGACCTTCTGCAACAAATGCTTCAGATCCTCTTCAGTTTCAGCAAGCAAGGTTGTATCATTTGCATAACAGAAGTTGTTGATAAGTCTTCCTCCAGTCCAGATGCCACATTCCTCCTCATAAAGCCCAACCTCTTTTCCTAATTTTCCACCATGCAGTGTTTCCTTTCTCTGTCCTGAGGACTGTTTCCTGATTGCATATAGGTTTTTCATGAGTACAATCAAGTGTTTTCAGATTCTCATTCTCTACAAGATTAGCTACAATTTATTGTGATCCACACAGTCAGAATTTCTGGTTAACTACAGCTGTGTAAAAATGATAAGTTAAGCATTTAAACATTATTATCTCATATGGTCTTATAGATTGCGTGGGTTCATCCGGGTAGTCTTTGAGCCTTTCCTTAACGACTGTCTGGAGGGGGAAAAAACCCCAAAACTCAAAACAGGAAGAAGGTAAAAACAAGGAGGTAAGGAGGACTTTGCAAAAGTTCAGGTGAGATATGAAAGTACTTTCATTAGAGTATAGTGAGATCATGACATGGGATAAAATTCAGGATACAATCTAGGTCATCATAACTTTAGGATCTTCTGATTTGACCTATGAGGGGGGAAAAAATAGAATGGAATGATGCCTCTGTAGTTATCTTGGTATATATGGAAGGAAGGGTGAAATGACCTTTTTCTACTCTCAGGAAGATATATAAAAGCTTATTTATTATTTTTTTTTAGAGGTGAGAGTGGAGATCTAGATTCCATTTCTGACATGCTAAGTTCAAAGTGTTCATAGAGTGTTCGTGGAGTGTCTGTGTAAAGATTTGTAAATCTTCACTTGGACACAAAAATGTTCTAGATGTTAGATGTCCTAGTTGAAACGTGCAGTTAGAGGCCTGGAGATAGAAATGTGAGAGTCATCAATAAATAACTGGTGCTTGTTACAAGAGTAGGTGTGTTAATCTAAAAGATGAACATAAATAAAGAGGAAAGTGGGTGTGAGGACAGACTTCTATGTAAGTTGGGAAAACGAAATTCTAGCAAGGAACTAGTGACAGAGACAGCCAAGAAGGGGGTGGAGGTATTCCGGAGACCAGAGGGATAAATGGTTTCAAGGGAAAGGAGGTGATCTGCGTGTGCCGTCCTGCTGAGAATGATCATCATTGGGCTGGTTTGTTGTTGTTTTTTAAAATTTTTTTCCCCAACATGGCCTCAAAATTTACCGATCCCAACTTCGCATTTTTATAGACAGATGACTAGACATGTGTTTTTTTTTTCTAGAGAGAGTTCAAGAGGAACTTTAATTAAAGTTCTTGTCTGCTAACCGTGCAAGGTTGAAATCCAACCACACATCCCATGGTGTAAGATGTGGCAATCTACTTGTTTAAAGATTTACAGCCTTGGCATTGAACCTATGGGACAGGTCCACTCTTTTTTATAGCATTATGTGAGTCAGAATCAGCTTGACAGCAGTATTTATTTGGTTTTTGTTTGCTTATTTATGTGACCTCAAGCAAATGGTTTTACCTCCTTTTCTCCTTAACTTCCTCTCTGGAAATAAAAATAGTACCACTGACCTCACAAACTTGTGATGACCATTGAAATAAGTGTGTATATATGTGTTTTTGTGTTCTACATGCATTATCAACTTATCTCATTTAACATGGTTCCTGGCAGATAATGCTCAAACGATCTATCACCTTTCTCTTTCACAAAATGCTTGAATGATATTAGATTCAACACGGGAATATTGTAATTTTTTAAGCTACCTTTCATCTAGGACATAGTAATTTCATATGGTTGAGCTTAGCAATAGAAGTAGACTCTAGTTCAAAGGACAATCCTTTGCTTATCTATTCTCTCATACAAGATTTCTAACTACAAACTCAAGATTTAATACACTCTCCAGGGAATAACCATAAACATTCCATAGGGAATAGTTCATAAACTGGCCTTCAGTGCTCTATCACATGTTCATTTTCATGTTGGTGCATGTCAGGGACAAGGGTCTGACCCTATTTTTATTTATCACTTAGTGACTAAACCACAGACCCAGGAACTTGGGCATCAACTTAGACAGCAGTGGGTATTTAGGTGACCTGGCTTTTTATCCAGCAATTATGGTACTTTTCCTTTCTAAGAGGGTATGTTTCTTTAAGGTCAACGTTCAAGATCTCATTTCCCACCTGGTATTCTTTAATTAGAGAGCTCTGGTGGCCTAGTGGGTTTTGTGCTGCTAATCAAAGGTGGCACCTCTCTGGCAGTTCTAAACCACTCGTGGCTCTGTGAGGAAAGATCAGTCATCTCCTCTCTACCAAATTACAGCTTCTGAAAAGCCACTGGAGGATCAGATGTAAGTTGGCTCCAACTCAAAAGCCATGAGTTTTCATTCTTGAATTTGGATAACTAAGTAAATTGCTATCAGGTAAACTATGGAGTCAATTCTGGAGGTGGCCAAGTCCAGCATATTTATTCTGCTAGAACATTTCTCTCTTCTGGTGCAAAGGTTTTGTTTTGTTTTTCTATTTATTCTGTGGCTTGCCCCAGTCACAAGTGCTCAGAGTTCTATTTAGATGGCTCCCCAACCTGGTTTCTTCCCTCATCTTGGCTCTAGAGAAACAGCAGAACAAAATATAAAATTATTTTCTACTCCAACATTTGGCAGGAACTAGAAGAGAAAAGTGATTAAGGTCTATCAATTACATGATTTCCTTGTGATGAGCTTTTGCCAAAGGTGTTTTTTAAAGCTACCTGGCTACTTCTCCTTATCATTCCCAAGTCTTTGCCTGGGGAAACTTGAGTGTATTAATTAGTTTCCACACTTAAGCTAACTCATTAAAGATTGAATTGGCAGCTAGCCTTAATTCTCTCACTCTGAGGCCCCCTTTATATGGGCTCTACTCCCTTCCCATAAAAGAACATGTGAATATGTTTTTATAAACAAATTCAAGTCCTATTTTTTTAAACAATTCCTCCCCCCCCCCACTATTCCAGGAAGGGGGAAAAATGTTTAAAGCTACCACTGAGGAAGAGTGAAACCTGGAGGGAAAACGTCCTATTTTGTGTGTGGGTTCACTTAGAATTTTTTTTAAGTAGTATTGTTTAGAAAAAGAGAACTTTTTGAACATTTTTATCTTTAAACATGTGCAACCACATTCAAAAGAAGTGCTAAGATGAACGTCATAATTAAGGAGATGAAAAGCTGTGTGCTAGCTGGGCGTTTAGTTCTCAAACAAGACAGTGGGCAAGGCACATCTATGCAGGTAAAGATGAGGCTTCAAAGCTTTAACTTGCCTGTCTGTCTAGTAAGAATTGGGATTTACACCCACCCACCCCCGACACACACACCCACACACACACCCTACTACTCTGCTACTTCCTGGAAAAATATTAAAAACAGTAGAAGATTCAGAAGATGACTTTTGGCTTAGTTTAGACTTAACAGTGTTTTCTGTACAGGGTGGCTTCCTTGGGTGAGAAATGGGTTTTGATTTTCAGAATTTGGCTGTACAAGTGTTACATCTCCAAGAGAATCAGAAGGAAGCAAAATTTGCTATTTCTCACCCAAGAGAGAAAGACAAAATGCTTAATAGCATGGATTCTAAAATGGGGTTGAATTCTTATTCTTGAGCAAATCCATTAACTCTTCTGGCTGTAGTTTTCTTATCTGTAAAATAGGCATGACGATTAGGCCCCACTTGATGGTTTATTGTGAACATTAAGCAGTGTGCAAGATATTTGGTTCCTGTAGTGACATAGACAGCCATTAGTTTCATGTGCAGTCTGTGGTCAAGACAACTTTATCGGAAAGGGAAAAGGTCTGGTGTGAAAAACAAGGTATATGAACTTTAATGAACTTTGTACGTAAACCAGTATAAAATGTTGTTATGTGCTGTCAAGTCACCTGCAACTCATAGTGACCCTATGTACAACAGCCCTAACCCCTGCTCTATCCTGTGCCAGTCTCACTGTCTCTAACACACCTATCCTCATTACCCCAGTCACTGAATCAATCCAGCTCATCCAGGGTCTTTCTCTCTTGCATTGTCCCTCTACCCTCCCAAGCATGATGTCCCTCTCTGAGGACTTGTCCCTCCTTGCAACATGTCCAAAGAATGTCAGATGAAGCTTCAGAATCCTTGCCTCGAAGGAGCAGCCTGGTTTCACCCTCTCCAGGACGAACCTATTTGTTCTCTTAGCAAGTCCATGGTATATTCAACTCACTTCTCTAACACTACAGCCCAAAGGCATCAATTCTCCTTCTATCATCCCTCATACTTGTTCAGTTCTCGGATTCATAGCAAGTGATTGCAAAGACCATAGCCTGTATCAGATGCACCTTAGTCTCCAGACTGACATCATTGCTCTTCAGTACTTTGCAGAGTTCTCTGACAGCAGACTTTTCCCAATGCAATAAGTCTTTTAATTTCCTGGCTGCTGGTGCCAAGAGTGTTGATTATGGAGCCAAGAAAACAAAAGCTTTGAACAATCTCATCATCTTCACCATCTATCATGATGTTGCCAATCAGTCCAGTGATGAGAATCTTTGTTTTCTTGAATTGAGTTTCAATCCATATTGAAGGCAGTATAAAATTAAAGTTTTTTAAAAAGACACCTTTATCATTTACCTCTTGTTTATGCATAGGGAGTAGGACAGAGCATTGTTTTGTGCAATTGTTATACAAGTTTTAATGCTGATGTATGGTTTCCCTGTGTTTAAATACTCGGTGCAGCTCAGTGGTTTAGGATGCATATCTTTTCAGTAACTTTTAGCCTACTCAGCTTAATGCCACTAATATGAGGAAAATCCCCATATATACAAAAGCTGTCCAACTATCTACAGTGTTATTAGATGTATTGAAGATCTGAGTTTACCATCAAATACCTAGTCTGGTAATGCAGCAATTTGTTGGCTCTCTTCTCTAGCAACCGTTGCCCTCTCTTTCCTTCCCAAGAAATCCCGATTTCCTTTGGGAGTTCATATAGTTCTTCAGAAACACCCTCCATCAGCACTAGGAGAGGCATTCATGACTCGGACAAACCCAGTCAGTATGTTCTATCCTCTGGCTTCCACGATTAGAGAGAAAGTGAAATATATTCTAAGCCATTCCATTCAGAGCAACTATCAGAAGTTTTCCAAGAATGTTGGGGGGAAAGATCCAAGTGGATGAGGACCCTGAAAACAGGGGCATCTGTCTTGCAACTAGGATGCCGGCTGCTCTTAGGGTGGTGCTGATCCTGAAGAAGGCATAGTAGAGAGACAGGAAAAGTCGTCACTGACCTGATCACGTTTTCCTGAGTCTGACACCAGCCTCCCACATGAAAATTTCATAACTGATATAACTGGAGGTGGCTGACCTGTGCTGCTGGACCAGTTCTGCCAGATCTCTAACCTATGGCACACAGTCTCAATTTCCAAATCTGTAAATAGGGAATTAAATGAGATTATAGAAGTATAAGCACATTTTAAAGGACAAAGCAATATAATTGCAAGACATTATTATGATAATTGAATTACGTGTTGCCCTCCTTACTAGATGATTCTGTTTCTTTCACAGCAAAGCCTTGTATTGACCCCTAAGCTGGAGTCAGGCTCCCATGAATGACATTTGTTATATTTAACTGTTGCAGATTTTGTTAGGTGTTGGGGTCTTGAGGATGTCAGAGCCCTTTGTTCAAACAGATCATTTGTTAACTCATTATGAAATCTTAAAAACAATTAATATAAAAATCAAGTGGATGATTAATTTTACTTTGCCTGCATTATGATGTTTGGGGTTAAAGACATCTCTTTACTAGCAAGTTAAAGCAATATTGAGAGCAGGGATGTGATTACAAAACATCAAAATAACTCAGCAAAAGGAAGGCAAAGACTTAAATCCAAATAATCACTTTATAGTAGTAACTGACAGAAGGATGTTCTTGACATGGGAGAGTAAAAGAAGGAAAAGTTATTGATTAGTTGAGTTTATTGAATAGTTCTTAAGTACACTCAACACCACTGTATGTGCTTTCTTGTGACACATCAATGAAAATGGCATGTACATTTATTTTATCCCTTGTTGTTGTCATGCACCATCATTTCACTCATAGTTGACCCTCCAGCAGGTTTTCGGAAGTTGTAAATCAAACAAGATGAGATTGTTAATCTTTCTTTCTAGGAGGAGCTGGTGAATTTGAACCATGTGTTAGGATTAATAGTGCCAGTCCTTACCCACTAGTCCACTAGAGTTTCCTTTTATCCGTTAGTAAGGAATATTTCCTAAAGCTTAGTTACTACTGACAAGAGGAACTGTCAGATAAAATGTGTGGGTGCTTTTGGGTTTTTTTTTCCCTTTTAAATCAGCTTATTTGTGATACTTTTCATGGTATCATGAAAGTAAATTGAAAAGAGCATTAGAATTGGACTCAGAAGTCTCAGATTTCATTTTATAGCTCTGCATTTACCTAGTGCCTGGAAGCCTTCTTGTACGTATGGTTACTATGAGTCAAAGCAACTTGATGGCAAATAACAACAACAACAACAAAGCAGATATAATAAGAATACTAATGTCCCAAGCTGCGTTTAGAAGGGGTCATGGTACTAGGGATATTGTTGCTGATGTTAGATGGATCTTGGCTGAAAGCAGAGAATACCAGAAGAATGT
>NW_006399802.1:15386220-15407285 GCF_000299155.1 Elephantulus edwardii | reverse complement strand
GCTATGAGTCAGAAATGACTCGACGGCATATAACAACAACAACAACAATGTCCCAAGTGGGTGTCAGCAGAGGCCTCTTGCAAGATGAATTGGGGGTCTCTGACCCAGAGTCTACCAACTTTTGGGTGTGCAAGAACTGTAAAATACCATAGGGACTTCAGGCATGTGGCCTTTGGGCCTGTTCTTTGTTTTTGGTCAAACATTCTTCTATGTAGTATAGCCCTGGTCTGTCCACTTGCTGTACAGAGGTAACTCGTGGTTGCTGTGAAGCAGGACACTGTGACATTGATGTGTCAAATGCAATAATGGTTACCCATGGTGGACAGTGTTTGGTGGAGCTCCACAATTAAAACAAGCTTGGAAGCAGGCGTGGCATCTACTTCTGAAATAGCTTGCCTCCAGAAACCCTATGAACCTGGAGAAAGGATGAAAGTTCTACAAGTCTTCAGGTCTTTCTTTCATAGGGTCGCTGTGAATGGCCTATGACTCAATGGCACTTAACAACAACAATGCTTACTTCACAGGTATTTGTGAGGGACAAAGCAACAGAGTACTCCTATGAAATGCACTTAGTCCCGGGGTTAGAAAAACAAAAAGGTAAGGTATTGCTTAACTTTTTTCAAGGTGAAAGAATTGAAGAAAAATGGAATCCTTGAGTTGTAATATTGAGGGAATCTATGCACTACTGAGGGCAAAAGTTTGTCAGGAAGTATCAAAAGAAGATGGGTAAAACACACCATTATTGTATCGAAGGGAATTGGTTGATGTTCAACCATTTGAAGAGGTAGCATGAGATTAAGGACCAATGGTACTGAAGGAAGAAGTCCATGCTGTACTGCAGACACTTTTTTTTTTTTAAATTTAGGTTGTTTATTTTTCATTTCAATAAACATCTACAGAGATTTTGGAATTCCATTCATTCATTGTTGCACCCTTCTCCCCGCGCAGACACTTTTTAGAAAACAAGGCTTCAGGGATTTACCACATGCCAATGAAGGTTTTTTCAACAAAGGATGTAGCTACCTGGCCAATGTACTGGAAGAGATCTGTTTGTGTCCATTCAATAGAAAGTGAAAATGATAAATCCATGAATGATAAATATCATTAATAATTCAAAACCAACTAGATGGTAAATCAACAGGGAACTGTCAGAAATTCAAGCTAGATCCAGAAGAGGATATCATTGTTGATGTCAAATGGATCTTTACTGAAAGCAGAGAACACCAGAAAGGTATTTTTACCTGTTGGGTTTTTTTTTAAATTTTTCAAACTTTCCTTTTATTTTATTTTTGTGTGTGTGCATGTACCATCAAATAAGAACTGACTGGTATAGGAGGAAATTGTCCCTGCTTCTCCAGCAGAGCATCTCCTGGATTTGAACCGCATACCTCTGGGATTACAGTGCAGCTTCTTGCCACTAGGCCACCAGTGCTCTCAAGGTATTTACTTGTGTTTTCTAGTATATGCAGAGACTTTTGACTGTGTGGATCATAACAAATTGTGAATAACATATTGGAGAAGAGGAATTCCAGTACACTAATTGTGCTCATGTGAAATCTGTATGTAGACGAAGAGGTAGTCTTCAGAATAGAGCAAGGGGACAGATACTGCATGGTTTAAAATAAGGGATGATATCCATCATGCTGATACCCTTCCACCATACTTATTCAGTCTGTTTGCCTAGTTAATCTGAGAAAATGAATTATATAATGAAGAACACATTGAAAAGATTCTCAGTAACAACTCTCCATACACAGATGGTACAATATTGCTTGCAAAGAATGAGAAGACTTCAGTATAAATTACATTATCAACACAGAGAAAACAAAAATCTTTATAACTTCATGAATAAGAAACATCATGATAGATTGAAAAAAGATTGAAGTTGTCAAAATTACATTTTATTGGTATCAACATTCAACATCTATGGAAGTCAAGTCAAGAAATCAAATGGTCTATCACAGTGAGTAAACCTTCAGCAAAAGACCTCTGTAAAGAGCAAAAACATCACATTAAAGACTGAGGTTTCTCTGACTTAGGCCATAGGATTTTCAGTAAACTGGTGGGCATGTGACAGTTGAATAATGGATAAGGGGGACTGAAAAGGAACTGATGCCTTTGAATTATAGTGTTGGTGAAGAATATTGGCTAGACTGTGGGCTCCCAAAAGAACAGCTCTGTCTTGGAAGAAGTGTGGCCAGAAGACTTCCTAGAAGCAAAGATGATGGGAGACCTGCCGTATGTGAGATCTGTCATACAGAATTTGGACAAGTTATCAAAAGGGAAAAAATGGACATATTTATTAGAGTGTCAGAAAAAAAAGAAGATGACTATCAACAAGATGAAATGACGTGAGGACTGCAGTAATGGATTTAAACACAACAGAGGTGGTGAGGACAAGGGAAGATTGGACAGGATTTCCTCCTATAACTCCAGTTCTGTATGTGTGAGTCAGGACCAATTCATCAGCACCTAAAACCAACAACATCCTTCACACTGTAATATTCTACATAGTATTTCTTTATTTAATTTTGTGTGTATACCGTCAAATTGGATCTGACTGGTACAGGAGGAGATTATCCCTCCTTCTCCAGCAGAGCATCTGGTGGATTCGAACCATGTGCCTCTGGGATTGCAGTGCAGCTTCTTGCGAGTATTCTACATATTATTAGAATTGTTAAAAAAATATTAAGCTCAGTGACCTTCTGAGAAAATTTTGATTCCAGTTATTGTGTCTTTGTTTCATATTTAGAATTTTCTTCATTGAAGACGATTTTTTTACAATTTTTCTCCAAAAAAAATGTACAGCAGTAAAAAGGTTTATTTTGTGATGGAGGGGGTTGGGGAGAGAATGGGAAAAGAGTGGATGGGTAATGAACACTGCTAGTAGAAGAGATGAGAAGAACTGCCTGAAAGGAATATTGGATTAGCATTGTATGTATGACAACGTTCTGTAATAAGGAGTGCACTGCAGGGGGCTAGGGATGAAGTGGAAAAGAAAAAAGAATCTGAGATGGTATTACCAAATGTTTGTTCCCAGTCAATAGGTTTTCTTTTTAACTGTTGGGAAAAGTTTCTGATGAGTACAGAGATTTAACCTTTAGAAGGTCCCATTCATCAGTTTTATCCTCTTCAGACTGTACATTTCTGGTAGACTAGGCCTTCTAATCTTGGTCTTAGTTTATCACTCAGAGGTTTATGGTTTGGGGCTTTATTCCGAAGTCTCTGATCCACCCTGAGTTGATTTTTGTGTGTGGTGTGAGATGTAGTTCCTGTTTCATTCAGCTTTTCGCAGGTGGCAGTCTAATTCTGCCAGCACCATTTGTTGAAGAGGTTGTCGTTTCCCCATTTGATTGGGGTTTTTCTGATAGCAACTTCTTTTCATTGGAATTTACAACCTTGGAAAACCAATTGAGGAGGGGGTTTACTGTCAATTTGAACTGACTTTATGACAGTGAGTTGAGTTGAATGTATTTTAGATGAAAATATAGGTACACTCACTTAGGGATTCAAGAGATAGGAATTTATTCATTTTTAAAACTGTATGTTACATAAAAGCTCTGACAAGTTCGTAAGATAAAAATAAAATATAGAAAGATAAGAAGCATAGATTATAAAACTGGTCAAGAACTTTTAAATTCATCTTTGGACTTAGAATATCGTAGGAATTGAAACTTTCCAGGATTCTAGATCAACATTGCCCCAAAGGAATATAATACAGACCAAATTGTAAACCACACACATCGTTTAAATTTTTTTAATGACCATACTAAAGAAAAGGAGTAAAACAAACAAAAAAACCCCAGGTGAAACAAATTTTAGTAACATGTTGTACTTAATTGTGGTGATGATCACAGACTGTTGAGTTGGAACCAACACGTGGCTGACCCTCCAGCAGGTTTTCAGAGGCTGTAAATCACACAGGAAGAGATTGTCTTTCTCCAGAGGAGCAGCTGGTGGATTTGAACTGCCTCCCTTTGAGTCGGCAGCTCAACTCTTTATCCACTCTATCATCAGAGCTCCCTTTATTTAATGGAATAGATTAAAAAATATTATAATTTCAACATATAATGTACATAAAATTACAATAAGATATTTTTTCCTTAACAAAGTTCAAAAAACCCTTTTTAAAATTTATACCAGATCCCAATTAAATCTGCCACATGTAACATGTAACAATGCTGTATTGCACAGCAAAGCTCTAGATTTCTCTGAGGTGGATGTTTAGATTCGGAAAAACTTGGCCTTCAATATCTTTTCCATTGCCTGCTTTGATTGTGACCTTGAATAAGTTCTTACCTCTCAGAGCTGTGATAAGACTTAGAGGGGATGAGTCATGTACAAGTACTTCTCTCCTAGCATCTGGTCCTTGGCAGGTGGTCAATATGTGTGTGTGTTCTTTTCCCAAATTTTCAAAATGATGGTTTAGGAAGAGATGAGGGAAAAGACAGAGACATTAGCAGCAGGAAAACCTGGATGAATCTTCTGACTCTGAGCACAGAAGCAAGGACTAGGGGGTTGAAATGGTTGAGCAGATGGAGACCTGACAGGCATTTCCATACCAGCACTACGTGATTATTAGTGCTCCAAAGTCATTTGAAAACTTTTTGCTGGTCTAGAATCTTAAGCACTATAGTCCTGTTGGGGATGTATTGCTTCAGGTTCTAGATCACTTTCTGATTTCATTTTACTTTAATCCATGGTCAACACCCATGGTAACAGCAATGAAGAAATCAAAAGATGTGTTGCATTGGATCTCTCCAAAATACTTAAGAGCAAGGATATCAGTTTAGACTTTAAAGTGTGCCTCATCCAAACTTTGGTTTTTTAAATTTTTGCCTATGCATCTAAAAGTTGGATAATAAGAATGGCAGAGTAAGGGAAACAGCCCAGATGTCCAACCACAAACAAATGAATTGAGAAATTATGGAACATTTACACAATGGAATACTACACAGCACGCAGGAGCAATGATTTTGTAAATTATCACCTAACTTGGGAAGGACTGGAGAGCATAATGCTGAGTGAACGCACTCAGTCCCACAAGGATACATATTGTATAAAACCGTTATTGTAGAATGAGTCTGAGGATACAAAGAGGAGGGAGTGGGTGGAAGCAGAGGGATGAGGATGTGCAGGGCAGGGGGGATTAATCATGGGATTGTACAATTTGATGGGTAGGGGCGTGAGGGAAATTTGAAGAATCTGTTCTGGAAAACAATGTGTTTGAATTTTGTAAATAAACTTAGTATATGCATATATGCAATTCTTGACTGCCCTCCTGCCATTTGACCTTCTCTGTGCATGGTTGCTTGGAGTCCCTCTCAGATCATGCAACAAAGGCCTGTTCATTTCTTGTGGGGGCGGGGGAAGAAATAAAGATCACCACTGGGCCTACTGGCAGTTTCATGATGAAGGGAAAAGAGATTGAGTTTGTTGACACCTTCACTCTTGGCACCAGCAGTCAAGAAATCAAAAGACGAATTGCATTGGCAAAGTATGCTGTCAGGGACCTCTCTGGAGTACTGAAGAGCAAGTGTCATTCTGGAGGCTAAGGTGCACCTGACCCAGGTCATAGTCTTTTTAGTTACTTGCTATGCATCAGAAAGTTGGACAATAACAAAGGATGATAGAAGAAGGATAGATGCATTTGAGTTGTGGTGCTCGTGAAGAGTCTTGAACATGCCGTAGACTTCCAGGAGAACGCACAGGTCTGTCCTAGAGAGGATTAAACCAGGCTGTTCCTTAAAGGCAATGATCTTGAGGCTCTGTCTCATATACTTTGGGCACGTGGCCGGGAAGAGAGTCCTTAGAGAGGGGCATCATGCCTGGAAGCCTGATAGGGAATGGCAAAAGAGCACTGGCAAAGGAGATCAATCAGAACTGGTCTTGACAAAGACTGTGGCAAGATAACAATAGAAATGGACTCTCAAGAAAGTTACAAATGAGATGGCTGACAATCACCATACATCTATTAGAAGGAATGCAGCATCTGCTGTGTAAACCCCACTCCAAACCCTTTTGTAAGAGAAAGACAGTGGTCAGTCTGTCCTGACTCATTCATAGTCTGTTATGACGCCTAACAAACCTCAAGTGTTTTTTTTTATCTTGGAAAAAAATAAAAAGAATGGCAGAATAAGAATCAATGCCTTTGAATTGTGATGTGGAAGAAGAGTATGGGGTATCTCCTAGACTGCCAAAGGATTCAAGTGTCTGTGTTGAAGGAAGTGTAACCAAGGGGCTCCTTAGAAGCAAGGATGGTGAAACTTCAGCTCACATACTTTGGGCATGTTGTTAGAAGGGTCCAGTCCTTGGAAAAAGACATCATGCTGGGAAAGGTGAAGGGTCAAAGAAAAAGAGGAAGACCCTCAATAAGATGGATTGACACATAAGTGTAAGAGTGCTCTTGAGCCTATCAGATATGACAAGGATGGTGCAGGGTGGGCAAAGTTCACATCTGTTATGCTTAGGGTCGCTATGACTAGCCAGGACCTAACAGTAACAACATCAGGAATGATGAGAAGACTAAAAAAAGTAATTTTAAAAACAATGATCATCTTTCTAGTAAGAGAAGGAAGAAAGCAGGAAGAGAGGGAGAAAAAAGAGAAAGAGAAAAAGAGGGAGAATGAACATAGGAAAAGAGGCCCTTTATCTTCAAGTAGGCCAGTGTTAACCAGGCTTTAAAACACAGACCTAATGTTGGAAACTATAGGGAAGAAGAGTCCAGCTCAGTACAAAACAATTTTTAAAGGAGAAGCTTTTAAAACTGCTTTGTGAGTCAATAAGCATTTTTTTTAGAAAACAAGTGGATACTTTATCACTAGGTGGGGATACTGTAAGGAAGGATAAAATGGGGCAGTGTATGTAAAAACCCTGTGATACACTATGCCATTATCATTAACACTTTGTAGGAATAGATGCGATGACTGTTTTAAAAGCATGATTGAACCACATGTATTATAAAGGTCTTTCTAAATTACTACTTGCCTCCTCCCCCCAATTAAGGATGTGTATGTGTGTGTGTGTGTGTGTGTGTGTGTGTGTGTGTGTGTAGGGGCAACTGCCTAATTGTCCAAAATTACATTCTATAGTTTTCTTCAATGATGACATATTATAAATGCTTGTATCTCTTCTCTGACTCTCACACACTAAAAGATTAATTTTCTACGATCAAAGCACATTTACCTTCCTTGTCTTGATAAATTATTTTGGTTGCTGCCATGTTGGGATCATCTTTTTCAGCTTCATGGGCTCTGAAGGAAATGCAATGGTGTCTTACTTGAGGGCTTCATGTGGTCTGCTCCAGGCTCCTGCTTTATAACATTTTAATTTCTGGGTGTTATTTTTCTCCTGTCTCTCAAGCCATCTTCTCAAATTCCTCATTTTCTTTCCTTTTTTTTCTAATTCCTCATTTTCAACTATAGGATTTTTGAATGGTTTTATCCTGGCTTTTCTCTTCCTCTCTGGTCTTCTGCAATGATCTCAACTGTTCTCTAGGTTTTCATCTTGATTCGACATATTTTCTCTCCAATTTATATCTTCCCCTCGAGTTATTAATCTGATGTCCTCACTTGGGTATGTTACAGTATTGTCGAACCCAGCATGTCGAACCCACACCTGGACTCATTGTTCCCTAAATCTGTCACCTTCTGCTGGTTGCTCTGCTGGCAAAGGGCACTCTCATGTGTTAGCTAATTGTCCCAGTCAGCTACCTTGTAAACATTCTTAGCCTCCTGATTTTCTTTGGCTCTCACAGGATCCATCAAGATTAGCTATGAATTTGATCCTGTCTATATCTCTATTCTTCATAATCATGTTACACCAGTTGTCTTCATCTATTACTTTGACTTCCCTTGTTAGAGTCTTGGGACTGTGGCTTACACAACTTTCCTTCTCACAGTCCTAGTGTTTTTTTTTATATAGAGGAGACTCAGGAACTATTGTGGGATTGAGGGTAAGTTAAGTAGATCTGACTTCACATCCTTGGTTCCTGCTTCAGCCAGAGAAACTCTACTTCAATTTGTTGAATATCCCATTTAAGATTTTGCCAACAATAAGGGTTCTGGTATTTAAAAGTGGGGGAAAGCACATTTTTTATTTTATTTTATTTTATTATTTTTTGTGTGAGTGTACCGTCAAATCAGATTTGACTGGTACAGGAGGAGATTGTCCCTCCTTCCCCGGCAGAGCATCTGGTGGATTCGAACCGTTCGCTTCTGGGATTGTAGTTGCAGCTCCTTGCCACTAGGCCACCAGAGCTCCCCGGGAAAGCACATTTTTAAAAAAATTATCTTATACTGGCTAACTTACAAAATTCATATATATTGTTTTGCACACCAAATCTTTCCTTTTTCCTTCACCCACTCCTCCCTCACCTTTTAATGACTTTCAAGCTTCTATGCTTTTCTCTTCCAATGCATATACCAAACTATACCAACGAGATATTTCTAAAGTAAATATTTAACCATGTCATAGTCAAGCATAAGTGTTCTTGGAGCTATACACTAAAGCTCAGTTTTCATTCTGTTGTTGTTTTTGTTGCGTGTCATTGAGTTGCTTCCAACTCATAGCAAACCTATGTACAATAGCTCTGAAACCTGCGTTATCCTGTGTCAACTTTCCTGTCTCTGACACACCTAGCCTCACCTCAGTCACTGCATTAATCCATCTCATTGATGGGCTCCCTCTCTTTCTCCATCCCTCCACCCATCCAAGTATGATGTCCCTCTCCAAGGACCAATCTCTCCTTGAAACATGCTCAAAGCATGTCAGACGAAGCCTTAGAATCCTTGTCTCCAAGGAGTAGCCTGGATTCACTCTATCTAGGGTGAACCCGTTTGTTCTCTTGGCATTTTAACACTCTTCTCTAGCACCACAGCTCACAGGCATCAATTATCTTTTTATTATCCCTAGTCATTGTCTAACTCTCTGATGCATAACAAGCAATTGTGAAGACTATAGCCTGGAAGAGGCATACCTTAGTCTCTAAACTGATGTTATTGGTCTTCAGTACCTTGGGGAGGTCCCTGACGCAGACTTTCCCAATGCAGTTCGTCTCTTGATTTCCTGGCTGCTAGTACCAAGAGTGTTGACTCTGGAGCCAAGCAAACTACAGCTGTTAACAATCTCAATTTCTTCACCATCTATCATAAGGCTGCCAATCAGCCCAGTGGTGAGAATCTTTGTTTTCTTGATGCTGAGCTTCAATTCATGTTGAAGGCTGCAGTCCTTGATCTTCAGGACATTTTAAATTGTTACTTTTCTATTCCTTATACATTGTGTACCAGTACCTGAATTCTCTAAAGAATTTTTTATCACTCTTCCCCATTTCACCAAGGGCATGAAAGCATGACTGTCTCAGTTGCATTTGCATGTCTGTTGACAAGCATAGGGCTTGGTCTGTGGCTGGGTACTCAGGAAGAAAATTTTAGTCTAAAACTTAGTTATATTGCAGAGTGAAGTCACACAGTTGCAATGTTGCTAGTTATCTTTGTGGAAAACTAAGTGACACTTTTCTGTAATTCTTCTACATGTTAGAAATGGAATATAGCCACTAGCAGGCATCTTGATGGTTCACCATGGGTTTATAAATTCATTTGTTTCTATGAACCTGATAGAGTTAAATCAATCTCTATCTTGGTTCTTCTGGGTTTAGTTTTCAGATTTTCTAATTAATGTCCCAAATAATGATAGTAAAGCATATGAAATATTGGATGAGAATCCAGTACGATTTATAAATATAAAACTCCAATAAAAAAATTCTTTCAACTGCATTCCATACCTAAAAATGTTTCCCCTCCTTTTATTGTGATGTTCATAACATTTTAGTCGTCAGGGCAGGGCAGATATTACAATTTCCATTTTATAGAATATGGAACTAGCCACTCAGATGTAACAAGATTTGCCTAAAGTCACACAGCTGGTGTTGTAGAGCCAGGTACTTAAATATTCTTAAATATCAAGGCCAGCTGATTATTCAAATCTTTCTGAAGGTCCGACTGACACTAAAGGAACAACCTTCTGTTTCCTTGAACACGAATGAAAAGTAGGTCATGGAATCAGAAACAAACTTGTAGACATACCTGCCTGACATTTGGTCACTTAGAGGGCTTTCTTTCCCGCTGCTTTAGTTACTTGCCCCACCCCTCTCCTTTCCCTAAGGCTTTCCAGTGTCGAGCTGCCAAGACTCTGCAATGGTCACTGCAATTTGTTGACAAATAGCAGAGATACTCCTTGTCTTGCTGTCAATTTTACATCCTCTGGGTTTGCCAAGTGAACTGACGTGCCAGGAAGGGCTTTGTTGTGGTCTGTGACTCACTGGGCTCACGCCTCTGCCACTCCTTGGGTGCTGGCTTATACATTCTGCTATTACACAATTGCTGAGCAGCTCTGGAGGGATCAGTGGAGGAAGAAAAAGAAAACACAAAACAAAACAGACTAAGGGTTCAGCAACTGCTGTATGAAGCAGAAGTAATATTACTGGAGGAGTGGTATGCTAATCTCATCTGCAGATTGCTTCTGTCAACACCCAGTGATTTATCAAAGGCATTCACTACCAGAGGGAAACCCTCTCTCCTGGGTAGTTCAGCTGACAAGGTGTTAGGGTATCCTGTGGAGAAAGAGCCCTTATATTTACTAAAAAGCAGCCCAGTTTAAGTCCTATTGATAAGAGTCATGTTCAATGAGTCTTTCAAAGATTATACCTTGTGCTCAGTTTAGAACCTTTTCCTCAGTTCTATTGAGAATATTTTTTCCATCTTCTTTTCTAGAAAGAGTTATTAAGACAGCACAAGATTATCTGCAAGCTGAACATATGGTGAGAAATGAAGTACATTAAATTTTCCAGTAGATGATGTCTTGAGAATCCATGATAAATGATATATAGGTGTGACTAGAGTTCATTTCTTTTAGGACCAAGGTGTGGCTGACACAAGCCATGGTATTTTCATGCATGTGAAGCAATGCCTGTGAAAGTTAGACAAGGAATAAGGAAGGCTGAAAAATAGAATTGATGACTTTGAATTGCAGTGTTGGAAAGGATATTTGAATATGTCCTGGACTGCCAATAGAAAACCAGATCTTCCATCGAAGAATTACAGCAAAAAGGTTCGTTGGAAGCAAAGATACTTTCAGGCTATACTTTGAGAATGTTAGCATGAAGGGCCAGTTTCTGGAGAAAGATATCATATTTAGTCGAGAGTCAATGAAAGAGAGGAAGAGCTTCAGTGGATGGATGGATGTAGTGGCTGTAACAATGGGCTTGAACTCAGCAGAGTGTGAGGATGATATGGGATCAGGTAGTAGGGTGGTTTGTTTTTTTATTTTATACTGATTTATTTACAGAGTTAAAATACATTGTTTTCACACAAGATTCTTCCCATTCCTTCACAGCCCCCCACCCATCGAATTGTGCAACCTTATGATTAACAGCCAATCCTCCCACCCATCCTCACCCCTCTACTTCCAGCCTCCCCAACCCTTGGATCCTCATACTCATTCTTCAATAATGGTTTTATACAGTATTTGCTCAGGTGGTGTTTTGTGCTGTTACCCGTCTCGGATCACCATGAGTCCAAGTCAATTTGACAGCACCTAATAACAGCGTTCATTTCCATTACCAGTATTAATCGCTGCTTTGTCTCCAAAACATTACTTGTGAAACTCTTAGTTTGGGTAGGTAAAGGAGATTAATGTCTGGATATGGTCCATATTCTCTCCTTTTATCATCACCTGTTTCATGAATTTATTCATCCAACATTGGATGAAGTCCAGCCATGAGAGACCACAGTGATAAATGAGATACATACAGCCTTTGCTGACAAGAAGGTTCTAGTATAGTGAGAAATGCAGTCTTGTTGTTTTGTATCTTCAAGTCACCACGGACCAATACCTGACCCTCTGCAGGTTTTTCGGAGGTAGTAATCAAATGAGATATCATTAAATTGGAATAATTCGATTCAAAGGGTGCTCTAGTAGCCACGTAGTAAGAAGTTGAAATACCAAAGGCATGTGGTTCAAATCCACTAGTTCCTCTGCAGGAGAGGGATGGACGATCTCCTTCCACGCAATTTACTGCCTCTGAAAGCCCACTGGAGAGAGGCTATGGGTCAGTTCTGACTGAATGCCAAATAACAATAATAATAACAATAACAACAACAATTAAATGGGAGGAGACTGCCCATCCTTCTCCCATGGAATAGCTGGTAGATTCAAACCAAGTACCTTTGGTTTGCCCAGTGCAATTCTTTACCATTAAGCTACCAGAGTCCTCTAATACAATGGGCCAAGGGTGGTTTGAAATACTCACAGTGTGCTAAAGGAACAGAGAGAAAGAGTTCCAAGCTCAGGCGGTAGGTGAACTTTTTTGAGATACAATGATGCTTAAAATAAGTCTGAAGCAGAACTGATCTTTGATTTGTACAAGAAGGCACCCCCTGGCTCCTGAGCTATATATAGAGGGTCCTACTTTGGCCCTTCTGCATTTGTATCTTTGGCACAGACTAAAGAGACACAAAGTCCAAAAGAAAGTGTCTACCCACACTCAGTTCTTGCACAAGTGTCCTTCAAACCCTTCTAAGCTCTGCTCTAGATTCCCTGAATATTCAATTTGTTCAAAACCTGCTTTGAGGTCCTACATAGGCCTCTTCCTTCAATCTGTCTTCCATCAGCTGACTTCATTGCTCCTGATGAGTGAACCCCGAGGCATGAAGAATGGCCAGAGAGGATTGACTGAGAAGAGTGTGGGCAGCGTTGGGGCAGAGGGACTGGGATGAGCACTTACATACATACAAGGCTTTTCAAAGTGTGAAACAGGTGACACTGAGATGAGAAGAGGCAGGCAGGAGGCTGGCACAAGAGTCAATTTTCCTTGAGTTTCCCCACTTGTAATGTGAATCCCCAAGGAGTCAGAGAAATCTAAATCTGAACTTGGCTTTTCAGATTGTTGAAGGTGTAATTTTCAAGATAGGAGAATGGAAACATTTTTATCTAACAGGCAACATGGTTGATTTAGAACTTTTTAAAAGTTGAGACAGCTGCTATCAGGACCTGCATTAGTAAGGTCCCCTATCCTAGGTCCAATGAATGCTATTACATGAGTGTGATGTTGCCAGGCTGGACACTGAGTAGGTTCTTAGGAATGAATGAGATAGTTAACCTCAAGAGCCCCTGCTTATTGGGAATACAGGCAGATAAACAAACACAGTAATAGTGTTATAGATGCTGAAAGAGAGGTTTGTCGACCAAACACAGAGAAGAGAGATCCTATCTACTGGAGTGATGTGAGACAGGTTAGAAAAGTCTTATGGAAAAGAACCTTTTGGCTTGAGTCTTGAAAGACGAGTAGGTGAGTCTAGATGACAGCAAGTGAGTTTGAGGTCAGGGCAGAAGAAATAGGGACTTAAAAAGGCATGGCTCTCTAGCTAAAATAAATCATCCAGCAAAATAGGAACTCCCAAAATGAACAGAGTTAAGTGGAGAGAAGGCAAGGTTGGTATTATCAGAAGCTTTACAAGTCCAGTTGAGGAGGATCTTACCCTTTGAGACATGGAGAACACTCAATGGTCCTTAAACAGAGGAACACATTTCTGAGATTTCCATTTTTGAAAGATTCCTCTGAAAACTAGTTAGAGAATGGATCGGAGCTTGAGTCTCAGATACTGTACTCAAAGTAGCTTGAAGTCTCTCCTTCCAGATGCATAATTTCATCCAGCAGACTTTTACTGCACTAGCTTTACTGGCTTGTATCCAGGTTATTTATTTGAATAGCTTGAAGAAAATTTTAGAAACACCAATGCCCAGGTTTCACCGCAGACCAATTAAATGAAAATCTTTGGAATTAGTTTATCTGTAGTTTTTGGAAGCATCCCTTCTCTAGATGGTTCTGATGAACATGGATTACTGATAACCACTGTGAACAATATGTATTTTCCACAACACAGGTTGATATGAACCAATTATATTCAGGAGGTGAGCCTTAATCTTTAGCCAGGTATGCAAATTCACAATTCCTCTTTTTTATACTTTGGTGATTGGTGGGATATTAGAGATCAAAGTCAGCACAGGAGAGGAAGACCCTCAATGAGATGGATTGATTCAATGACTGGGGTATTGAGGGTAGGGGTGTTGGAGACATTGAGATTGGCTCAGAATGGAGCAGGGTTTAGGGCTGTTGTACATAGGGTCACTATAAGTTGGCACACAATAACAACAACAACTACAACTGATTTTTACTGATGTAAAAATAACTTCTGCTTTCATTGTTAACGGAGAAACCCTCACTCTTGTACCAGAATTCTTTTCTTTTAACTATGTCTGCCCATGTTTCAGTTGCAAATGTCTCCCTGGGCTACAGAATCTAGGAGTGAAAATTGCTTAGTGGAATCCTTGGGGATTTTGCAATTTAACTGATTGATGCCCACTCACAGGTTCCCTTCACATGGTTGCCTCATTTCCCAAAGGAGTGTTCTGCCCTTTGGGTTTACTGGAATGTCCTTGCGTGCCAAAGCCCATGGAAACACTGCAGTGGCAAACTCCTTCCACCTACCTTTGTAGGTGAGTAATGCTGAAGACTGGATGCATCAGAGTGTTCCAATTCTATGTGAACTAAACTGGAACTCAAAGAAGAATCTGTCCTGTTCCCTCGTTGGCTCTGCAGCAAAGATGCTGTCGCTATGAATTCTGTTAGAATGTTTCCATGGGAGCTGTAGCTTGGATTATCATTACCTGATAATCATAGGCATCGGGAGAAGGCTCTCCCCCAGAGAAACATTTCCTATACTATTCTCCCCTTTAACATAGCTAAGAATGATGGCAAATTCGCAGAGGAGCTGGAGCCTGGGGAGAAAGTGAGGCTGACTTCTACATACATAAGATTTTGCATATACAACACAAAATAAATCGCCATAGAGTAAATTTTGATGTGTGCTGACCCCTCAGGGTTCAGAGCAAAACTGAGTTTTCATTGGCAGTAATCTTTGGGCAACAAGATCAGTTGATTTCTTGACTGCTGCTTCCATGGGTGATAGTTGCGGATCCAAGTAAAGTGAATTACTGACAACTTCAGTCTTCTCTCCATTTATCCAGATGTTGTCTATTGCTCCAGTTATGAGGATTTTAATTTCTCTTATGTTGAGGCATAATCCTCACTGGAAACTACCATCTTGGATCATCTTCAGTAAGTGCTTCAAGATCTCTTCACTTTCAACAAGTAAGGTTATATGATTTGCGTAACACAGATTGCCAGTCTTCCTCTAATCCTGATGCCAGCCTTCTTCACATAGTTTAACTTCCTGGATTATTCATGTAACTTCTTGGGTTATTTATTTAACATACAGTAGTGGTGGCCTAATGGCAAGAAGCTGTGTTGGAATCTCAAACGCATGTGGTTCGAATCCACCAATTGCTCCCCAGGAGAAGGATGGGCAATCTCCTCCTGTATGGTTAACTGCCTCTGAAAACTCACTGGAGGGTCAGTTATGGGCCAGTTCTGACTCGACCATGCACCACCACCACCACCACAACCACAACGTACAATTATATAATCTACTATATTGAGAATGACACATTGTTTAAGATAGGTGTAGGTGTCATTCAGAATCAAAAAGAACATTTTAAGATCTGCTCTGAAGTCCTCTCCTGTCAGTGATAGAATAATATCCATATGATACAAAGACTTGTTAATGTGACTGCTATTCAAATATACTAACCAAACACTAATTCTTTCCAAAGATGAAGGAATCAAGAATTTCTATCAATTCCTGCAGTCTGAAATTTATAGGACATGCAATCAAGATGCATTAAAAATAACCAGTTAATAGAATGCAATGTTAATAGTAAGCAGCTAATGGAATACACAAGAACCAAATTGACTACATTTGTGAAAAGAGACTCTGGACATGCTTAGTACCAGTAGTCAGAACAAGGCCTATTCAAGAGTTGTTGGGTATGGCTGAGTCGGAACTGACCCAGGGCTCATCACTGATACATTGGTGTCTCTTCCACTCAATAAAAACTGTATGGAATTATTTTCCTAATGATTTGCAAGGTCCATATTTTGTGGATAATTAGTGCTTTAGTGAAAATATTTTCTCTCACTTATCAATTGCTTTTTAGTTTTGTAATGGCTTCAGATGCGCAGTTTAACATTTACAAATTTGACTTCTTATGGTTGAGTTTGTTGCCTTGCTTAGGAATGTCACTCCTCCTTGAAGGTCATATACATATTGTGTTGCTGGGTGCCAGTGAGCCCACGACAGCTCACAACAAGCAGCCCTCTGAACCCAGATCTGAGCCTTGTCCTGTCCTGCACCACTCTTACCATCTTTACCTTCTCGAGCCACTGGGTCATTCCATCTTTTTTGAAGGTTTTTCCTCTCTTTCTCTGTTCATCAATCTTTCCCAGAATTATGTCCATTTCCAAAGACTAACCTCTCCTGACAACATACCCAAATTAAGTGAGACAGTTTCACCTTTGTTGCATCTAATGAGCTCTCTAATGGGGCTATCCTTCCTCCAAGACAGACTTGTTTTCTCTTTGGGCTGTCCACTGACTATTCAGTACTCTTCTTCAGTGCCATGATTCAATTTAGAGACATCAATTTTTCTTCCATCATCCTTATTCATTATTCAACTTTCAGGTGCATAGGAATTGAAAACTCACATGTAAGTAATTGAAAAGACCATGGCTTGAGTTAGGCTGATGTTAGTGTTTAAACTGGCATCCTTGCTTTTCAGTGCTTTGGAAAGGTCTTTGACAGCAGATTTTCCTAATGCAGCACGTATTTTGATTTCTTGACCACTGTTGCATTGGTTTTGGTTGTGGGTCCAAGTAAATTGAAATTGTTGACAACTTCAATCTTTTTCCCATTTATCATAATATTGCCTGTGGTCCAGTGGTGAGAATTTTTGTTTTCTTGATGTTTAGATGTAATCCATATTGAAGGCTGGATTCTTTGATCTTTGGCATTAAGTGTTTCAAGTCCTTTTCACCTTCAGCAAGCCAGGTTGTGTCATCTGCATAATGCAAGCTATTATGAGTCTCCATATTAGCATATTTCTTATCTGAATTTAAACCTTCAGCAATACTTATATCCTGTACATTTTCTCAAATTACTAGCTAATTAAACACTACTGTTTATTTTAAATTTTTTTGCACTTCAGATTTGAAATATTGCCTGGTGATCATATTCTAAAATAAACTTGAATTTGATTTTTAATTGAATATTTCTTTGGTTGATCTGCCTCTGATTACTGCATGATTGCACATTGCCATGCATTTATTGCTCCACTGGGGAACATTTGAACAGGTCATTGAGCAAGTTTCTCGCTCAGCTCTCTTCTCTGTCTGCCTCCAAGAGTTCAAGTTGTTAATCCCTGTGAGTGGACATTTTTTACTCATTATGAGTCAGTTGCTTTCAAGTCTGTTCTGACTCACGGTGACCTCAGGTGTGTCCCAGCAAAATTGTGCTCCACAGGACTTCCAATTGATGGGAGAAGATAACCAGGCCTTTCTTCCAAACTGTCTCTTGACCACCAGCCACTGGTTAATAGTTAAGTACTTAAGAATGTAATAATTTAGCTGTTGGAAGAAGAAGACCAACTTGTAGATGGGCAAGGAGATAATAAATTATTTAAAAACAACATTAAGAACATCTAGACACTAAATTCTGACTGAATGATGCAAAGTATTGAGTGACATTTGAATAGTGAAAATGCTTTTGTATACATAGAAAGAAAATATTACTCAATTTAGGTGTTCTGCCTATATTTGTCTCTCATACTGATTGTGGTTCCTATCCCCTATCCCTCACCTTGAGAGACTCTTTACCTCATAGGGTGATTGTGAACATTAATGAACACTAATTACTTAGTATGTATTAGAGAAAGTGCAACCAGCCTGCTTCTTAGAGGCAAGGATGGTCAAGTTTGGTCTCACATACTTTGGGCTTGTTGACTGGAGGGGCCGGTTTTCAGGGGGGAAACCCATCAAGATAGAGAGTCAGAGGAGAGGAAGCCCTTCAAGATGGAATGTCTTTAACATCAGGTTTGAGCATATCAGAGATTGTGAGGATGGTGCACAGTACAGTAAAGTTCAGATCTGCTCTTAGCAGACTCAACAAGAGCTTCTTGAAACTTCCTGGTTCTTAGTGTACTGTAGTTGTTAAAGATGAATTCTGAGGAACAAAATCTCCTCTTCCCTAGGGTGTTTCAAGCTAACATGGAAGCTGGTAAAATAGGGACCTCTCAGGAGAGTCTTTCTCCTACTTTAACGTGGGCGCCTGGGGATCTTGTTAATATAAAATACAGTTTCTGTGAGTCTGTATAGGGCCAAGACTCTGCATTTCAACAAAGACCAGATAATGCAGACGTTGCTGTTCTGTGGATCACATTTTTTTCTTTAATGAGTATAGGGGATATTCAAGAGTTATATTTGGACTAGACTAGATGATTTAAGACCCCTTTGCACTTTCAGGCTGTTTGAATCTCTACTAGACAGACTGCTCACAGTACCACGGAGGGGTGATAGTGGTGTCTATTTAAAACACCATATTGCAATTAATTTTTTAGGAAAGTCTGCTGGTCTAGTGGTAAGAAGTTATGCTGTTAACCCAAAGGCACCCTATTTGAAGTCACCACCTGCTCCTTGGGAGAAAGATGGGCAATGTCCTCCCATGTGATTTATGGCTTTTGAGAATCCACTGGAGGGTCAGCTCTGGGTTGGTTCTAACTCAGTGTCATAGAACTACAACAATTAAGTTTTACAAGTAGTAATACTTATACCACAAAATGGAAAAAAGTGTAAAAGGGTAATAAATGAAATAGACATTTTCTTCCTACCTTTCTTTGAACTTTAGCTTCTCTGTTCTTCTCTTTATTTAACTATTTTAAAATCTATTCATTTGAGTGGAAGTTTACAAGTCACAACAATTTTATTGCAGACAACAATTCATAGACATTGATTGAGGAAATGGACTTCTTATAACACCAAAGCAAATCTTTATTGTTTATTCCCTTCATCCACCTTACCTGTCTATGTATTCTGTTCAGGAGTGAAATTGCTTGATCAAAAAACAAGTCCAAGGGGAAATCTGGTGATTTAGTGGCAAGAAGCTGTGCTGTAATCCCGAAAGTGCACAGTTCGAATCCACCAGATGCTGTGCTGGAGAAGAAGGGACAATTTCCCTCTGTACCAGTTGGATATGATTTGACGGTACACAACAAGAAACAACAACAACAACAACAAAACACCCCAAGCCTCTAGCTAGTGATCTATAATGCTACATGTCCTTCACAGCCAGCATGAGATGGATGTCAACCAGGAAGCCCATGAAGTTTCTGTGTCCAATGTTTTCATTGGAAGTGTCAGTATGTACAGACAGCCCTTGGAGATACAGTGTGTTTCAAATAAAACAAATATCAAAATAAAGTGAGTCATAAAGATTTTTTTCTTTTGTTTCTCAGAGTGTGTAAAAGTTATGTCTCTTTCTCACACTCTGGCCTACACAGTGTTACTACGCGTTTTGATCTTTACCACAATGATAGATGGTAAATAATATTTCATTCTGATTTTAATTTACATTTACCGTATTGAGTGGTATTAAGACAGCTTATCAATTGTTTAAGTGGCATTTCTATTTCCTTCCCAGGAACTCTTTGTTCATATTCTTTCTTATTGATTTGCAGGAGCTCTCCTAAAAGAGAATGAGTCATTTCTCTGTGAGATTGATTAGCAGCATTTGTCCCAAACTGTTTCTCTTCTGACTTATGAAGTTAGATTTTAAAAATTTATTGCAGTCTCTAGTATCAATTCTTTCATTGTATGTTTTTGGCTTTATGATTTTGTTTTGTTTAGGGTGGTTTTCGTTATACTAACAGTTATTCCTCAGCGTTTTGAAATTACAAATTACAAAGAACTATTCTGTGTTTGCTTTTGATGTTTTTTGGTTTTATTGTTTCACAAGAAAAGATAAGTAGGCTTTATCTTTTTTATGTTTCTGGGTTTTGTTCCATATGCTCCTCCTACTCAATTAGGCGGTAGGTATATGCATATCTATATGTGCTGTAAATAGATTCACATACAGCATAGAGCAAACAGCAGAGTTCTGAAAACTTGTTGTTTTATTACCGTCGAGTTGAGCATGACTCATAGTGACCCTATGAACAAAAGGCCTGAAGCCTTTCTATAACTATCTTCATTTATCAAAGTTCATAGTTTCCAGAGGCATGTTGTTTAGGAAGTGGATGCCTCTCCTGCTTCTAAGAAAACTGTTTAGCCATTACCCAACACCTTGTACAAATGAGTTGCTGAGCTTGGAAGCTCATGACTGTAGTTGTGGGTGACATCAAGGTCCATCAACATAACAACCACAAAGACAACATTCTACATTCTACTTTAGTGAGTAAAGACTGGAATCTTTAAAGTTTTTGGGTGGTCAGCTGTCTAAAGTGCAATTCCATCTTTCCCTCTGTGGAGCAAAGAAGAGTGTAGCCAGTGAAAGACTGGTAATCCAAAGGACAAGTGGACCATGTGAACTTTAGTCTCCATGACCCAGAGACCAGAAAGACTAGATGGTGCCTGGTTACCACTGATGACCACTCTGAAAGGGATCAAGATAGAAGGTCTCTGATAGAGTGGGAGAAAAAAAGTGAAACAAAACTAACAATCATAACAAAGCCTAGGCTTACTGGTCTGTTAGATGGAACCTCGAGATTACGGCCCTTAGTCATCCTTATGGTCTAGAACTAAAATCACCCCTGTGACTCACCTTCCAGCCTAACAATAGGCAAGCCTATAAGGTGACTAATAACAGCACTGAGTAAGGCCCTTCCTAGAACAATCAATCATAAAAGATCAAAAAGGCTACCTTTGGCCAGTGCTAAAGTTCAGGAGTAGGAAGAAACAGTAATGGAGGATGAATGGAAACAGGAAATACAGAGAAGTGTGGAAGAATATTCTTACCACTTCACAAAACATACAGTGTGTGAAAAGTTGAATGGATAACTAATTTATTCTGTAAACTTTCACTCAAATTACAATAAAAAGTTTTTTAAAAAAATAACAATCA
>NW_006399802.1:15335354-15383390 GCF_000299155.1 Elephantulus edwardii | reverse complement strand
GAGGGACATCATGCTTGGGAGGGTGGAGGGACAGCGCAGGAGGGGAATACCCTCTATGAGATGGATTGATTCGGTGACTGAGGTAATCAGGATGGGTGTGTCAGAGGCGGTGGGGTTGGCGCAGGATAGAGCAGGGTTTAGAGCTGTTGTGCATAGGGTCGCTATGAGTCGGAAACGACTCAATGGCACATAACAAAAACAACAGAAAAAAATAACAAGATAACTAAAATAATGTATAACAGAAGACCTTGTGAACAACAAAGTTTTAAATGGTTACAAAGGCTTTAGGAAAAGTTTGTTGCTCTGACCCCTCTTTGTAGCCCCCCAAAATGCATGATAAAATGAAAGTTAATCATTGTGGTGCTGGAGAAGTGTATTGAACATACACCATGGACTGCCAAAAGGACAAATAGGTGTGTCTGGAAGAGGGTGGAACCAAGTCTCTTCTTGGAGGCCAGGATTTTGAAGCTCTGTCTTGCTTACTTTGGGCATGTGGCCAGGAGAGATTGGTATTTCGAGAAGGACATCATGCTCAGAAGGGTGGAGGGACAGCTCAGGAGTGAAAGACCCTGGATGAGATGGATTGATACAGTAACTGGGGCGATGGAAGTTGGTGTGTTGGAATTAGTGACATTGGCCCAAGATAGGGCAGGGTTCAGAGCTGCTGTACATAGGCAACTTGAAGGCACATAACAACTATAACAACAGCATAGTATGTTAACAAAATACCTCCAAGCTTGGTAGTAGGGATAAATTGGCAGACAAATGTAGAAAATGTAGGTTAATTTTTTAAAAAGTTACATATATTTGCAATTGTTTCTGAACTTTCAACCCATTTATTGCCCACTATTTAATTTTTAAAGCTTTAAACAGCACTATATATCATTAGGGTTCCTTTGTATTCATTCCTCTTTAATTTTTAGATTTTTCTTTTAAAATTATTCTTGCTTGTTTATTTCCTACACAAACTTTCAAAACTCAATTCATTGCTATTGAGTTGGAACTGACTCATAGCTGATCCTTCAGGGGGTTTTCAGAGGCTTTATGTTGCGCTAGAGGAGAGTATCTGTCTTCCTCCAGGGGAGTGGTAGGTAGATTTGAGCCGTCACATAGGTACTACCTTTAGACTATCCACTTAGCTCCCTGCAGACTATGCCACTACTTTTTTTACTACATAGACTTTAGAATAGGATTATCTGATGGAGAAAAGATCCCACTGGTGTATTTATTGAAAGAATATTATATTTATAGAGTGCTTTAATGAGAATTGATGATTTCACATTATGACACTTGGTAGTATAGTGGGTAAGGAGTTGCACTGCCAACCCAAAGGCAGGAGGTTTGAATCTACTAGCTGCTTCTTGAGAGCACGGTAGGCAATTTCCGCCTGTGCAATTTATGAGCTATGTAAATGTGCTGCTGGAAGGTCAGCTCTAAGTCAATGTTGACCTGATAGAACACAATAATAATAACACAGAAGAATATGACAGACTTCAATTTGATTTCTTTTTGTCTCTATGAAGCATTTTAGTTTTCTTTATGTAGATCTTGCACTAGAATTCTATTGATCTAATGCTTTTAGTTTTTACTTCCTATTGCAAATGTCTCTTTCATTCCATTATATTTTCTAATCGACTCTTATTTGTATAATATGAAGACTATTGATAATAATATGTTAATTTTATACCTCAGCACCTTAATTAATTTTCTCATTATTTCTAAACAGTTGTCAATTGGTTTTCTCATGGATTTTCAGTCAATAATATCTACATATACCATTGTTGTCTCTTTTCCAGTTTCTGTATCTACTATTTCTTAATCTTGTCTATTTCCTAATAGCTTCAAAGTAAGTAGTGACAAAGAACTTGCTTTCCTTAGTCTTGACTTTGAAGGTAATCCTTTGACTCTTTCCCTGATAAACAGGATGAAGTTTCAGTTAAGATACGTACATTT
This sequence comes from Elephantulus edwardii, assembly GCF_000299155.1. Classification (NCBI taxonomy): domain Eukaryota; kingdom Metazoa; phylum Chordata; class Mammalia; order Macroscelidea; family Macroscelididae; genus Elephantulus; species Elephantulus edwardii. The sequence continues at coordinate 15,381,437 of NW_006399802.1, read as the reverse complement.
TAGTGTTGAATAAGTAGTCCTTATTATTATATTTAAATAGATTTTTAACCTCAAGAGAGTGACATTGTAATTTTTCAACACTTCTCCTTGTTTATGAGAAAGAGCATATAATTTTTTTGTCTATCAATATGATGAATTATATATTAAGTTGTATTTGGATGTTGTATTTCCTGATATTTAATATGCAAAGAATTTCCTCTATAAAAACTTCAGTCTCATTGTTATTATATAATTAGGTAGCTTTTTTCAAGACCCTATATATGGATTATGTTGGGTTTTGTTAATGCAGTTATTATAGCCCTAAGTGGGGATCTTAGGTCAAGCCACATGAGTGATGTTATGGATGGAATTATGTCCTCCAGAAATACATGTTACAAATACTAACACGTAGGCCTGTGGTTATAATCCCATTGGGAATGGATTTTCTATTATGTTAAGGAAGCAGAATTAGTGTAGAGTATATCTTGAGTCAGCTTCTCTTGAGATATGAAAAGAGATTGAACAGGTGAGCAAAAGGAAAGAGATTGGATAAGATAAGTGTAAGGACACATAGATCACCACGGAACCAGGAAGCAGAAAGGACAGGAACATTCTTCCTCGTCCCAACATAGCAGAAAAGGATTGTCCTAGAGTCAGTGCTCTGAATTCAGATTTCTATCTTCCTAAAATGTGAGAAAATAACTTAATGTTTACTAAAGCTATCTACTTGTGGTATTAAAACAGGCGCCTTTTCGGATCATCTGATTTCTCCTATTAGGGTAATTAATGTTCAGTGACTCTTTGAAGAATCCTTTGCTCTTTGAAACTTAATAAGCAAGACGGGGAGGGTGAAGATCCACTTCCTGATTTTCTTTTCCTCCCAACCAGCCCTGATGGACTCTTTCCTTTTCTTTCCTCATTATCCATTTTTTTCGTATGTGCCAGCGTGGTTATCTCACCCCTGAGCAGTCATCCCCGCTAGCCTTCCAGCATGGCCGGGGTGTGACCAGCATCCACCAAGTCATGGAGCCATGCCTGCAGAAGTGGACTTGGCCTTGCTGGCCTGACTTGTATTCTCTGAACACAGAGTCAGCACAGGTACAAGACTTTATGGGTTCTCTGTCTATTCAGCAGTGATTATGTCTCCTCTAGTCCTGTTTTCTTTAGATCTCAAGCGTAGATCAAGGGTCCTGATGTTTTTCTAAAGGATATAAAGCTTCTCTACTGGAAAATAGAATTTTTTTTTAAAAAACACCCCTTTTAATTTTATTCTGGTTCACTTACAAATTCCATACACATTGTTTTTTCACATCAGATCTTTCCCATTTCCTTAACCCACCCCTCCTTCCACCTATCAAATTGTGTGATTGCCCCCTTCCTTCTTCACTCCTGTGCTCAGTTCACCTTAGACTTTAATAACATTTTACTAGTTATCTATTTCTACAATAATGATCTTATACAGGTATTAGTCGTTATGGGGCTGAGTTCACTTAGCATAATGCTCTTCTGCCCCTCCCAAGTTAGGTGCTGATTTACAAAACCATTTCTCCTGTATGCTGCATAGTATTCTGTCATGAGAATGTACCATAATTTCTAAATCCATTCCATTGTGGTTGGGCATTTGGGCTGTTTCCATGTTCTTGTGATGGTGAATAACGCTGCTATGAACATTAGTGTACGTGTCTTTGTTTCAGTCTCAGTTCAATTCAGAATGATTTAGTATGTCTCTATGACCCGACAGCACTTAACAGCAACAAAAACAACAATGATGACTTACATGTGTCAAAACAGATGAGTACTCAATAGTAAGTGGCTGATATTTTTGTAGTAGCTTGTCAGACCTTTCTTACTAAGGTACTTCCATGTGAACCAACAATCTCTCTAGGAGCAACCCAGAACTAGCTTCTCCTAAATAGCTGCTCATGGTCCCCTGTGAAGGGCTTCTGAAAGAACAAAGCTTTGAGAACCTTATGGTTCTACTTGGCACAAAAAGTGCTGTCATGACATGAGTTAGAATCAACTCAATAGTGACTAACAAGAGCAACAGCATTACTATATAAGCTCAGAGAATAATAAGACAAATGTGGTTATTATTTTCAAATTGTCCAAAATCAAAAGGGAGACTTGATTACATACAATTGGAACAAACAAACAAATACTTAATAAATGCTTTTGGACTAAACTTCCTGTCTCCAGTCTCTTTATTTCTTTCTTCACTCAGCTTCTAGAGGATTCATTCTATGGCATGAATCTAATGACACAAATCCTTTCTTGATTGTCTCCTACTTGATTTCAGGATAAACTGAAGATTGAGTCTGACATGCAATAGTTAAAAAAACAAAGCAAAATAAAACAAAAACAAACTCAATGGCTCTGGGAATATCTAGGTCAATTGACATCGTCCCCAAAGAAAATATCCTACATACTACTTTGGTGAGTAGCAGCTGAATCCATAAAAGCTTGTGATTTGTCACCTAACATGAGACCATTGGTCTCTTCTCAACTGGAGCAAAGAAGAGTCTGGAAAATCAAAGAGTCAAGGAAACAGAGCCAAAAGACAAAAGGCCCAAGAAATCATAACTTCTGCTGTCTGCCCAGCTGCTGCTGCTTACAGCTCTGACCAGAATCATGACACAAAGTCCGGAATAGAAAGGAAGAAAAATGTAGAACAAAATTCAAACCCATAAAGGACAAAACTTAGTGGTTTGATTAAAACTGTTAGAATTCCGCAGATACACAGACCATACCATCTGAAAAGGTAGTATTTGCCCCAAAATCAAGATCAGAAAGTAAGAGGAAGCAAGAAAGAGGGATGAATGGAAATGGAATCCAGGAAGGTAGTGAGAAGAGTACTGCTACATTGAAAGGATTGCTATTAATGTCATGAAACACATTATGCAGACATTTTTAATGCAAAACTAGTTAGCTCAGTAAACAAACTTTCACCAGAATCACCAAAATGGTTTTAAAATGGTAGTCTTCTTTAAATTGACATTTTAATGAAAGTTTACAGAAAACTTGGATCTTCATTCATTCATTGTTGCACACTTTCTTCCCTACTTCCCAGCCAGTTCGCTTTTCTCTTTAAAAAGATTGTTTCATTGTTGCATAATTTCTTCCCTTCCCCTGTCCCCCTCTCCCCCCAAGTCTACTTTGCTATCCATCTCTTATTCTGGACTGTTGTTATGCAAATAACACCTAATCATATATTTCTTTTAGGTAGTAGTTTCCCTTATCTGTTTCAATGCAGTATTCATTATTTATTCCCTCTTAGCTTCCCTCCAACCCCTATGTCAGTCCTGTTTTACAACAGTGGCATTATGTAGTATTTGTCCTTTTGTGACTGAGATATTTCATTCAGCATAATGTCCTCGAGGGTCACCCATATTGCATAATATTTTATGAGTTCCTTGTTTTTCAGTGCTGTGTAGTATTCCATCACATGACTATACCATACCTTCTCTATCCATTCATATGTTTATGGACAGTTGGGTTGCTTCCAGATCTTTGCTATTGTGAACAACTACTCTTTTTTGAGTAGTGGATTGTGTTTTTCTAAGGATGGACAAATTGTTCTGTGTCATCCTCCTCTAGTTTCTGTAATTACCTCTTTTTTTTCTGACAGCTTAATTACAATACAGTTCACATATTACACAATTCACTTATTTAAAATATACATTTAAATTATGTTCTATATGTTCACAGGTATGTGTCACTATCCTCACAATTGATTTTAACATTTTAATCACCCTAAGATTTATGTTCTAATCTCAAATTCCTTGCTCCAACATTGAGAAGAATGAGAATCCCAAACACTTAATTTTGTTTGTGTGAAACCTAAACTAGATCAGGTAGCTGTTGTACAAACAGAACAAAGGAACACTACATGGTTTAAAATCAGCAATGATGTGTTGGGATTATATCCTTTTTCCATAACTATTCAATCTGTTTGCTAAGCAAATTATTAGAGAAGCTGGACCCTAGGAAGAAGAATGTAGCATCAAGATAGGAGGGAAACTCATCAACAACCTGCAGATAACACAATCTTGCTTATTGAAAGTGAGGAGGACTTGAAACACTTGTTATAGAAGATCAAAGACTACAGCCTTCAATATGGATTACATTTCAATATCAAGAAAACAAAAATTTTTACCACTGAATATCATGATAAATGGAGAAAAGATGGAATCTCTTGATGACTTCATCTTACTTGGATCCACAATCAACATACTTGGTAACAGCAGTCAGGAAATCAGGAAACATATTGCACTGGGCAAGTCTGCAGTCAAGGACCTCTCCAAATTACTGAGGAAGAGTGATGTTAGTTTGAAGACTAGGATGTGTTTTATTCAGGCCATGGTCTTTTCAATTACTGTTACTAAGAGCTGGACAATGAATAAGGGCAGAGAAGAATTGGTGACTTTGAGCTGTGGTGTTGGAGAAGAGCACTGAATATCCCATGGACTGCCAAGAGAACAAATAAATATGTTTTGTTGAAAGTGAAGCCAGAGTGCTCCTTGGAGGGAAAGCTGATAAAACTTAGTCTCACATACGCTGTACATGTTGCTAGGAGAAGCTATTCTTTGGAGAGGGACATAATGCTTGAGAAGGTAAAGGACAGTGAAAGAGAAGTAGACCTTAAACTAGGTGAATTGACACAGCAAGTGCAGCAATGGACTCGAGTGTATCAGAGTAGTAAGGATTGCACAGGACAGGCCAGGGTTCAGATCTGCTGTTCATAGGGTTGCTATGATTCATACTCGAGTTGACAGAACCTGACAAGTACAACATTTTGATTGAGGCTCTACTTCAGGTCATCTTACCTGCAGGATAAGGAACACTCAATCCAAGGTAGATTAATATAGTCCAGTCAATACACTTGATACCAGCAGTTAGGAGATCAGTTTGGGGAGTGAGGTGCTGCAACCTGAGAGCTGAACGTGAGTAAGAATGAGAGAAGAAGAACAGATGCCTTTGAGCTATGGTGTTGGAGAAGACTTCTGAATATCCCATGGACTGCCCAAAGAACAAACAAATCTGTCTTGGAGAAAATGCAGCCAGAGAGCTCCTTGAGACAAAGATGATGGAACTTTGTCTCATAGACTTTGGGCATGTTATTAGGAGAAGCTATTCCTTGGAGAAGGACATCATGCTTGGAAAAGTGTAGGACCAGGGAAAGAGAGAAAGATCCTCAATCAGAAGGATTGACACAGTGACGGCTACAGTGGATTGGAGTATGCCAGAAATGATGAGGATGGTGCAAGGTAGGACAGGGCTCAGCTCTGTGGTTCAAAGGGTTTCTGCGGGTCATACTCAACACGACAGCATCTGACAACCACAACAACCACCTCTCCAAGGTGCTAAGGAGAAAAGCTATAACATTAAAGACCAAGGCACACGTGACTGGAGTGATAGGGTTTCAATTACTTGCTATGAATCTGAAAGTTGGACAATGACTAAGGATGACAGGAGGAGAATCAATGTCATTGAGTTGTGTTATTGGAGTAGAGTACTGAATATCCTATGGGCTTCCAGAAGAACAAACAAGTCTGTCTTTCAGAGAGTGCAAGCAGGGTGCTCCATAGAGGCAAGGATGGCAAAATTTTACCTCACACACTTTAGGTATGCTTTTAGGAGGGGCCAATCCTTGGAAAAGGTATCATGCTCGGGAAGGTGGAGGGCCAGAGAAAGAGAGGAAGTCTCCTAACAAGATGAATTGACACAGTAACTGTAACAATGGGCTCAAGTGTATTGACGTTGGTGTGAATGGCAAAGGATAAGGCAAGGTTCAGACTCGGTTGTTCTTTTGGTTGCTACAGGTGATAGTGGACTCAGTGATACAACAGTAAGAAAAGTTGTGCACCTAATCCAAGGAAGGCAGGTCAAATCCACCATGGTAGAAGTTAGACTCTCTCCTCTCATGAAATAGGCAACATTTGAAAACTCAGTTGGGGGGAAGTCATCTATGAGTTGGTTCTGACTTAATGGCAATGAGTGAATATGTATATCCTTTCTCTATCCCTGGTACACCTCCCACCTCTCTCTCCCCCAAAGCTCTACAAAACAATAATCTGCTTTTTGTCTCTCTCCAATTTCCTGCTCTGAAATTTAATATGAATGGAGTTATAGAACATGTGGTCTGTTATAACTGACTAAAGTCTCTCAGTATTGCTGAGTTCCAACCTACCTCTATAGGATATAATATCCAACCTAACAGGGCAGTTAAGACATGGCTCCAGGATGCATAATTTTGGGGGATCACGTCACTGACAGAAATCAGTGACTCTCTTATTAACATCTGCACCTGGAAGAAAAGGGACCTCTTGATCAGGATTTCTCAAGGTGGAGTCTGTGAACCCCTTGGCCAGAATCTCCTGGAAGCATCTATTAAAAATACAACTTACTGGGTGCCATCCAGACCTCTGTCCACAGGCTCCCTGCTTTGGGGCTCATTTTAAGCCAGTTTGTCAGGTGACAAGGAACCCTGGTGTCACAGTGGTTAAAGCACTCAGCTGCTAACCAAGGTGATTAAAATCTACCCGCTTCTCCATAATTGGAAAATGTGACAATCTGCTCCAGCAAAGATTTACAGTCTAGGAAACTCTATGGTGCAGCCATACTGTGCGCTGTAGGCTCGTGGAGTCAGAACCCACGGTGTGGCAGGAGGCAGTGGTTTCCTACGTGATTTGTATACTGCTGTTCTGAACCAAACTCAGAGTCAAACTCACTGAGTTCAGTTGCCTCAGAACTGCAGTGACCTTTCATAGGGTCTGAGGCTGTGAATTTTAAGGAAGGAGACTGCACATTTTTATCCGAAGGAGCGGCTTGTGGATTTGAACTTCTGGAGAAATGTGGACTTTGGGTCAGCACAGTTTGCTACGCAGTGTGGTACTATGATACTGAATGAAACATTAAAAAAAAAAGTCAAGCCCCCTCTCTATGTTGCCTTAACTCTTATCCTTTTGAGGTTAGTATAATCAGTAGATGGTAGAATGTTTTGTTAGCCTTTAGTTCGGGTGACATTTCCCCAATAAAATTTACTGATAATTACAAGTAAATTGTTCATGGATGAAGTGATGTGTCTGTGGATCTCAGAGTTGCCAGACTTTTCTGGGAACTAATCTCTGGTAGAACGTTCATATGGGAGTCGCTTCATTTGAATATCCCTGATGGGATTTCTCCATGACTTTTCTAGGAAAGAGATTTCTCCTTGGGTTTCCTAGTTATGACTAACGGGCTCAGTTTTCTTGGTTAGACTCTTCACTAAGGGTTAGAAATATTCCACAGGTTGCCCCAATAATCAGTTTCATGGATAAGCAGGATAGTGAACTTCTAATGACTACATCCCAGGGGTTCTCTGCATTGGAGGTTTTGTGGACAATTAAGTGACACAAGCCTGCTCGTGGAAAGTGAAGAGGACCTGAAGTACTTGTTGCAGAAGTTCAAAGATTACAGTCTTCAGTCTGGGTTACATCTCGACATGAAGAAAACAAAAATCCTTACCCCTACGTCAATAGCAATATCATGATAGGTGGAGAAAGGATTTAACGTGTCATTGATTCCATCTTTCTTGGATCCACAATCAACACTCTTAGTATTAGCAGTCAAAATACCAAAAAACATACTGCATTGGGAAAATCTGCTGGCAGGGACCTTTCTAAAGTTCTAAAAGCAACTCTGCCAGTTTAAAGACTAAGGTGCACTGATCCAATCTATGGTCTTTTCTATTACTTACTACACATCTGGAAGTTGGACAATGACTAAGGAAGCAGAAGAACATTCAATGTCTTTGAGTTGTGCTGTTGGAAAACTACTGAATATCCCATGTTGTTGTTCAGTGCTGCTATATTGGAATCAACTCATAGCTCACCCTCTAGTGGGTTTTCAGAGGCAGCAAATCATAGAGGAGTTGATTGTCCATCTTTTCTTGGTGGATTCAAACCATGTGCCTTGGGTTGACAGCGTAGCCCTTTACCACGAGGCCACCAATTCTGGACTCCATCAGAATATCCTATGGATTGCCAAAGGAACAAATAGGTCTTAGAGAAAGTACAAGCAGGGTTCTCATTAGGGGCTAGGATGGTGAAAGTTTATCGCACATGTTGCTAGGAGGAGCCTGTCTTTGGAAAAAGACGTCATGCAGGGAAAGGTGGAGGGTCAGCAAAAGAGAGGAAGACTCTTAAAAAGATAGGTTAACACAGTAATGGTCATAATAGGCTCAGTTATATCAGGGATGATGAGAATGGCACAGGGCAGAGCAGAGTACAGATCTGCTGTTCATAGTGTCATTATCGGTCTTAGTCAACTTGGCAGCAGCTAATAACAACAGTGGTGTGCCTAGAACTTTCCTAGGGACACATGAATTTAGTCCTTTATGAAAACTTATGTTGTTGTTGTTGTTGTTATGTGCCGTCGAGTCGTCTGCGACTCATAGCGACCCTATGTACAACAGCCCTAAACTCCGCTCTGTCCTGTGCCAATCGCACTGTCTCTGACACTCCCATCCCAATTATCCCAGTCACTGAATCAATCCACCTCATAGAGGGCCTTCCTCTCCTGCGCCGTCCCTCCACCCTCCCCAGCATGATGTCCCTCTCTAAGGACCGGTCTCTCCTCACGACATGTCCAAAGTAAGTTAGAGCCTCAGAATCCTTGCCTCCAAGGAGCCACCCAGTTTAAGTCTTAAATAATCCAGTATTTAAAAAAACCCAAAATATCTCACAGCTACCTCCTTGCAATGTAACTTTGCCATCTTCATGATTGTAGGACTTAAATGTTTTCAGAGTTTAAATCAATGAGTGTTAATTGACTGCCCTGTATCACACGTGTCAGAACCTATATAATAAGAATTATATTGTGCATGTATATATTTGTGCTCCTGACCCAAAGGCTGCATCTCTGTTGTGGTTTGAAGCCACCAGTAGATCCAAGGGAGGAAGATGAGAAATTTCCTCCCCTGTGATTTACTGCCTTTGAAAACTTGCTAGAGAGTGATATAATGAGTCAGTCCTGATTCGATGGCAATGAAGTGTTATTTAGTCTTTTTTTTAAGACTCATGTGTATGTGATAACATGTATGCATATTTATTTTCAGGGTTATGCATGCCAGCAACAAATGTGCACACTAGGTACTTTATTTACTGTAACAATTTCCTGGTGATGAGAGGTACAGGGTCACTCTCCCTATATTTCTAATGATTAACTGAAGCAGAGGGAAGTAAAATAGGTTCAAGTTCAAGGAATGCAAAGTGGCTGAGTGCAGATTCTTGGACTTCTATGGCCATCATCGTGTCTCTCTCAGTTTGAGCCTCGGTCCCTTTCCATTTACGGCATCTTTCCAAACAAAACCAAGGATTTTCATATACCCTGGACAAGAAATGATAGGACACTTTACAGGTAAAAAGCTCCTAAAGAATAAAATGGCTTGGGGCTCTGGTGCTCTTAAAGTCTCAGCTAAAGGAGGCCAAGTTCCTTCTTTCTAGGACACGCCCCTGGAAAAGCTAAAGTAACCACTAGATGGCAGTATATGAACATTAACGAGGAAATGGTTCCAGCTCGTAATTTTCAAGAGTGGCCTAAGAATGAATGGCATGGGAAAAGCCTTGGCAAGGACACGCCAGGAGAGCTAAACTTCCATGTGAGCTAACCTTCCAAGGATAGAACATTCTGAGATCTAGTCTGATTTGAAAGGAGTTTTGCTGGCCTCGTGCTAAGGAGCTGTGCTGCCAACCTGAAGGCACAAGGTTCGAATCCACCAGCTCTCCACAGGTAAAGATGGACAATCTCCTCTTGTGTCGTTTTCAAGCATGCAAGTTTTCCAACTTGAAAGTTCAAAAGTTTCAACGTTTCAAACTTGAAAGTTTTCAATCTTATCTGCACAGCAGGAACACTTACATTCTGATCTAGTTGCTCTTGATGGCACCCAAGTTTTCAAGGCTCCTCAGGTGCCTGCATTGTTCTCCCAAGTTTGATAATCCTTGCTAGATGGAAAACCTTCATGCTGGAATTGCAGAGGATCTAAGGCAAAATCTGCACAATTTGAACTGCTAATTAGGCGCCAGGCACAGAGCAGGGTGTTGATGCCGTAAATTGGGGTTGAGGGAAGACAGAGAAGGAGGGGATGAATGATGTATACTGCATTGAAACAGATGAGGGAGGAAACTGTTTGGGATATATGATTGGGTATTATTGTCATAACAGTAGTCCAGAATCACGGCTGCACAGTGGAGTGGACTTAGGGTGAGGGATTGCAAAGCAATGAAAGAGTTTTTCTTTTATTTTTCAAGGAAAAGAATGAAGGGGGGGCAGGGAGAAAAATGCAACAATGAATGAATGGAAATTCAAAGTCTCTGTAAACTTTCATTAACATCAATTAAAAAAAAAAGACATGAATAAGATGTTAAGACATTATTTCTGCCTCAAGAAGCCAGAGTTCCAAAGGGATTGGGGAAAAAATATCCCTAGAACATGCAGTTATGTGACAAAGCATTCCTGGAGTTCAGTCCCTTCTCTGCCCTACATGTAGTTGTTATGTGTTGTTATATCACTTTCGACTCATAGCTACCTTTATGTACAACAACTCTGACCCCTACTCTGTCTTGAGCCAATTCACCAAGCCAATCCTTTTCATACAGGGTCTTCCTCTCCTGCCCTGTTCCTCCACCTTTCCAAGCATCATGGCTCTTTCCAAGGACTAGTTCCTCCCAGCGACGTTCCCAAAATATGTCAGATGGCGCTTCAAAATCCTTGTCTCCAAGGAGAACCCTGATTTTACCCTCTCCAGGGTGAACCTCCTTGTTCTCATAGCAAGTCCATGGTATATTCAATACTCTTCTCCAGCACCACATCTCAAAGGTACTGATTCTTCTTTTGTCATCTTTAGTCATTGTCCAACTCTCTGATGCATATAAGTTATGGTCTCTAGTATGTCCCTTAACTATACTATAGTTCACTTTCTTCATTGGGTTTTGATGGAATTTTTCAATGGGAAAATGAATGTGATGAAACCAATGCCTCCAAGGAACTGTTTACAAGCGGCCTAAAGGCAGCGTTCACTCTCGGAGAAGATCTGTGTAACTGGGAGCAATTGCAGCTACTCTGGCATTAAATCAGCACTTCAAATAGGACAAACAGGACAGGGGACCTGCTGCTGTCTTGGGGTCTGAATGTTCTCATTCACCAACTGTAGCTTTGTAGCAGAGAAGTCAAATTATTTGTTGACTATAAAACCTTTTACAATATCTGTAACTTTCTTATTTTGTGTTCCAGGAATATTTCAGAGCAGCTATTAGTAAACAGGGATGAGGAGGGTGTCTCTGAACCAGAGATTATGGAGAATCCCTCATCCTTCCTCTCATCTTCTTTTGTTTATTTCTTAATTTTCAACCCATTTCCAGAATTTCCTATAAGCTAGGAAAATAGCTGGTAATTGTCTCTATGGTCTCTTGTCATGCAGAGTTGATGAGGCGTTTGTAGCAATGGAGAGGAATCAGTACTGACCTGTGTTTTGTGCCTAAGAAAACATGGAGAACACAGAATGGATCTTACTAATTTTGTTCACTTTAATACCTGTCACAGGGCTGGGAGAAAGAACAGGTGTGAAAGAATGTGAAATTGCATTTTCTCTAGCTTTAAGTATCTAACTATCCCAAGCTTACAATAAATGTTTATATCTCAGCATAAGAAATAACTTTGGTGCTATTTCTATCTTAGGGACAAGAAAATTTTGAAATAGATCATGTTTCCCTCATCACATTGGCTCTTAGGAAGCTCCAAAATTTATTAGTGACCTACCTCTGGCAAATGACGAAGGAAGGGATTATGGTGCCCATGTGCACTTATATGACACTTGCTTACATTGGACTTTTCTAGACCTTGTTATTTGTTGCACTGGATTATAATTGCAAACTACTTCAAAATCTCTTTGGACTAAGAATGAGGAAACCCATTAAATCTGAGGTAATATGTCTGGAAAAGTACCTGACACATAATAGCAGCTCAAATTATTCCAGGAGTGAATGAATAAATGAATGAATGATACTTTTATCTGAACTCTAAAATGTAACTCAATGTTTAAACCTATCAGTCAGCCTGAAAGTCTAGTCTTCCAAAAATGAATTGAGGTATGTGGGAAGATAATGTTGGAAATAATCCCAGAGAGGCAAAGCAGTCACATATAAATTTGGTGTCTCTAAGCCAAATCTCACTATGAGTTGTAGTTGACTCAATGGCACATAAAAACAACAACAACAACAACAACAACTCAATCTTAATCATTTAACTACTAATCTTTGGTAGTTTTCATTATTCCAAAACCACTTCCTTTTTCTCTTCTGAGAGATATAACTTCTCAGAAGGCAGGGGAATTGGAGAGACTGCTAACTTTTCAAATATAACATAGTAAATAAAAAATTTTCCTTATAATGTACTCCTCAGGTAAACCTAGAGATAGAGAGAGCATTGTCATTGTGTTTGATGGAATTCATAATTTTACCATTTCTCCTTTGACTAAGCCGATTCCAGCCCATTTAACAGCTCATGATGTGATTTCTTCTCTAACATTCATAAAGAGAAAAAGTTGGGTAATGTGGGTAGCCCCAATCAAGAGGCAATCCCTGTCTCCCAGAAGTCTGGGGAGGGATAGTTTTACTGAGGTTTATCCTGGACAGAAGCCAGTGAGCCCATCTGCTTGAAGCACGAGTTTCAAACATCTTGTCAAACATCTTCATCCAAAACGTGGTTAAGGGAGAACTAAGGCAGCTACACTTTGATGGAAATTTATTGCTCATGTATTTATTCAGTGTTTCATTAAAGAGCCAAAGAAACCAGGAACCCATCTAGTGATCTGACCTGTCATCGTTTCCAGCATTTTCCTAAGTTCTCTTCTTCAACCCATCATTCCTACTATCTATCTCCATGGTGAAATTCTCCCTAGCAAATACTAAAAATAAAAAACACAAATGAACAAACAAAAACACACCAGCCACACAAAACAACTCCCTAACCAGTCTTTTCCATCTTTATTCCTTATTCCTTTTGTAGTTTTTAAATTAATTTTAATGAAAGTTTACAGAGACTTAGGGTTTCCAGTCATTCATGGTTGCACTTTTCTCCCTGCCCACCTCCTCCCACCAATTCACTTTTCTCCTTGATAAGTAAAAGAAAAACTCTTTGATTGCTATGCAATCCCTCCCCCCAAGTCCACTGAACTGTGCAGCCCTCATTCTGGACTCCTGTCATGACAATCATACCTAATCATATATCCCCTTTAAACAGTTCTTCCCCTCCCTTGTGCATTTTTACAGGGCGTTCCCGAGGCCCAGTCTGTAGGCCTAGTCTGCGTTGCTAATCCAATGACAGTACCTCTCAGGCTGTTTGAATTCTTTAGCCTTAGATGAATGATAAGACTTTGAGGGAGAAAGATAGGAAATCTCCTGTATGATTTACAGTCTCTGCAAACCCTTGGGAGGGTCAGCTATGAGTCACTTTGAACTTGAAGCTAATGTGGTTTTGTGTATTTTTTTTGTTGATGCCACTGAGTTGACCATAATTCACCACAACCCTATGAACAACAGATCTAAACTGTGTCCTGTCCTGTGCCATGTCTCTGAAATGCCCACGTCCATTGTTACAGCCTCTATGTCAAGCCATCTTGTAGAGGGTCTTTATTGCTTTCTCTGATGCTTCAAATTTCTCAATATGATGTCTTTTTTCAATGCCCCTCTTGAACATGCTCAGATGTGTGAGATGAAATTTCACTCTCACTGCCTCTAAGGAGCACTTTTATACACTTCCTCCAAGTCATACTTGTTCTTTTGGTGGTCCATGAGGTATTCAGTATTCCTCTCCAACACCACAATTCAAAGGCGTTGATTCTTCTTCTGTCATCTCTACTCATTGTCCAAATTTCAGATGCATAGGAAGCAACTGAAAATACTTTGCCTCCAACCAGGCACACCTTAGTCTCTAGATTGACAGCTGTCATTGAACAAGCTCTGTGTTGTTGTTCAGTTCAATTGGACTGCTTCCTACTCATAGCAACACTTACATACAACAGATTGAAACCTTGCCTGATCCCACCCCGTCCTCCCAATCCCCTCTCTGCTCAAGCCTTGTGGTGTAGTCACGGTGGCAATACATCTCATTGAGGGTCGTCTTCTCCTTTGCCAACCTTCTGACTTTTCTGAGCATGATGTCCTTTTCCAGACATTGTCTCCAGATAACATGGCCAAAGTATGTGAGACAAAGTCCTGCCATCTCTGTCTCGAAGGAGTATTTTGGCTGCATTTCTTCTCAGGCAGATTTATTTGTTCTTTTGACAATCTATTCAATACTTTCCTCCAATACCACAATTCACAAGTCTTCAATCTTCTTTTTACTTCCTTATTCATTACTCAGTAGGCCTTTATAGGTGTACGTAATTTTCTCTAAAACCAAATTTATATCTTCAGCTGACCAATTGCTTCTAATTAGGTATTATAGCAATTAACAATTGAATGTCTATCTTCCAAAGTATTTTTGATCCTGGGATCATCATTTATAAAAATATGATTCTTACTTAATTCTATAAATGAACCTCCAACCCTATACTGTCCCAAAGAGCTATAGCCTATGTTTCTCTTCTGTTTCTTTACTCATGTTTTTCTCGCTGTCTGGTATGCATTTTTGTTTCTGACCACCCCATGAGTTTCAAGCCAGATAACATAATGTTTATGAGAACTTCCCAGGAACAGTTTCTCTCTCCCTTCTCTCTGCTTCTGCATGGCTCCATTCCCTTGATGGCATCACAACGTTGCGTCTCTGTTGTGAGGTTGTATGTTCCTCCCCATGGACTTGAGCTTCTCAAGGGTATGGACCTTCTGTCTACCTACTCTCCTGAGTCTTCCCCGCGCCACGTGTGCAATAGGTGCTCACATGCACATTTACTCATCCTATCGTTGAGTCATCGTGGTTGCTGTTGTAGTCTTACTCAGGTGTCTTGCCTTCCTGTGAGGAGCAGACTCTGCAAAATCCTGGCCAGAAAGAAATCTGGTATGCCAGTCGGAGCAGCTCACCTGTTGGCACGCAGGTCTGAGTGTGATGCGATGATCACCCAGCCCAAAGGCTAGAGCTCTGCTAACAGGCAGAGAGATGTCTTCTGAGTCATTCTCGGAGAGCTGCTGTGCTGGGAATTTCAGCTGTTGGCCTTAGTCTTCTCTAAGGATTCTTTGAGTTTGGCGCAGTCTTAACCTCCTTTTAAGATAAAGTTGATTTGCTGAGGGAGAAGCCTTGGAAGAGGAGAGAAGAGTTTGTTGTTTGGGAGTCTATATTTAAGCAAGGGGGAGCTTTGGTGGCTTATTAGTGTTAAGGAGTAGCACTGCCAACCTAAAGGCAGACAGTTTGAATCCACCAGTTTGCTTTGTAGGAGAAAGGTAGACAGTCTTCTTCTGTGTGATTTACAGAATCCAAAGACCCATTGGAGGATCAGCCATGAGTCCTATTAGACTTGATGACAAATAACAACAATAACAACAACAGCAATGTAAGCAAGAGGAAACTGAGCATTCTTAGTTGCAGCCCTGCCCTGCCAAGTAAGCCCAGATCCTCTCAGGGTAGATCTTATCACTGTGAAGGAGATGAAACTGTCTAGGGTCAAGATAGCTCTGGTGGTCTTGTGGTAAAAAGCTGTACTGCTTTCCTGAAGGCACACGGTTCAAGTCCACCTCGCTCTACGCGAAGAAGGATGGATGATCTCCTTCTGTTCAATTAACTGCTTCTCAAAACCTACTGGGGGGGTCAACCATGGGTCAGTTCTGACTCAATGGTAAACAACAACAATATGAAGAAGTCATAAGACAGTAATTGGAGAGACTGCTGAAGAGTATTCACTTACTTTTCCTTTTACGACCAGTCACATCTTTTACATATTTTTTTTTCCCTCTCTTTTTATTTTTTTTTAAGAAAAGAATTTATTCTCTCGGTTAGGAAGTCAGAAGACCAAAATCAAGGTGCCAACAACAGGGTTGGCTCCTTCTGAAAGCTTTGCGTGAGAAACTATCCCAGGCCTCTTTCAGCTTCTGATGGTTGCTGGCAATGCTTGGCATTCCTTGGCTTGGAGTTGCACCACTCCAATCTGAGTATGGCTTTCTTCTCCTGTAATATACTTGCCTCTCCCCCGCACCCCTTCATGAAAATATCTTCCAGTGAATCTATGTGGAAAAATGTCCTTGGCATTGAAATTTTGGTGTTTGGCCTTTATTGGTTTAAAAACTTTTGGCTTTTGTAAATCTGGTAATTTTCCCCCCTGTCTCTTAATTCTAATCTTTGTACGTGTATACATGTGTTAGGAAGATCACCAAACCAAGCTGTTGTTTGTTGCCTTCCCTCAGATTTCTTGCCTTCCTGATAAGGAGCAGACTCTGCAGAAATCCTGGCCAGAGAGAAATCTGATGTGCCCGTTGGAGCAGCTCACCTGCTGGCACACTTGTCTGGATGTGACGGAAGCTCCTCCTTGTTTAACTTGTCCCAGTGAAGAGCTTCTCCGAACTGTTTAGACACTTCGTTTCTTCGCTTTGGCAGGCAACCCTTTCATCTTTTCATCTCCTATTTAGGAAATCCTTTATTTTTCACATGACACAGTCAGGAGAGAAAAAAACAAAACAAGCATATCACTTGTTTCAACTCTTTCTCTTGAAGGTGTTACTATTGAATTGATTTTGACTCATAGGGACCCTGTGGCCAATTTACCTCATATGCAGCTGCATTCCACCTCTGACGGCTGTATAAAATATATACCTCTTTTTCCCCCAAGTCATGTGTTCCATTAACAAAATAGCTTTATTTTTTAGTAGTAGTATTTTAAATTTAATTTGACAATCCATTTCATGGAACATCTCAAAATAATATGTTGCCAATGACACAAAATGACCACAGAAAGGTAACTCATATTTTTTAGCATCTTCATTATTTTCTTCATCAGCAGGATATTTTGTATATGTTTTTTTACATAGTCTTTAAACTAGCTTTGATTCTTGAAGCTTTTCTTTATGTAATACCTCTTCAGTACTCTAACCACTCTTTTACAGACACCTTCCAGATTGTCCCTCTTGAAGTGTGTGTAAACCCAGATAAAGCAGGAAGAGTTATATCACACTTACCAGAGCTATTGTCAACCAAAGATGATTGAGAAGAAATGTCAATCTTTAATGAAGATATTTGGTAGCCTAGAGGTAAGAAGCTGTGCTGCAATCCCAAAGGCCTGTAGTTTGTGTCCACCAGCTGCTTTGGTGGAGAGAACAGGCAATTTCTTCCTGTGCTATTTACTGCCTCTGAAAACCTGCTGGAGGGTCAGCTATGTGTCAGTTCTGACTCGATGATACACAACAATAATGACAACAGCAACAGCAAAGGGTTTGATTCTTAATTCACAACAAAAGATCATGAAATTTATGTTTTATATATTTTTCTACTTTTCTTCCATTTTAGACTTATCTTCCTTACTAAAAGTATGAGAAAACTCCCCTGTCCAGTCTAGTCACGAGCTTCTTTATTTCTTTTCTTCTTTCCCTCCTAGATTCAGTTCTTAAGTTTCAGGGGAGTGGAAGGAAGGTGGGTGGGAGAGAGTGCAGATACGAACTTTAAAATAAATTTTGTTGTGTGTGAGTTAAACTTGGTCTCAATGAATGTTCACAAGGGAAGTAGACTCATCGTGCAAAGCAGAGCAAATCAATCAACCTCTCTTCCTAATACTCTACAACTTGCAGAAGAGTTTCAATACCTTAGAATTTTTTTTTTTGCAGACTTTTATATTGGTATGTCATACTTATCCTGTGGAAGCCTTTGACAACTTACCTAGGACCTGGGGGTTGAGGTAGACCCTGTCACATGTCCTGTAAGTCTATGGCTGCATCTTTCTGATACAATTGTAAGAAGAAAAGAAAAGTTTAGCTTCTTGTTTTATCTTGTTAAATTAGAGGGTCAATTGTTTATAAGAACTGGAAAAATAACTATTGACTGATATATCCACATAGCCACAGAGAAGGGAACTTTACCCCTTTACTAATGTTTTTGAACTTACTTTTTCTCTTCATATTTGTATGTGACTGGAACTCGGAAATGACTGTGGTCCAGTCCCAAGCCAAGTTGATTCCTAGGACAATTGCAGTTTTCAGAAGCCATTTGTGGGGTTGAGGTTGGAGAGCTCTCTCCATTTCCTCATCCCATTATAATTGAGTCTCCTTTTCCTATTTCTCAGACTGTGTGGAGATGACTGGGAGCTATTGTTAAAAACCCTGTGTTCTTCTCCTTTAACTTGTCTTAGATGATGGGCTGGTACGAGATTTACTCAACTCTCTTTGTCTATCCTATGTCTTGCAGGAATTCCTCCTATATGTGGCCGACAATGACATCAAGTTCCCTGAGAAAGACTTTTTATTTTTAAAGTCTTTGTTCATTTTAACACAATTATGGGAATGAAAATTTAAAAACTCAAACTCATTGCCATTGAGTCACAACTGTCTCATACATGACCCTCCATAGAGTTTCTGAGATTGCAAACCTTGTGGAAATAGGTTGCTCATCTTTCTACCATGGAACTGCTGGTAGAATTGAATTTCCAAAGGGGCTTGGCCTTTGGACTGGTGGGGCGACTTCCTATGTACTCTGTAGAGATTATATTTGTGGGCACAAATCTATGTATACATTGAATCAGAAATCTCTAAAATAAGTTTAATAACATGCCCAAAGTACTGCCACATATATTATTTCACTTTATTGTTTGCAAGAAATTGGACATAGAAGAAGTTAATTTTTAATCATATTTTGGCTAATTCAGAAAAATGTGCAGAGAAATAAGTTACTCAAGAGCCAAGATTTTTGTTTTATCCTTAGATCTTTAACCTTATTACACTAGTGTTTTGTCCACTCTAGTATTCCAATGCCGTCCTCACTATTTTTGTAATGTCTACAACTGTCATAAGGCACTCTGGGGTCATAATCTGTAGAGTGTTGTGCTGCTAATCCAAAGGCGAGGCCTCTAAGGCAGGTTGGGATCCATCAGTGGCTTTGAGAGAGCTGGATGGGCAAGCTCATGTACAATTTACAACCTTTGGAAAATGAGAGTCGGCAGCGAATTGGTTCCAATTTGAAGGCAGTTCATTGAGAGTTGATTCGACAAGTAATATCTTCTTATTTTTCTTTAAATGAATTAATTTTAATGGAAATAGATATATATTTAGCAAGAATGGTTTAGTACCATGATAAATTTAAGAAATCATTATTATTTTCTGTACATGTAAAGTAATTGTGAAAATAAAACCAACAAGAACAAAATGTACCATTCTTAGATTTTTAGTTAAATACTGGTTCCCGTTGAAGTCTCTGTGCCGAAAGCCTATCCTCTCTTTCTTAAAAAGGGATATTTTAATATATCTTTTTAATAATCTCAAAGTCATATTATATCAAGTTGAGACTTCTTGGTGGCCTACTGATAAGGAATTATAATGACAACCCAAAGATACTATATTTGAAACTTCCAGCTGCTCTGAGGGAGAAAGATAGGTTATCAATTTCTGTGTGAATTACTGCCTCTGAAAACCTGCTGGAGGGTCAGCTATGAGTCAGTCCCGACTTGATGCTACGTAACAACAACTGTCTCTGTCACATGAAACACTGAAGCAGAATTGTAAAAGGAATAATCTTCCCAACATGTGGATCAGTGTTATTTAATACTGAGGCCAAGTAGTAGCTAGAACTCTCTCGGCTTCTACAAGAATAAATAGTAGAAAAAAAAATGTGAGAGACTTGAGGAACAACTAATTCTTGCCTTTGACTGCAGTGTAGAGCCAAAAGGGAGAGAGGGGATGGGTTGAAGAGGTGCCATTAAAAGGAAATGGGAGTGATCAACTCAAGCCATTCTGAGAAGAGCACTGTGTGCTTGCCAGGGAGTTCAGATGAGTCTTGCAGACAATGGGGAGCCATGAAGAATATGTAAGCAGGAGAAGGACGTGATCAGACCTGTATTTTCAGAAGGTTACTCTAGTAATAATAAAAAGAGATATAAAGAAGAAAGTAAACTATCAGCACAGATGTCTAGCTGGAATAATAACATCAAGCTTAAGTTAGCCCATACCAATTAGGTCGACTTACCCATGTGAACAGTTTCTGGCATCTACCATTCAGAGCTGAACAGTATGATATTCTGTGCACTGTCTGTTGCATTGACTTGGACAGAGTTTCCCTGAGATGTTTACTATTGCAAAACTCCTCCTTTAAAGCAATCCATGTGATGAAGGGAAAGGCAATTCCAATAAGAGAATGACCAGCACAATATAATAAAAGAAAGGGAAGACACAGAGGGATAGGAAAGGATTAAGAGAATTCAGAATTATAGGTAGAAGTAGGAAAAATGTTGAATATAGAGTGAGTATCGAAATTGTGTGCAAGCAAAAACACACACACACACACACACACATACATACAAGTGGTCTGTTTTGAGAGTGGCAAAAAAAAAATCAATTTTGCAACATAGAAAATTAGGAGGGGTTTAATGTCCTCGCACGTATATATGAAAGATGGACAATGAGTAAGGAAGACTGAAGAAAAGCTAGTGCCTTCGAATTGCCGTGTTAATGAAGAATTTTAAGTATACTATGAACATACCAGGGGTGCCAAAAGAGTAAAGAAGTCTTAGAAGTACAGCCAGCATACCCTTTGGAGGTGAGGGTGATGAGAATTTCTCTCTCATACTTTAGGAACATTATTACCAGGGACCAGTCCTTGAAGGAAGATGTCATACTTAGGAAATAGAGGGTTTGCAGGAAAGACCAAGTCCCACGGGGGATGGACTGATACAGACGCTGAAACAATGGGCTCGAATAGGGTGGGGATCGCGAGGGTTGCACAGGACCGGGCAGTTTCTCAGTCTGTCTTACAGGGGGTGGGTCACCATCAGCCAGAGAGGACTCAGTGACAACTAATAACTGAGTGGCTTTTTCACGGTAGAGAAGAGTTCATAGTTAGGGGAGTTTAGGGAGTTTAGGGTACTTTCCATGATGTGCCAGTTTCTTTGTGAATGAACAACTTAGTTTTCCTTTAGTATCATTTTACTCCTTTCTATTTATTTTAGAAAGAATCTTTTTTAGCTTTTTTCCTCCCTCAGTAGAGCTGCAGTGGCAGCTGCTGTGCTTCTGGTGTCTCTGAGTTACCCACTGCCATCCTCAGCGCTGTGGCCACCCTGCACCCGCCGTAAACATGACTGAACAGATGACCCTTCGTGGCACTCTCAAGGGCCACAACGACTGAGTGACCCAAATTGCGACCACACTGCAGTTCCCAGTCATGAAACTGTCCACCTCGTGAGATAAGACCATCATCATGTGGAAGCTGACCACAGATGAAACCAACTATGGCATCCCTCAGCGTGCTCTGCGTAGACACTCCCACTTTGTCAGGGGTGTGGTCATCTCCTCTGAGGGCCAGTTTGCCCTTTCTGGTTCCTGGGATGGAAGGCTACACCTTTGAGATCTCACAATGAGTACTACCAAGCGCCGATCTGTAGGCCATACAAAGGATGTGCTGAGTGTGGCCTTCTCCTCTGACAATGGGCAGATTGTCTCAGGATCCAGAGATAAAACTATCAAGCGGTGGAATACTCTGGCTGTCTGCAAGTACACTGTCCAGGCTGAGAATCCCACGGCGTAGGTGTCTGTGTCCGCTTCTCACCCAACAGCAGCAACCCCATCATTGTTTTCTGTGGCTGGGACAAGTTGGTTAAGGTGTGGAACTTGGCTAACTGCAAGCTGAAAACCAACCATACTGGCCACACAGGCTACCTGGACACTGTGACTGTCTCCAGATGGATCCCTCTGTGCTTCTGGAAGCAAGGATGGCCAGGCTATGCTGTGGGACCTCAATGAAGGCAAGCATCTCTACACTCTAGATGGTGGTGACATCATCAATGTCCTGTGCTTCAGACTTGACCGCTACTGGCTCTGTGCAGCCACAGGCCCCTGTATCAAGGTTTGGGACTTGGAGGGCACGATCACTGTAGATGAACTGAAGCAAGAAGTTATCAGTAACAGCAGCAAAGCTGAACCACCCCAGTGCACCGCTCTGGCCTGGTCTGCTGATGGCCAGACTCTGCTGGCTACACAGTCTGGTGTAAATGTGGCAAATGGCCATTGGCACTTGGTAGAAATTTATGACACAACTTTGGAAAGTTTGACTTTTTTTTAAAAAAAGAACTTTTCTAAAAGATTCAAGTAGATTGAAAATTGTCCTCTCTTTTTGTGATAACATGAGACATTGCCAAATGGGTTTAACTCTTAATGCAAGGTCAGAACTTAACACTTGGTGCCTATGAGCAATTCCTCCAAGGGGGGACAGCACAGGAGAAGAAGACCCTCAACAAGATGGATTGAGTCAGTGACTGGGGTAATGGGAATAATAGGTGTATCAGAGACAATAAGATTGGCACAGGATAGAGCAGGGTTTAGGGCTGTTGTACATAGGGTCGCTATGAGTTGCAGGCAACTCGACATCACATAACAACAATATCATCTGAGACAACTCACTTTACCTTTCTGAGTGTCACTTTCTTGTCAGAAACATGGAGAGTTTAAACCGTTTAGGATCGCAGCTAGGTTTCCTTTTATGTGCTAGTTCCAGTGAGTGGGTTGGTAGTGATTACCCAGAACACAGGTTCTCAGCACACAAGAAATCATTTCCTAATCACCATATACTTTGAATATAATTGTTAAAAATATTTTTATTGGTTTTCATATACTATTTCCTTTACATTATATTTCATTCATATACTTGTGTTTTATGCAATCTTTCATTTACATTGCATTTCATGCACTCATTCACTTACATTCTATTTTACATTGCTTTTTAAATTGGCTTGCTTACAAAGTTTATATGCGTTGTGTTTCACACTATTCTTTATTCACATCATGTTTCATGTAATCATTCTCATGCATTAGATTTTATTTTTATTTTCAATATAATTTTTTATTATATGTCATCACACATCCCTCCATGTAGAGGTCCTCTTTTTTAATTGAAATTTTACTGAATGTTTTTAGAGACTTTGGATCTCCATTCATTCATCATTCATTCATTGTTGCACATTTTCTTCCCTGCCCACTCCTCCCCCTCAGTAGGCTTCCCCCCCAGTTAAAAAAAAATAAAATTCTTTCATTGTTATACAATTCTTGTCATGAAAATATTACCTAATCATATATTCCTTTTAAACAGTTCTCTCCCTCATTTGTTTCACTGCAGTACACATGATTCATTCCCTCTTTTCTTAGTTTCCCCTCAATCCCAATGTCAGTTCTGCATTTGTCTTTTTGCCACTGAGATATTTCACTTGACACAAATATCCTTTTTATATCTTTTTCTACTGTGTCATGTTCGAAGTGCAAAAAAAAAAAAAAGAAAAACCTTTTATTTTATATGTCTCTAGACTTTGCAGCAAACCTTTTTTTGCAGAATTTAATTTATAATAATAAACTTTTCAATTACAACAAAAAAAAAAAGAAGTGCAAAAGCCATTTCATATGGAAGACAGTGCAATAGTATCTGGTTGAATTTGTATAATTAAAAACTCTGCTGATCAGAATAGTGAGGTTCAGGATTTTAGAAGGAAAATTGATCTGTGTATCGGATGCCATTAGAACATTCTGAGATTCCACATTTATTAAAGATATAAGTACAGATAACCTAGGCAGAGGTAATTAGCTGTATTTTTGTGACTTGATTGTTTGATGGTAATTAAGAGCTGTTTTAACTCCCAAATCTGAGCAAAAAATCTTGAAGCAATCAATGTAGTAGCCAGAGCAGACAGGAATATTTGTAATCCTTGACAATTTCTGAGTAATTAAGATGTTCTTCTAAGATATGCCTACATGCCATTGCAATGCCTCAGAAATTATTCACTTTTGTTTATGCAGATTTCTTAAGATAAGTTTTGGAGATAGAAGGATCCATTTCTCAATGGGCTAACTATCAGATAAATCAGAATAGCTATCAGTTTTCAAAAGGATTTACAGTGCTTCTATTAAAGCATTGAATATGATACAGTAGTGATTCTTTAAAGTAGGAACATTTGTTAATAACTTCTGAACATTTACGTTTGACAAATTTCTTGAGCTCAAATCCTGCTGTGAACCAGGAATAATGCTTGTTGGTGGGGTTGGAGAAACTCCTAAGGCATTGTACCCACTCTGCAGGAGCTTGCTGGCTTGTGGATGGTGTCAGCATATGTTATGCATATGGGGAGGTCACATCAACCTGTGACTGTAAAACAAGGTCACATTACCTTTCATACGTGTCTCTATAACTCGAGCCTTTCTCAGCTTTGATGACTAACCTCTATATTCCTTAAAAGATTGTTAGCTTGTTCCCAGAGTTCCTTTTGATGCTGACTTTTTGTATAAATAAATGAGCTTCTTTTGGTTGCCCCATTTTGACCTCTTTGGTTTTCATTGTCACCTGTCACAGCTCCACTGGGCATTACCACTCACAGCTGATTCCCACAGCTGTTACCTGACCTCAGAAGAGGGCCTTGTTCTGTTCTCCACTCATCTAACCAAACGGAGTAGGCTCTTCCCTCAATATACCAGTAACACAGTGAACTCAGGTTGTAAATTTTGAATACAACTTTCTTGACTCTTGGAGATTATAGAAAAGAAAAACAAAGAATAATTAAAAACTGCTGTCTCATATTTATGTTTTCAGATATCGTAGGTCCATACTCATACTCTCTGGCCTCGGAAGGCTCATTGCCCCTTTTTTCACATTTTTTAGAGATTACTTTTCTTTCTCGACTAGGAGTCTCCTAGACTTATAGCATGTCTCCTTCTCTATAGTCTCCTCCGTATTTTATGAAAGATCAGAAGATTAATAATATTCTAGCCTCCTTTCCCCTCCCTACTGTTACCAGAGCAGGCTTGCCTTTATATTTCTCATGGTTTTCCAGTCTCGACTTCTTTTTTGCCCCCCTCCTTGGTCTGAGGAATGTGTGGCCAGGTTCCCTGACTCTGTTCACCATTCTTGGTGATGGGTGTTGGGTTTTTGGTTTTTGTTTTAATTTTTATTTTTATTACTTTTGTGTGAGTGTACCGTCAAATCAGATCTGACTGGTACAGGAGGAGATTGTTCCTCCTTCCCTGGCAGAGCATCTGGTAGATTCGAACCATGCGCCTCTGGGATTGTAGTTGCAGCTCCTTGCCACTAGGTCACCAGAGCTCCCTTGTTTTTTTTAACTTTTAAATTTTATATTGGTTTATTTACAAAGATCTTATGCATTGTGTTTCACGCTATTTATTCACATTGTGATTCATACAATCATTCTCATGCATTATGTTTTATAAAACTAATCACAATTGGACCCTGCTCATCATCCTTTCTCCATCCAACAAAATGTGCAAACCTGTGGTTTCACCCCTACCCATTCTCACCCTTCAGCTCCAACTCCTTCCCTTTTTGGGTCCGCATACATATTTTACTAGTTACCCTTCTATTTTTACAAAAACAGCTTTATGCAATATTTGTCCTTATGAGACTGAGATAGTTCAGTCAGCATAATGCTCTCCAGTCTCCCCAGGTTATGTTTTTGGTGGTTTTTTAAAAAAAATTCTTGCTCCAGAGTGTTGCATAGTATTTTGTGGTGTGAATGTACTATAATTTCTCAACCTATTAAGTTGTGTTGGACATTTGAGATGTTTCCATGTTCTTGTGATGGTGAATAATGCTGCTCTGAACATTGGCATACAGATCTCTGTTTATGTCTCAGTTCTAATTTCTTTGGAGTATATTCCTAGTAATGTAATAGCTGAGTCATATAGAGTTTCTAGGTTCAGCTTTTTGAAGAAAATGTTAAATTGCCTTCCAGAGTGGTTGAAACATTTTACAATCCCACCAACAGTGTGTGAGAGTTACCACCTCTCCACATCCTTTCCAGCATTTATTGCTTGCTGCTCTATTACACTTTGCCACTGTTATTGGGGTGAGATGGTATCTCATTGTGGTTTTGATTAGCATTTCTCTTAATGCTAGTCATTCTAAACATTTCTTCATGTGTCTGTTGGTCATCTGAATGTCTTCCTCTGAAAGGTCTTTCCATGTCTTTTGCCCATTTTGTAATTGGTTAGCAATCTTTTTCTTTTGGAGGCCCAGGTGTATTCTGCAAACTTTTGCTATGAGACGGCTAAGATGGTACTGCCTAATTTTTTTTTTTTCTGAGTCGATAAGTTCCTTTTCACACTGTTGGAAAATGTTTTTGATGAGCACAGAGATTTAATCTTTAGAAAGTCCCATTCATCAATTTTGTCCTCTCCAGATCGTTCATTTCTGGCCTTATTTCAGATTTAACTTCTTTTAAAGATAATATACAATAGAAACTTCAATTCTCCTTAGGGGAAACTCTATATCATTGGGTTCATGGTCCCTCTCTTTAAAATGTGGTATTTTAACATCATTTCACAAAGCTTAGAATTTTGCATAACTTTAGTGGTATCATGGTCTGGTTTAAGAGGACATAAATATAGCAGTTATTACTTTTAACATCCCCCTCCCTATTTTATATTTCCATTTATGTTCTAAACATGCACACTTTTGCTAGGTTAGATTAGTGATCTTTACATTTTTTTTTCTTTTATATTGGTTTCCACACAAATTTTTATACATGTATTTGATACTTTCCTTCATTCACTTTGTGTTTCATACAATCATTCCCTTACACTATTCTTTATAAAATTAATCACCATTGTTCTATGCCCACCACTACCCCGGCTTTAGTTTGAAGTAAAGACAGAGTCTTGACCGTTTCTTGCCGTCTTTTAGACCTCAACTTCTAATCGTCTGTGAAAAATATTATCGAAAGCTCACACACATTGTTCCCCAAGAAAAAGTAATACTGTACATTCATAAGAAGATTAAACCCATATATAGAAATCTTTTCTCTTCAGAAGCTACAAAGTCCACAGAGACAAAGCTATGCTAAAACAAACATCTAACCAAAGAGGTAGGTTACTTTACTTCTTAATATAAACATTTGCATTCAGATTAATGGTGACTTCATTTTTCTCAAATACAGTGGATGAATATATTGATTTACTTTTGAGTGATTAAAGAACTCACAGAATTAATTTTTTTAAGAACAAAAGACAAAGGGTAGTATAACTTAAAAAAATCACTATCATTTTTTCCTAGAAGAGAAAAAACTACTTGGCAGCTTTCAGATAATTTTGTTTCAGCATTTAACTTTATATACATAAAAATTATGGTATCTAACTTCAGCAAGAGTGTTCTATTGCATCAGAATAGATACTGTTAAATTGTATCTATAAAAGATCAGATAATAAATATTTTAGACTTTGCAGATCTTAAAGGTCTCTCATTTCTATGTAACTCTTGTACTGTGGTACGTGGCTATTTTCTAATACATTTTCTTTTTGGATAGTTAAAATGGAATTTCATGTAATTTTCACACAGAACAAAATAATGCCGTTCTTTTTAACAATTAAAATGGGGGGGGAACCCCCCAAACCCAAAAAAAACCCAACAAAAGCAAAACCCACTCCAAAACCAAAACCATCTCTACTCGTGGCTGGTGGGACGGGTTTGGCCCACATGCTGTAGTTTTCCAATTCCTTAATTAGGTACCTGTTATATGTTCACAACACATTTTATGGTCAGTGTGCAGAGAGAGGAAAACACAGCGTACTTAGTGGCCACGAAGAAATCAATAAACTTGGGAAGATCTCTATATTCTTAGACTTTCCATGTAAATCTGAATATGTCTGAATAGCCTGGAACATTTTGTGATTTCAGAGGGCTTCCTCTTGGAAAAAGACAACTTTGTACATGTCAAAAAGAAAAAAAAAAGAGAGAGGTTTTGGAAGGCTGTTGGCTATCTAAACTCAAAAAGTCAAAGACCATTTTGATAAACTATGTGGAAACAAGGTGGAAGCATATGGTTTGCAGAGACATGTGTTTCCATCTTGCCATCCTGAGAACTGTGACCCACTGGTCCTGATGGCTGGTGAGCACTCCTGGGCCTGGGCCCACAGAAACCTACCTGGATGCGTTGCAGGTGTGTGCAAAGGGACATGCTGCATATAGATCCCCCCTGTGTGTGCACACGTGTTCATGCTATGGAGAGACAGCTACCATTCTGTAATCATTTGTCTTTAATAAAATATTCTTCCTTCACTTCCACCTGTCAAAGTCCATTCCTTTATCAAAATATAAATCAAGTGCCATATCCTTTGAGAAACCAGCTCTAATTTTCAGCCACCTTTCCTCCTTTCTCCATCCACCTACCAGCTTTAGGCCTTTCTTTGCTCAAACCACTATTATTTCCTCCCACAAATCCAACCTGAGTTAATAGTTATATCTTATCAGACTTTGGGCTCTTGAGGTAAGAATAATCTGTATTTTTCCTATTTATTTTCTGTTTGTCTTGCTTTGTACTTAGCAAATAGTAAGTTATAAAAACAAGTTACTGGATGTGGCAAGTGACTCGATATGCATAAGTGACAGTGGCTAAATGATAATGTTTTAATTACAAACACTTAACTGTGTCTAGGAAGGTTGTTTTGACATTTTCAGGTCTACCTGACTGAGGGGCCTTTCTCAGTTGTGACCACAAAGATTCCTCCTTTTTATTTGAGAGGATAAAGAGATCCCTGGCTCACTTTTAACTGTTTAAACTGTTATTCCTTTTGGTAGATGGTCACCGGGCTTGTGCTTAAGTTGTAGCTTGTACACACCTACATACTTAGCCTCATATGACTCAGAGGCTTAGGCCAAAGTGCTGTCATCTGACAACCCATTTTTATAAAAGTCGATGCAGGGATGCAGTGGGAAAAGAGAAGACAAGCAGGTTTTCAATGCAGGCTTTCTGACCATTGGCTGGATAGAGGAATGTGGAACAATATATTGAATCAGAAGTCATCAGAGCTCGTTTAGGTCAACCCCTTAATCATTAAAATGGAAAGACCAACCCTCTGGGGGGAAATGCTAACCTCCAATCCAGGTGGATTATTACTGTCAAAGTGGACCTCCAACTAGCTGCTTTTTTCCCCAGCCTACAGTTCTTTGAAATCACACAATCAATCAATTAAGTAACTAAGCAAGCATGACTGAGGAATTTGATGGATATTGGGGGGGGGGGGAACTAGGGTGTATCTATGAGTCATGTAACTTGTCTTCCAGGTCCTGCCATCTGGTGGCGGCAGATTGGAGTAGGAAGGGTGCTAGCTTGCACTTCATGTAAATTTGGGAATGAGCCCCACTTCTGGACTTTCCTCCCTGCTGGGAGTTGAAAAATGGAAATGTGTTATGTCTACCTCAGAAAATGATTATGAAGAAGTAATGCGAAAGTTTATGTGAAACTCAACATATTTTCTGGTACCAAATACATGCTCTACGTAATCTTACTTGTTTACAGTAGAGAGGACTGGAAGTATTTACTAATGGAGATTAAAGACCAGAGCCTTCAGTATGGATTACCCCACAACATGAAGAAAGCCAAGGTCATAACAGGACTAATAAACTACATCCTGCTGAACGGAGAAAGGATTGAAGTTGTCAAGGATTTAATTTTATTGGAATTCACCACCTGCAGCCCTGGGAGCATTGTTGAAAAAAGTCAAACAATGTATTTCACTGGACAAATCTGGTACAAAGAATCTCTCTTTAAACTGTTGAAAAGTAAAGACATCATCTTGAGGATTAAGGTGTATCTGACTCAAACTATGATAGTTTCAATCACTTCATATCATGCAAAAACTAGACAAAGAAGAAAGATCAAGGAAAAATGTCATTGCATTACCCAGACTGCCAGAAGAATGAATAATTCTGTCTTGGAAGAAGGATAGCTGCTTCTTCTCTAAGAAGTGAAGATAGTGACTCTTTACATGTTATCAGGAGAGGTCAGTCCCTGGAGAAAATCACCATGCTTGGTGAAGCAGAGGATGTGTTGAATGCACAGTGGATGCAAAAACCGGACTCAAACATAGCGATGGTTATGAGGACGTGCAGGACTGAGCAGTGTTTCCTTCTGCTGTACATACGATGCTGGGAGTCGAACCACCACCACCGCCGCCACCGCCGCCGCCGCCGCCACCGCCGCCACCGCCACCACCAGTGCTATGATGGAGACACTTAGCCCTTGGGCCAATCAGCGGCTGTGGTTAGTTTATTTGAAAGAAACAAGAAAAGTATTTGATAAAAATTTGGCTTCACAACATTGCAAAAGTAGCTGCATTGCCTCAGAGAAAGTTCATTCTACTACATCTGCTAAAAACTAAAAGGCAACACCCCCCCACCCCCCGTTCAGAATTGAGAGTGAAGCGAGGGTAGGGAGTGTGAAGGTCAGAATGATAGTTTCATCTGTGTGGGCATAGTTGTGTTCATGCTTCCCTGGTAACTTCAAACTATGTGCAAATCATGTCACATTTGATTCTGCCCTTTCACAGCGAGACATCATAAATAGAGACAGGCTTCTCATAGCCCAGCTGCCTGCCGACCTGCCCTGCCCTGCCCTGATCTGGCTACTCTGGGGCTCCCCCGAGCGCTGGGCAAGGGCCGGCCGGCTGCCTTCCTGCCTGTCGACTGTCTGGCACAAGCAGGCCACTGCCTTGGAGGCACCTTTCCGATCTCGTTTGCGGATGGAGTTCCAAAGGGGTGCAACTCACCCTGGTTTCATGTGGTGTTGCAATCGAAACTATTGAATCTCAAAATGGAATATAATTAAGGCTGGGTTAATAAAGCATGTTCCACTTGTAGCCAGTAAAGGGTGTCGTGTTTCTCCTTTGCAGCTTTAGGCAAGGAAACTTAATCTCCAGCTTTGTCAGGGAGACTGAATCAGAGGTGTGTCACTGAGCAGAAAGCCTCTTGTTTAACTTGTGCAGTCACTACGTGGCCAGCCGCATCTCGCGGGTTTGTGGCAGAGCCTCGGAGGAGAGGCCCACTCTCCCGTGTGCTGGGAGACTAATCTACCTTTGTGTAGGAGGAATTAAAGGGTTTTTACTCCACGCTGTGTCCTGAAAGCAACCCAGGAGAAGGCACGCACCCCTCAAGTACAGAAGTCTTCACGGCTGCGGAGAGAGAAAGCTGAGAGCGAGGATGGAAGATGACGTTTGGAACAGAAAGTCCCCAGGACAGCACGAAGGCCCTTTGTAGGCTTTCCAGCCTGTTTTTAGCTATTTTTTTTCTGCTTTGAGTCTTTTTCCCCCCCTTCTAGAACATTCTATTTTTTCCTCCCCCGCTTACAGACCTAACAAAATAGTCTTCTCAAATATCTCCTGCAATCCCGAAGGCATGCTTTTCAAATCCATTAGCTGTTCTGCTGGAGAAAGATGGGCAATTTCCTCTCTTTTGATTTACTTGCTTCTGAAAACCCGCGCGAGGATCAGCTATGGGTTGGTTCTGACTTGACTTGACACAACAGCATTAACAATGCTGAGTGAACTAACTCAGTCTCATAAGGACAAATACCACATAAGACCACTATTGTAAAAACAGATAACTAAAAAGATGTGGGTAAAAGTCCAAAAGGAGAGCGGGGAGGCAGAAGGCCAGAGGGTGAGAGAAGAGGAAATCACTAGAATAACAGAGTTGGGAGAGTGAAGGAATTAGAAAAGATCCGATGGGGACCTGAGAAGACTGGCTGATAATAGTCATAGATCAATCGTGATTGATTTTCTAAAACACAATGTACATGAGTGATTATTTGAAACACAATGTGAACATAGCAAAGTGTTAAATGCAGCATAAATGAATGATACATATTGTATATGAATTTTGTATGAAAATCCATATAGAGGGGAAAAATTTATTGCCTATGAGTCAATTCTTATTGACCCTAACCAGCCATTGGGTTTCTGAGGCTGTGAATTTGAATGAAATGAGACTTCCCATCTTTCTCCCATGGAGCCACTGGATTCTTACTGTTGGAGACAACTCACTAAACTATGCCACAAGAGCTCTCTGCTTGGTAAATGTTATTTTTGTCTACTATTGAGTGAACCAATACATAGCTGATCCTCCAGAGGGATTTCAAAGGCTGTAAATCACATGAGAGGAGAATGTCTCATGGAGCAGCTGATGGATTCAAACAATGGATTTTTAGGTTGGCAGTAAAATTCCTTATTATTAAGCCACAAGATAGAAATATTTGCCATTTATTTTTCTGATTATGGTCTCAACTTAGCACTTACATGTGTTATCTGATCCTCTCAACGACCTCTATTTTAGATGAGAAAACTCAGGCTCAATGAGGTTAAACATCTTTTCCAAGGGCATGTAGTGAATTCATTTACTCACCAGATTTTTAAAAACATGTGCTAGGCACTATTAATGCTCTGGAGATACATTCATTAACAGAAAAAGAAAAATCTCTGCCCTTATAGAATGTATGTCCTTCTGGGACTCCGTCTGACATAGTTTGGACATGTAAGGAGAGACAGGTTCTTGGAAAGGGACATCATGCTTGGTAGGGTAGAGGGACAGCGCAGGAGGGGAAGACCCTCTATGAGGTGGATTGATTCAGTGACTGGGGTAATTGGGATGGGTGTGTCAGAGACAATGCGATTGGCACAGGATAGAGCAGATTTTAGGGCTGTTGTACATAGGGTCGCTAGGAGTCACGAACGACTCGACGGCACATAACAATAACAACAATAACATGACAGAAAGAGCATTGATGCTCAATTCTGAGCTGTGGTACTAGAGAAGAAAATTGAATATGCCATGTACTGTCAAGAGAACAAATAGGTTCGTCCTGGAGAGGGTGAAATCATGCTGCTCCTTAAGAGGCAAGGAATTCTGAGGCTTCGTCTGACATATTTTGAGCATGTTGCTGAGAGGGACCAGTTGTTGGAGAGAGACATCATGCTTGGGAGTGTGGAGGGACAGGGCAAAAGAGATAGACCCTGGCTGAGATGGATTGATTCAGTGACTGGGGTAATGAAGGTAGGTGTGTAAGAGACAATACGGTTGGCACAGGTTAGAGCAAGTTTCAGGGCTATTGTACTTGGGTCACTATGGGTCATAAATCACTCGATGGCACATAACAACAACTGTATATGTTAGATACTAATACACAAATAAGCAAATTATATAGTATTTTGTTTTTGTTGTTGTTATGTACCAGTGACTCATACCTGACCCTCTAGTGGGTTTTCAGAGGCTGTAAAGTGCGTGGTAGGAAATTGCTCATCTTTTTCTTAGGGAGCAGTGAATAGATTAGGAGTGTGTCCCTTTGCATTGGCAGCACAACTCTTTACCACTAAGATACTGTACATCCCTATATAGCGCATTAGAAGATAAATGTATGAGAGAAAAAATGCAAAGGTAAGACCCAGCTGGAATTTGAACCTAGCTTTCCCTTATACCTAAAATGTTCTTAATCACTCAATTATATTGTCTCTGGTTCTTAAATCTTCTTGTAATTATGTATTTACTTCTCAACCCTCCTCTGCTAAACTATCAATTTCTCTGGGGCAGGACCTTTCCTTAATCAGTTCCCTATCCTGGCACTCAGTCCAAAGCTTGACTCAGACTCAGCGTTCAGTAAAGTTTTGCCCAGCATGTGAATGAGCGAGTGATCACATGACACAAAAACCTGCCGGAAAGTAGTAATTTCTCAGGAGTCTGGCCAATCTTGGAGGCTGGGCTCAGCCATGAGTGTGTCCTGTTACCCCAAGCGAATGTTAGAGCCAATAAAATCTGCAGAGTGAGAAAACAAACATAACAACTGTTTTGACTTCCAGGTAGATACGGCATGAGGATTAACAAGATAGTGCATTCTCTGAGACTCCAGCTTCTTGGAAGACAGGGACTCATTCATGTTATTTTTTGCTGGTGTGCTCACTCTTCACAATTCCAGCCAGGGTCTGGTCTGGTGTTTTCAGGAGGGCACAGCCCCAGAGAAATAAAGTTTGTTTCACTGACAAGGTTTTGAAGCAGGTTTTATGAGCGGCCTCTTTCAGGCTGTGAGTCTGAGCAAGGGCTCACTACCATTTGGAACAACTGTGAAAACACATCTCTCTCCCATTGCCAAAGTGGGCTCTAAATCAGTTCAAGCTCAAGTTTTTGTGGATGTATTTGTCCCATTGTGAAAATAAAAATCCTGTTTTTCTTTGCGTGAAATCCCACTCTTTGGCTCTAAAGGGGCAGCTTTTAGATGAATGTTTCTCGTCCAAGTGCTGTATATAAGTCACCGAGAAAAGTGGCCTTGGCGCCATGCTCCCTGCGAGAGCAGGGCTCCGCCAGTTGACAGTGGGAACAGAAAATGGGAAACCCAAGGACATCCAAGCAGCACGAAAAGTAATGAGAAGGTTCAGTTTAATTCTTTTTTATTGCTGACAACTCAGTGCCCTAAACCTGTTCAGCCACTCCCATGCTCAAGAC
Source organism: Elephantulus edwardii (assembly GCF_000299155.1). NCBI lineage: Eukaryota > Metazoa > Chordata > Mammalia > Macroscelidea > Macroscelididae > Elephantulus > Elephantulus edwardii. The sequence goes on along the minus strand of NW_006399802.1, from coordinate 15,347,054 downwards.
GCAACAGGGAGGCCCTTTCCATGTTTTCCTGCTCTCCTGATGCCGTGTCCTTAAGCAGAATGAACCCAGTTAACTGAAAGCATTGCCAAGATTCTATGTGACATTGGCAAATAGGTCAGCATTGGAGCTCTTGCTTGATATGGACAATGTATGCTCAAGGGCAGAGGGCTGTTTCCTGGTGGGGAAAATCCCCTGGCCTTACTCAGCAATGATGAGTAGTCATAGATCAGGTTACTTGAGTGCTTTTTCTTTATGAGTTCAAAAGACCTCGCCTCCACTTTATCCTGCTCATGTCTGTGTCTCTGTTGGGAAATAGGCAGAAACAGGCCTTATCGCCTCTATTCTGGAGACAGGAAAGCCAATGCAGAATTTTGCTGAGTTATTCTGCTTTCTGAGATTGCTTGAATCAAGTTCACCTTCCTGCCTACCATGACAGTCATTCAATTTAGGCCCAAGTGCTAAAGACCTATACACCAGGTGTGCTCAAACAAGATAATATAAGTACAGTTACTTAATGATTTCACCAAATAAACATTTCAATAAGGTAAACATTATTAGCATTACTTGCTCGGTTAAATAGTTTACCAAAGTTCTTAGAACTAGTAATTTACCACACTATTACTTATATATCGTCCTCTCCAAGTTCAGTATCTTTGTGTACACCAAGATGCCCCATTTTTATACTAAGTGAACTAACTCAGTTCCATAAGGACAAATACTGTATAAGACTATTATTGTAGAATGTGTACGAGGATCCAAGGCAGGGAGGGAGAAGCAGAGGAGGAGAGGATGGGTGGGTTGAGGGGCTTAATCGTAGGGCTGCACAATTTGATGGGTGGAGGGAGGGGTGAGTAAAGAAAAGGGCAAAGATTTGGTGTGAAAAACAATGTATGTGAACTTTGTAAGTAAACCAATATAAAATAAAAATTTTGTTTTTTTTAAAAAAAGACACTCCCCTTTTGTGCCTATAGAGACACAGATGTGGCTTTGGCTCTGTTAAAGCTATGTTACACCCAGGCTTAGGCTGAAATGTAGTTGTTTCAGTGAATTTGGCATCTGTTAATGTGAATGCTTTAAAAATATTCCCATGAAGCTTCTTTAGTGGGTGAAGAAAGAAGCTGATTTTCTATTAATTGGAATTTTCTCTCTTTTTGTTTAAACATGAAAGAAACAATTTATTGCAGGCCTTGGTGTTAATATAGCATCTTTCTGTATTTAGAATAGCTTTTTATTCAGTTTCCCCACCACTCTTAATTGGAAGTCAGTCACTCAGATTCTGAAGCATGAAAATAACTTCTGTAGATTATGGTTATAGTCACATTGAAAGCAAATAGAAAATCTGCTTTTCTGGACTTACTTCTCAGCAAAAGTTCCCCATTTTTCTGGACTGCTTTCCTCTCAAACTTTACTGGAAGCTTTTCTGATTAAGAGAATATTTTCAAATCTTATTAAAGGGATTGAATTTGAAGTGTTACACCAAATCACTCATTGCCAGTAAGCCCCAGCTTCTCAGATGGTACTTGGTTTCAGATTATAGGCTGACTTTAGGAGATAATCAGCTGTTTGATTGAAGAGTTGGTGGTCTATTATTGGACTAAGCAAGCTCCCTAATAACAACACCGGTCAGATAAATGGTGACCCCAGATAGTGATTGTCACATTTCCATTTAAGTGTATTCTTACTTCAAAGAGAGTGGAACTCTGTTCAGCCTTATATATTATAAACTGCTACTATCTTCTGATTTATCCATATGATTTTTCCCCCTCTTTTTTTGTAGCGTCTTCCAATTCTATCCCTAATCTTACTTTCTTTTCTTCTTAAACATCTAGGAGAACCACACTTTGCACTCTTCTGACACTTACATAGACCACTAATATAGATTGGTTCTGGCCAATGGGCTGACAGTGCAAGTGATGTATGTAATTTGTGTAGAAGTGATGGTGAGTTCCCATTCTTCACTCTTCTCATGTAAGGATGTACTTTGAAACCTGTGTTAAGACGGGGATGCCCAAATTTGACTACTCACTGTTCTGCTAGTTTGGGTTCCTGAATGACTAGGTTGACTGGAGACCTCTGGTAACCTGCTTTAGATTTGTACTATGACCAAGAAAGAGATCTTTGTAGTGTTAAACCACTGATGTTTGGGGGATTTACTTGGCATCCTGATTAATACAGCTTGTGTCCTGGGGAGCTTCCTGGCTACTCACTCCTTTCTCTGACTCTGATAGGATTCTTTTCATGACTTAATCCAATGTTTTTATGTTCTTTACTTATAAAACTGACATACTTCCTGGATAGTCTAGATTTGGCTCATTGGTGTTCTTACCGAGCCTCTGCAGGGACACTCATGAATTCTGGGCTGCTAATGCTGCCATTGGTCCCCACAACAGTCCTCCCTGATCCCCCTACTCTGGGCTATGAAGGGAGGGGACAAAAGTAAAGACTGAAGCAAGGAATGGGGAGGAGGGCGGTGGACAGAGGACAGATAAGGAAATTGGGTGGATAAAAAGTGCTATGAAGCAATTAGAGTTGGGAAAGCAAGATACTAGCTATCTGACTAAAGTCTTCTTTCCATCTGTCCCACCAAGCACTGACATCCGTGGAATAGGCTATTCTTTCATTGATTTATTCTTATGTCCTTACTAGAATTGTTTGTCAATTAACACAGAGACAGGACTTTCTAGGCTAAGTTAGCTCCAGTTGCTGATACTATGATAGGTAAAGTGATTACATACAAAGGACATTTGCAATTTGCTGAAGTAGACAAAGAAACATAGAACTTTCAGAGGCACAAGTGAGTCTGGCTGTTGTTAAGGGAGTGCAGGGACATCAGTGCAGGGTAGAAATTGTTGTCTGGACAATATTGCCATTGGACACTGGCTCAAAGTTTGGAGGTCCAAAATCAGCATCTGTTTATTAGCCATATTTTTGTTGTTGCTGTGTACCTTGGAGTAGGAACCGACCCACAGCTGACTCTCCAGCAGATTTTCAGAAGCCGTAAATCACAGAGAAGATTGCTCATCCTTCTGCGGAGCAGCTGGTGGATTTCAGCCATGTGCTCTGGAAATTGCAGGGCAGCTTCTTAATGCTTGGCCACCCTTTAACGATGTCACACTCACGTTGTTGTTGTTGATTGCCTTCTGAGCAGGAGCATGACTAAGAGGGTCTCCATGAACAAAGGACCTGAAGCCTTCCCACAACTATCATAGTTTCTCAAAGTTCACAGAGTTTCCAGAGCCACGTTGTTTAGGATGCCACTCTTGCTTCCAAATTAAGTCAAATATTAATATCTAAATTTATAAGGTAGAAAAATACCTTTAATTTTAGACAAGCCAGGTTCTATATCAAGGGAGTAACAATAAAATAACTTCACTAATATTTATCTAGGGCTACTGTGTGTGACCACTGTGCAAATATTGTGGATTATTTATCCAATCTTCACAATTGCCTTGTAAGTATTAATTTTTATCTGTCTGTGACAGGTCACAGAGGTTCAGCAGAGATCAGCAGACAGCCCAAGAAAGGAATTAAGAAAGCTTCCTGGCTCCTGAAGGATGTAAGGCATTTTACACTTGAGAAAGAGCCATCAAGCTGATTTGGAAGACTTAAAAGACTTTTTCTAGAAAGACATTGCTCAGAGAAGAAATTACACTTGCAAAACATGGCAGAATGGGAGAGATCTGAGTATTCAGGGCACTTAGGATCAAATTTATGTCTAGAGGTCATGGTTCCTAGGGAAACTGTGAGCTTCTAGAGACCCAGTGCAGTGCGTTTTTCCTATTATCCAGCTGGGGTTGACCCAGAGCAGATGCACAATCATAATTTATGGTTTAAATGTTTACACGGTTGAACTAATGAAGGAAAGAACTACTCATGTAGTCTGATTTCTCTAAGATACTGATGGAGAAGGGATCATGGTACCAGGTTTTTTAATTTTTGTCTATTATTTCTTTTTATGAAGCAGCTTTCCTCCCCCCTCAACATTCTTTAATTGACATTATATTTCATACAATCATTCCTATACATTGTGTTTTATAAAATTAATCACCATTGGACTACGCTCACCTTTACCCCATCTTTTCAGGTTTCTGCTAGATCTTTTCCATTTCCTTCAGCCCCTCCTTCCAGCCACCAAGTTGTACCACCCTGTGATTTCCCCCCTACCCACTCTCACTCTTCTGCTCTCACCCCTTCCTCTTTTGGATTCTCAGATACATTTTACTACCTATCCTTCTATTTTCACAATAATGGTCTTATGCAGTATTTGTCCTTATGAGATTGAGCTAGTTCACTCATCATAATGCTCTCCAGTTTCTCCCAAGTTATATGGTGTTTTTCAAAATCATTGCTCTTGAGTGTCACATAGTATTCCATTGTGTGATTTTACCAACAATTTCTCAATCCATTGATTGTGATTGGACATTTGGGTTGTTTCCATGTTCTTTCGATGGTGAATAACACTACTACAAACATTGGTGTACTAGCTTTTGGTGTCCTTTACCTACCTAGACTCACCCTTAATGGAAGACAACCTGTTCCCTTCCCTTCCCTTCTCCTTTCTCTAGTCTTTATTGCTAATAACATCAACACAATCCTTCTAATCTTTCTTTTCTAAAGTTCTTTGTTTATCTATAACTGATTTTAATGGAGAAAAAAGATCTAAATTTGAAAAGGAAGTTTTGACTTCTTGACTTGCCTTCTGTTCTTTGCTATCATATTTTTTGCCAGTGTTTCTCCAGGTGTGCTTCTTAATAGACATTACAAGAATGTGAGGGAAATATCCATGCTGTAGCCATAATTTGTATAGGAAAGTTTGGGTTGGATAACATATATAAAATTCTTTAAATGCCTAATATACTACCATGCTATGGTCACCAAGAAGGGAAGATAGTCAGTGGAAAGCTAGATTACAATTAATCTTTTTATCACCTACCTGATGGCTATTTCATCTTTATTATGAGAAGTCTTCTGTCTTCATGGCATTAATTATGTTATTCTCTTTGCAACTGGATTCAATTCAGATCCTGGTGCTGTAATTCAAAGTGCTGTGTGTGGGCAGAGGGTAGGAAATGTTTGAGTGGGGCCTCAGAGAATGAATAGGATCTTCCACCAAGAGATGGCACAGAAATGGCACTAGGGAATTCTAAGAAGAAGGCACAGAGCCAGACAGCTCATCATGTCATACCCTGGATGCAAGAGGGACCCAAGCTTCTTCAGACCTTTGTCCCACAGCTGAGTAATAGGGCTTTGTGAGACTATGGGGTTGGAGGGAAATGACATAAATCATTAGCTTCCTATTCTCCAGCAACAGTGTTATTTACTCACAAGATTGTGCCCTGTGACCTCCCTTGGTTATAATTGCGTGTTATGTTTAGGGAAATGGGGCATTCCCTCCGCAGACTTCTAGACACACCCTAATCCTACTTGCCCAGATGACACAGGGAGCAGCTGGGAGGAGCGGCTCTCTGACAATGGTCCAGGCGTGTTTTAGGCTTGACGCTTCCTCTCAGACACTCCCAGGCACTGCCCCTGGAAAGCGGGTGTAAGCATCTCAGTGGAACTGAGGCCCTGAGAGCTCCAGACTTATGTTAGAGGCAGGAACAGCCGAGTCTATAGCAGTGGCTACTTCTACTGTCTTCTGTCCCTGTGCCTACAAGCTGACAGCCTTGCAGAAAAATAGAAATATGGCAAGCAGCTGAGGATGACAAATGAACCTGAGAGACAAGTGCAAAGACAAGACAATGCCAGATAAATCCTATGGGCTGCTTTCGCCTAGGACAGAAATGAAGAGTGCACCTTGAAATTCTAGGGCAAACTAGATGGGTCTCACTCCGCTTTCAGGGAGGATTTAAGAAGAGTCAATCTCAAATTTATTTCAGAGGAAACTATTCAATTTTGGGTCAGGTGCCTCCTCTAGGGACTACATCATCCCTCAGCACTCATTATGGCAAATCCCTGCTCTGTTCTTCTGATGCCTTCATTAGACCATAGGCTCCTGGAGGGCAGGGTCTGTGCCTCAGTTTCCCCAGTACCTCACATGTACCAGTCCAGAGCAGGTGCTCAGTGAATAATGGGATCTAATTTTTTCCATTTCCGCTTGATTTTGTAGTTTAGTAAGCTTAATGTCATCATCATTATTCATGATTCTTTTTAAAAATTTTATTATAATTATTATTTTTGTGTGTGTGTACTGTCAAATCGGATCTGACTGGTACAGGAGGAGATTGCCCCTCCTTCCCCAGCAGAGCATCTGGTGGATTTGAACCATGCACCTCTGGGATTGCAATGCAGCTCATGATACTTTTTGAGTCATGCTTGACTCTAAAGCAATCAACAACAACAACAACAACAAAATTATTATGTATGTATTTTTTTCTTTTGAAATATAAGACCAGCAGTCATGTTGGGAAGACAATTTTCCCAATTATTCTAAGCCAGTAGTCATCCATCATGTTGTTTATTTCTATCATGCTTTCCATTGGGAATGTGTTGTCTAGTTGACCGGATGACAAGGCATTTCACCTACGTGGGTCAAAATAGGAAGAAGGTGCCATTCATGTTTTGCAGACAAGACACTAGAAATTTAGGAAGCTAGAATTTGCTTGTACAACAAATGAATGTGTAGAGATCCGGTCTTATTTTCTAAGGTGCAATTCAATACACTCTCTACTCTGCCTTGCTCCCTTACCCAAGTCATGGTTAGCTATTGGACATTTGTCTGTTTAATAATAATAGGTGACTAATTCTCAATTTTCTTTTCCTCTGGATGGCTAAAACTCTTTAATAGCCATAAAACTAGTTTATAGAAGCCAACTAAGAAAAATTATTGCTGTTCTTTACAAAAGGAAATGATTATTGTAATAATGGTGATGATGTGGTTAAGTTCTCTATTAGTCCCTAAGCAACGTTTGATGCCTCAATATCCAGACGTCTTCAAATGTTCTTCCCAAGTCTTCCCACATTAGGTAATGTTGCTGACAGCTTTAGACTCTCAGCAGAGGGAGACAGCACAAAAATATAATTTAAAAGCATTTGCTTCTAGAAACGCAGAAGGGTATTGGGAGGGCAGAATGATCAAATGCTTGAATAAACACGGCAAGGCAAAACAGAACACATCATAATGCTGAGATTTTTTTTTAATATTTGTCAGATTCCTCTTTACATGTCCTTGCTTGTGACTGATCAGGATTGCCTCTGACTGTCTTGAGCACATGCTGAGACCAATGTGGCCACCCACGGTGGAGTTTTTACCCAAGGTTCAAGAAGGAAGACAGATTCTCTCCCAGCTCCCTGTCAGCTCTGTGCCCACCTTACAGTGACAGATCTGAAAGCAGCAGTTAACAAACTAAGTTACTTTTTCTCCCCTTTCAAGGATGAGCCCTGTTTCTGATGTGTCGATTCTGACTCATGGCAAGCTGTTCTGTTTCAGGACAGAACTGTGTTTGATGGAGTTTTCATGGTTGTGACCTTTTGAGAACAGATACTTAGCCCAATGCTTAACTGTTTGTGCCACCCAGGGACGCTGTCCTCATCCAGAGGGCTCTAAGGAGCAGCTTAAGAGATCGTCTCTGACGTTATTTTGTACATGCTGATTTCTGGGTGGAAACCAGGGGTAAGCATTTTTAAGAGCTGTGGAAGATTCTTGAAGTTGATTTCCTTGTCAGCACTCTGAGCAAGCAGCTGTTAAGTGAGAACTCCAAGGAACAATAAAAAGAGAGGAGAAAGAAGCCCTCTTGCGCCCAAGCGGCTGTCTGGCTGCAGAGCGCTGAGGCTCCTCTCCCTCCAGGTTTTCTGCGGATGGACAGCCTCAGCCCCACCGCAGAGCTGTGCAATCACTCCCTAGACCTCCCCGGTGGCCCAAGCAATCCATCAGCAACTGTGAACAGAGTGCTTCAGAGGCCCTCCCAGCAACTGTGATGCCAATTCATGTATATTTCTTGGACTGGCTTTCGGTGGAAGAAGCAGGAGATGAGGAGTGAATCCCAGAGCAGTTGGAGAGAGGGAGTCTTTTGTCTCTTGGAATCAAGGCTGTGAAACTCAATGTTTAAAGCAGTCTTAATGGTTGACCAGCTAATCTCCCTTGGCTCATTATGTGGCAGCAGCTCGAACACTTCTGGAAATGGACTCTTCTGTCTCTTCCTTTCCTTTTCACCCATCCCACCCCATCAAGCTGAGTCTCTGAAAGTTCTCCATTTAATTCGCTGGAATCCACCAAACCTGTACTGAGGATTTATTAGGCCAAAGTCAGTGCTAACAAGTGGGGACAGGACAATGAACTAACAAGACACGGAGCAGCTGGTGAATCCTACCGCACACCTTTGGGATGGCAATTCAGCTCTTTACCACTAGGGCCACTGGAGCTCCAAGAAGCTGTGGTCTGGACAGAGCAAAAGAACACCTCAATCTATGTCACTCTGAAGGCTTGGTCCTCCTTATGTTGAATAGTTTTTCAGAGGGAGGTCGGGAGAACTGGCTCATGTGTCTGCATCAAGTCTGTCTTGTAGCCCCAGATCCCTACAAGGACAGACACCTAGGCATGCTCTCCATATCTGGTCCTTATTATTCTTTTATCATTGGCCTTTGCTGTTTTAAGAACATAGAGGACTGTAATTACAGGTAACAGATTGACCATCCTGTTTACATTTTAGTTTACTGAGTATTTGCTCTGATTTCTCAGTCTGCCTGGTGACTCTGTGAACTTGGATGGGGATCAGTTGTTAGAGCTGTAGAAGGCAGGCAGACTACCTTCTGAATGTCTGAATATAGCCGCCTTCCCCTTCTGGGTGGTCTAGAGGCGCTCTTTATTGTTTGTTCTCATCCCTCATTCTACGGGGCTTTGAAGGTTTGAAGGAATAGTCCAAGAGACACACTACACAGGTATTGTCTCAATTCATCTAAATGGGAGCATGTGTCTTTTGGCTGAGACGCATCCTTCGGAGTGATAGACCAGCATTTACTACTTGCTGCAAAGTACTTCTAAGAGACATAAGGGTAATAAAGACCACTGGATCTCAAGAACAGATTTGAGGCATTTAACGTGAATAATTGAAGACCAGGACATCAAAGAGAGCATCTGTGAAGAGAGCAAAGGGTCATCAAAAGAAACTATGAAAATTGTATTAGAGCGCTGAGAAGCCAAAAGAAAAAAAAGATACCAAAGTATGAGACCCGAACAGGAGCTTTCAAAGGGCATTTAGGGAAGATCAATCAAGTAAAACATTATAAGGAAATGTGCAAAGAACCAGAGAATAAAATAAGGACTTGCACAGCATTTCTCAAGCTGAGAGAATTGAAAAGCAAATTCAAAATTAGAGCTTAAGAGATTCTCAATAGATGTAGATAATGATTAGTGTTATTGCTGAGGGATCTTTAGATATCAACTTCTGATTTAATAACAGTTTTTTCCCCAACTCATATTTAAAATAAAAAAGACACCAAAAAACCCCATGAAGTAACCCATCAAACCCATACCCACGCTCATCAAGGTGATTCCTATCCACAGCGACCCTATAAGACAGAGTTGTCCACAGGGTTTCTAAGGCTGTGAATCTTTACAGAAGTATTCTGCCCCGCCTTTCTCCCATGCAGTGACTGGTGGGTTTGAGCTACAGACCTTATGTTAAGCAGCCAAATGCTTTTAAGTGGCCAAACACTTTTAACCATTAGGTGTTTTTTAAATATTTCATAAAAATATCTGAATATAACATTTTATTCACGTTTCCAAACAATTCTGTAAGATAGGTTTTAATGTTATTCACATACAGATAGAGAAAACGAGGCCTGAGAGAGTTTGCATCTTCCTAGCAGGACAAAACAGTACAGTGAACAAGAGTGGCATGCCTCTATGGTCACTCCTATTTACCGTGGACAAACTAACATCACTGCTCTTCAGTTTATTCATGTGTAAAATGGGAAAATTTGTCTTAGGGAGTAGTTATGAGTATTAAGGCAGTTCTTTTAAAGTATTTAAAAGAGGTTGGCAGTGAGTACAGGAATGAGCCTAGCTTGAAGAAAGTATAGTTGGTAAGCAGAGGACTCCAAACTAGACTGATTCCACACCCCATCCTCTTTCTGCTACCCTAGACCACACCTCACCCCAATACTACTTTCTTAATGAAAGAATTTGGCACACCTTTGCCATATCAGAGGGGCCTCCTACTACCAGTGCTTCCTGTTGACCCCCCCTCTTTTTTTTTTTTTTTTTTTAGCCAGCAAGGAAACCAAGAAAGGTTAACTGACTAAATCTTAATCCAGTTTGTGGAATACCAGTATTACCATATAGTGCACTTGACTTCCAGATTGTTACTCTTTCTGTGAACTCAATGTCTTAAAATTAAGACAGGAATGAGATACACCCACACACAGAGCAAAACAGTGGATCTTGAATTTCATTCCTGCCTCCAACTAGCACTCATAACTCTTGTGATCACTAATTTGTTCCAACAGGTCTGCCTTTTCCAAGTGCAGCCCGACATATATTAATAGTGGCAAGGAAGACAGGGTCTGAAGTCTCCACGGAGAAGCACTTCTTTAGAAGTCCTGCACAACTGAGCTGAGGCATATGCACCTCCTGGCCGGTGCCTGGAATTCCGGATTGCTTCATTCAGCGCCACATCCCCTCATCTGCCTCCCAAGGGCAGAACAAGTGCAAGTGCAGGCTGGGGTGGTGAGATCCACGTGTCAGATAAAGGGAAGCCGGTCCCAGTGGCTCGCTGGGCTTGTGCTGTGGAGGGCTGGCTCATGTGCTGGAATTCCCAAATAAAAACACCCCCCCCCCAAAAAATACATATATCATCATGTTGCTGAAGAGCTCTTGCTTCTCAAGAGCTGGATTTCCTGGCACCTCATCTGCTCTTCCCAACAGCACACAACATTCCTGTGAGTGGGAACTCCAAGTGCCAAGAGAAGGTGTATGGATAAGCTTGAGAAAAAACTTTGGCATCCAAGGTAGCCTCTGTATTTAACCTTAGCCTACCTTTGTAATCGTACCTTGCATGCCTTCCTTTCTCGCACACTCTGCTTCAGCCACAGTGAACTGCTCACTTTGCATTTGCCCTTGTGGCTTTTTTGGACCCCCAGAACTCATCATGTCCACTTGGCCTGGATCTTCCTAGGCTTCAGGATGCAGCCCACATGCTATCCTTTTACAGGATTGCTTCCTTGATCTCTGGAAGTAATGCTCCATCATCTGGCCCCTCAAAGGTCTATCTTATTATTCATTGAGGAGATGCTTATGGAGTTCTTTCCAGAGCTGGATACTCCTCTCAGTGTTTGTAGTATATCAGTGAACAATGGATATTCCTGACATTTATATTCTGACATCTTACTTCATTTATTTGCCGTTTCCGTATTTGTCTACCTGACAGACATTACACCATTGAAAGTCACATTGATGTCATGTCTGATGCCTCTGTGTAGCATTTCAATGCTTTTCATTGCTCTTGGTATGAAAATACCAGTGCTAAGAATTCCATGCTATGGATTCAGCCATATTGTATTTCTCCTTGCATCTTCTGATTCAGATTTCTTCTACTCACTGTGCCACAGTACCTTTGTACATGTTTTCCCGCTGTGTAAAATGCTTTTCCCTCCTCTTCGTTTAGGTAGTTTGTAATCCTAACTTAAGAATTACCTTCCAAAAGAGACTTTCCTTGGTTCCCTAAAGTAAATGCTTTGACACTTTCATAGCACCACAGCTGT
>NW_006399802.1:15316619-15335209 GCF_000299155.1 Elephantulus edwardii | reverse complement strand
ATTCATTGTTGCACTGTTTTCTCTACCTTCCCCCCAGTTTGTTCTTCTTTTTTTCCCCCCTTGAATCTCTGTTTTAATTGTCCAATTGCCACAGTGCTTGTCAAAGCCAGTTCTGATTAATCTCCTTTGTCAGTGTGTCCTTTGCCAGAGTATGTTTTTTAGGAAGTGGATGCCACTCCTGCTCTCAAATCTGTCTTAAATCAGGAGCTCCATCAAGCACTGTCTACCATGGGTAACCATTATGCCATTTGACACCCCAATGGCACAAGGTTCTTCAGCATGACATCAACCCCAGATTACCTCAGTACAGCATATTGACAGAGGAGTGTTGTACCACTTAGAAGAATGTTTCTCCAAAACATAATAACAATTGACTTTTAAATACAAAGGCCCTCCTTGAGGTCTTGTTGACTCTAAACAAGAGGCTTAAATAAAAAACAACCCACATAGCATATTGTTGTTGTTGTTATGTACTATTGAGTCACCTGTGACCCATAGCAACCCTATGTACAGCAGCTCTGGACCCTCCCCTGTTCCTGTTCTTCTCCAGCACCACAACTTGAAGGCATCCATAGATAGATAGATAGATAGATAGATAGATAGATAGATAGATAGATAGATAGATAGATAAAGACAGACAGACATAGGCAGTCCTCAAAACAGAGCAAGAAAACACTGCATGGTTCAAAATTGGGAAAGGTGTGCATCAGGGATGCATCCTGTCCCTGTACCTTTTCAATCTGTATGCAGAACAGATCATTGGGGAAGCAGGGAATTTATGAGAAGGAGTTTGGCATCAAGATTAACAACCTACAATATGTAGATGACATAACCTTGCTTGCTGAAACGGAAAAAGAACTGAAGCACTTGCTGCAAAAGGTTAAGGGCTGTGGTCTTCAATATGGAGTGAAGCTCAACATCAAAAAGACAAAGATTCTCACCCCCTAGGCCAACTGGCAGCAGCATATTAGATGGAGAAGAGATTGAGGTTATTAGCAATTACAGCTTGTTCAGATTCATAATCAATCCTCTTAACACCAGCAGTCAGGAAATCAAAAGATGAATTGCATTGGGAAAATCTGTCACAGACCTCTCCAGAGTGCTGAAGAGTAACTATGTCAGTCTAGATACAAAGGGGCACCTAATCCAGGCCATAGTCTTGTCAGTTGCTTGTTTTGCTTCAGAGAGTTGGACAATGACTAAGGATGACAGAAGAGGAATAGATGCCTTTGAGCTGTGGTCCTGGAGAAGAGTCTTAAACAAATCATGGACTGCCAAGAAAACAAAGAGGCCTGTCTTGGAGAGGCTTTCCTTGGAGGCTAGTCTTTCCTTTGAAGCTCCACCTCACTTAATTTGTGCATGTGACCAACAGAGATCAGTCCTTGAAGAAGGACATCATACTCAGAAGGGTGGACAGACAGCACAGGATAGGGAGACCCTGGATGAGATAAACTAATATGGTAACAGGGGTGCTGGGGGTTGGTGTGTCAGAGTTAGTAAGACTGGCTCAGGACAGGGAAGGATTCAGAGCTGCTATACATCCCAGGCCACTTAATGGCACATAACAATAATAACATATTATGACAGCTTTGGAAACAGGAGTGGCATCCAATTCCTAAATAACATGCCTCCAGAAACTTTATGAACTTTGATAAATGTTGATAGTTTTAGAGGGGTTTCAGGCATTTTGTTCCTAAGGTTGGTATGAGTCGTGCTTGACTTGAAAGCAACCACCACCACCAACAACAACAATATTCATATATATCTATATATCACAATTACGTTGTTGTTGTTGTTTGCCTTTGAGTCGAGCATGACTCATAGTGACCCTATGAACAAAACTTAGTATGAAACTTAAGGAAGATTTGTGTTTGTGATTTCCAGTCCCAGTATGTGGCCGGGCCTCAATAAATATTTATTGAATGACAAAATGAATACCTTCTGGTCATCATGTATGGCAGATTATTTAATGACAGACTCATTTTCAAAACATTCTGCCCTTGCCTGTAAAAATGTCAGTTGTAAAAACCTGCCCTAGTTTAAGTTCAGAAAATACAGTCAATCTGACCCTCACAATGTTCTGTTCATACAGAAGACACTCACTAACTTCTGTAGTTGTTAATTAAATTAATGAATGCCCTCACCTTTGGCAGAGGGAGTTAGTCTTGGTGACTAAGGATCACATGTGAAAGGATATTTTGTTCTCATGAAAGCTTTTCCTTCAGAATCACATGTTCATGCTTCAGAGGGTCCTCAAAGGAGGCTCAGGCTTGCTGGATGTCTGTTGACATGTCAGCAAGGGATCAGGCACAATCATTAAAGTTCCACAGCATTTTACCTAGAGGCTATGTGTTCAGTGTAGAACACTAGCCAAAACTGAAAATGGAATTTTCTTTTTAGGGGAAAAAGGTAAGATTTGACATGAATTCTTTTTTACTCTTTGCCTCCTTAAAAAATTTTACTAAATGAAGATAAAATGACAGTTTGTAAAAGACTTTCACTTCAGATAAGACAAAACAAAACTAAAAGTTGTACTTTAGCACATACTGAGAAACACACAAAATCAATTTGTTTATATGTGCTTATTATAATAATCCAATAAGAATAGTAGTATTACTTGCATTTTTTAAAAAATTTTTATTATTTGTGTGTGTGTACCATCAAATCAGATCTGACAGGTACAGGAGGAGATTGTCCCTCCTTCTGTAGCACAGCATCTGGTGGATTCGAACTGCACACCTCTGGGATTGTAGTACAACTTCTTGCCACTAGGCCACCAGAGCTCCCTTATTACTTGCATTTTTACAAGTAAGGAAACTGAAGGTGAGAACAAAGGTCATGACTAAAGACATGAGTGGAGATGCAGGAGTTACCATCCCAAATGCTGTTGGTTTGATAAGGAACCCAAATCTTATTTAACTACACCCTTAGTATCTCTTGTCTCTATGATTTTGAATAGTGGTGTCTTTCCCTTTCTGTGAGTCTATTCTACTCTCCCCTATGAGGTGACCTCCACCTGCAGCTCATTGTTCTTGCTAGGTGCCTTGGAGCTGATTATGCCTCATGACCTCCTATGAGCAATAATTGAACTCCGTCCCTTCCTGCACTTTCATCATCATCTCTGCTATCCTTGAGCCCTTGTTATAGCCACTAATTCAATCCACCTTGTTGAGAGTCTTCCTCTCTTTCTCTGGCCTTTCATAATATCTTAATTAATATAATAATATATAAATTAATTAATATATTAATTAACATCATAATATCATAATTTCCCTGCATTATAACTTTTTCCAAGGACTGGCCCCTCCTGACAATATGCTTTAACATATATGAGACAGAGTTTCCCCGTCCTTGCCTCTAAGGAGCATGCCTGTTGCACTTTAAGTCTTGTTTTTCTTTTGGCAGTCCTCTATAATATCCTTCTCCAATACCACAGTTCAAAGGCATTGATTCCTCTGTCATCCTTATTCATTGACCAACTTTCAGATGTGTAAGAAGTTATTGGAGAAACCATAGCTTGGACTATTGTTGTATTGTTAGGTACCATCAAGTTGAGTACAACTCATACTGACCCTACAAACAACAGATCTGAACTCTGTTCTATTCTGTGCCAACCTCACAATCTCTGACAATCTTGAGCCCTTGGTGTAGTCATTGTGTCAATTTCCAGGGTTGAGGGTCTTCCTCTCTTTGCCATCCCTTTACCTTTCCAACCATGATGTCCTGTTTTAAGGAATAGCCTTTCCTAGCAACATAACCAAAGTATGTGGGAAAAGTTTAATCATCTTTGCCTCCATGAAACACTCTGGCTGCTTCTCCTCCAAGACATACCTGTTGTTCTTTTGGCAGTCCATGGGATATTCAGTACTCTTCACCACAACTCAAAGGCATCAATTTTCTTCTATCATTCTTATTCATTGTACAGCTTTCAGCTGCATAGCAAATGACTGAAAAGACCATGGCCTCAATCAGGCACACTCAGTCCTCAAACTGACATCATTGCTCCTCAACAGTTTGGAGAGGTTCCTGAGTGCAGATGTTCCCAGTACAATATGTCTCTTGATCTCCTGATTGCTCATACTAAGTATATAGCCTGAATTGTATTAATACAATTTGGACTAGGTGTATCTTGATCTTTAAAATTCTCTTTAGCACTTTGGAGAAGACCTTGACAAAAGATATTCTTAATGTCACAAGTCTTTTGATTTCTTGACTGTTGCTACTTTGGATGTTGATTATGGATCCAAACAAATGAAATGGTTAACAAATTCACTCTCTTCTCCATCTAACTTGATGTTGCCTATTGTTCAGTGGTAAGGCTTTTTACTTTCTTCAGGTTGAGGTGAAATCCATATTGAAAGCTGTAGTCTCTGATGTTCTGCAGCAAATATTTTATGTAATCTTCCCTTTTAGTAAGCAAGGTTATGCCATCTACTTAACAAATCATTGAGGAATTCAAGTTTTCCTCCAATTCTGATGCCACATTCTTCTTCATAGAGTCCAGCTTCTTGAATGATATGCTCAGAAGACTGATTGAACAGGTATGGAGAAAGGATAAAACTCTGATGCATACCTTTCCTGATTTTAAACCATGCAGTTTTCCTTGTTATGTTCCGACAAAAGTTCTTGTCGTCGTTTGGTTCTTTATGGACTTGTTTGAATTTTCTTTAACTTCAGTTTGAATGTGTACATAAGTAATTGATAATCTATTCCACAGTCAGCACCTAGGCCTCTTAATTGGTTCTTTCCACAGATATTGTCAATCTGATTCTTATGTAGTTAGTACATCAGGTGAAGACTGTGTATAAAGCCACTGTTTATATTTTTAGTTACGATGTTTGTAATGAATAAATCACTGATTGTACAAAATCTACCACTTGATCTCCAGTGTCATTTCTGTCACCAAGTCCATATTTTTCCAACTACCAATCCATTTTTGTTGCCAACTTTTACATTCCAGTCACCAATTATTATTAATGTGGCTTGATTGCATGTTCAACCAGTTTCAGACTGCAAATATGGAACTGATAATACTTTTAAAATTATCTGTTGCCTTAAATAGAAATTCAAACAGAATACTCCATATTTTTACTTCTTATGTATTTTCTGTTTTATTTCCCATCTTGCTAGTTATAACAATCTATCATAGTGCAGTGAAACTAGCATTGAACTAAAGATTTAAAAGCCATTGATTGAATCCATGAGCCACGCTCTGGGAGAATGATGGGACAATCCGTTTCTGTAAAGATTTACCCCCTTGGAACCCTAAAAGGGTAACTCCAATCTGTCTTTAAAGTTCACTATGAGTCAGACTTAATTTTAAGGCAGTGAACTTTTTCTGTGATTACTTCTGTTTGTTGTTGCTCTTTTTTCTGCTTGGTTATTTCTGATACTCTCTTTGCCTTTTTTGGTCTCTTTTTGCATATCATGGCAAATATTTTTCCCAGGCTTCCTTCCCTTCTTGTTTTCAGGTAGTTTGGATCAATGGAAAGGAGGAATACTGGAAGTCCAAGAGAAGGCAGGCAATTTATGGCATTTCTTCAGCATCTCTGCTTTGGTTTGTTATTTAGTACTCTGGACTCAACATGACTGGCTGGTTCTAGTGCCCCTCTGCTGGCACTGGCCCCTCAGCTTCCTCTAGTTCTGGGAGGAAGAAAAATTTCTGGTTGTTGATAGTCTATAGTGGTCTCACTATACCCATTATGAATTCGTAATAATGTAACAAAAGCAATTGGTGAAACATGGGAAAATCTTCCTTTGCAGCTTTAGTAGCAGTCTAATGAATATTTATTCAACCTTCTCCTGAGCTTTTCATTCAACAGACATAGTTTTAAATGCAAAAAAGTTTCATAGTAGGAGATCGAGTTTGGATTTCTAAAAGAAAAAAAAATATAAATATGCTAGAGCAATCAGTCACATAACAGTTTTTCATTGGCAAAAAAGATTGAATTAAACATAGTGGGATGGTTTTAACCAGAATAGACCCAATATTTGAGAAATCCATAACTTTTATCCTTCCCTTCCCAATGTCTGTGGGAAGTAACTGTACTATATAATGTAACAGGATTGGGTGAAGACTCATTAGCAACCTGTGATATGCAGTTAACACAATTTTGTTTGCTAAAATATAAGAAGACTTGAAGTATTTACTGATGATGATCCAAGACTAAGGCTTCAGTATGGATTACGTCTTAACATAAAGGAGAGGAAAAAATGTCCTTACAACTAGATCAGTAAGCAACATCATTATAAACAGAAAATACTGAAGCTTCCAATAATTTTATTTTACATCCAACGATTTTCAGCACCCATGGAAGACATCAAGAAATCAAGCAAAACATGGCATGGTAAATCTGCTGGAAAAGATCTCTTTAAAGTGTCAAAGGTAAAGATGTCAATTTGAGGATAAAAGCATCTGTTCTAGTGGGATGAAGTTTAGCAGGGCAGCAAGCAACAAATGTTGGAGAAGATGTGGAGAGGTGGAAACTCTCATGCACTATAGGAGGGATTGTAAAATGGCACAATCACCGTGGAAGACAGTTTTGTGTTTCCTTGAAATTGAACATAGAAACTTCGTATGAACCAGGTATATACTCCAAGGAAATGAGAACTGAAACACAAATGGAGATTTGTACAACAATGTTCATAGCAGTGTTATTCACCATTGCAAGAATGTGGAAATAGCCCAAATGTCTAACTACATCTGAATAGATTGAGAATTTTTGGCATATTCACACAATGGAATACTATGCACAGGAAAAATAATTTTTTAAAATACTACATAACTTGGGAGAGACTGGAGTGCATGAATGAACTAACTCAGTCACATAATGACAAATAATGACTATAATCATTGTTGTAAAAATAGAAGGATAACCAATAAAATATGTATGAGGACCCAAGGGGAGAAGGGGTGGGAGCAGAAGGGTGAGGATGGGTAGGGGAAATATCACAAAGCTACACAATTTGGTGGGTAAAGGGAGAGGGCAAAGGAAATGGGAAAGATCCAGTGGGGACCTGAAAAAGACATGGTAGTGGAGTGGACTGGGGGGAGGGAGGTGGGATCGTATAACAATGAGAATTTTTTTTTTCTTTTCAAAGAGAAAAGTGAATTGAGGGGAAGGATGGGTAAGGAAGAAAGTGTGCAATAATGAATGAATGGAAATCCAAAATCTCAGTAAACTTTTGCTAAAATAAAATTTTAAAAAAAGAAAGAAAAAGACAGGGTAATGATGGTCATAGTCTAATGGTGATTAACTTTATAAAACATAATGCTTGGGACTGATTGTATGAAACACAATGTGAATGAAAAAATAGTGTGAAACACAATGTATATGGGTTTTGTAAGCAAACCAATATAAAATAAAAATTAAAAAAAGAGAATGAAAAAAGCGCATCTGACACAGCCTTGATATTTTTAATGACTCCATATGCAGGGCAAAGTTAGACAATGAATAGGAAAGAGCTGAAGAGAATTGATGCATTTGAATTATGGTGTTAACGGAGAATACCGAATACACTACTGGTAGCCAGAAGGACACACAAATATGTCTTGAAAGAATAGTCAAGAAGTCTCATAAAAGCAAGAATGGCAAGACTTTGTCTCAAGTACTTTGATGTGTTTTCAGGAGGGACCAATCCCCGAACATCATGCTCTGGAAAGCATGAGGTCAATAGCAACAAAAGGCTTTATGCGAGATGGATTAATACAGTGGCTTTAACAGTGAGCTCGAGCCTAGAAATGATTATGAGGCTGGCAGGGGACTGGGCAGCGTTTCCTCCTTTGATACACTGGGCTGCTGTCAGTGCCAGCTAGATGGCACCAACTCTGTTGACAACAATTAAATTTATTCTGTTTGCGTACCTAGAGGTTTCTGTTTTCTAACTGCACTGTGAATAAATAGCTGCTTTATTTAGTAAGCTAATACATACAGGCAGTTGAAATAGAAGTTTTCTGAATTCTTGATCTCTGGAATTTTTATAATAGCTGACTCATACTGTGCAACAGAAAGCATGCAAGAGATTTTCCCAGGGACCTTTTAGTTGCTTGTTCAACTAACTCTTAGATCTCAGACTTTATATTTAATCTTCTGATATTTTTTCAAGCACTCCTTAATTTGATGAGTGGTTTGTCTCTCAGTTTGCCCACTAGGATCTCAGTTTTCATGCTCCTTTGGTTTCAGTAGACTTACAAATCTAAGACACATTGTTCCTGCCACTTGGGCCTCCCTGGACTCATCCAGCTTTCCACTAGAAAAGGAAAAGATGACTCAGATATGCAATGCTGTTTTACAATTCTCGAACTTTGGATAGGCTGTTCCAGTCATCTGTAAGACCGTTCTTGCTTCTTTACTAGGCCTGATTAACTTCAACTTGCTTTTAAAAACTTAGCTCAAGTGCTGGGATTTTTTTTTTTAATATTCCATGAATTTGGTCAATCTATCTATATATCTGGATTTTTAAAATATTCCATGAATTTGGTGTATCTATTTCTCTCTCTCAGGATTTTTAAAAATATTTCATGAATTTGGTATCTCTCTCTCTCTCATCTGTATCATCGATATGTATATATATATATATATTGTGAATGCATAGGAATGATTTAAGCATGGTTGAAAGCTTAGCCTGAGAAAAATTTGAGGTCTATAATAACCAGTTGTCCACTATATTCACTAAAATAGTGCCCCTGTGTCTTATATTAAGAAACTACAATCAGTGAGGGTGTCCGTTGATATGTTTGAGAAATATGCAAATAGTATTCCAAGGCTGTTAAGCCACATTAAGTTATTGGTGAAGGTGTTTAAGAGTGACCATTTGAGCTGTGGTAAAAACCTACCAATTATAATTGTTTTTCAGACTAATTCATACTAAACTTTTTTCCCCTTGGCAATAGTAAATCAACAAAACTAACCACATTGCCAGACTATTCGGTCTAAATAAATTTGAGTGAAATTTAGCCTGTCAGTTTTCTCAAGAGTTAGTTATATCTTTTTTGTTGCTTTTGGATAGTTGGATCAAGTGGTGTTTTTCCTTTCTGTCAGAGCTCTGGACTCTGACAGGTTATTGTTTATAATTTGGCAGATTTCAGTGGTAGTATACCTGTCAAATGGTTAATTACACAGATTTAAAATTATAACTTTTAGTGTGTGGGGATCAGGAATTGTTTTTTATGTTTGCTCATTACAGCCCATTAATACCAATATCCAGAATAGAACACATCTTAGCAAAGCAAACAGACGTGCATCACGAACTCTTTCCATAGGTGATAAAAGGAAACAATTGCTTCAAGTTTAGAGGCCTAAATGTGATTTAAGTGAGGGCAGTGTGCATACAGTGGAGCTAAACATGTCCTGGGAATGCACTCCCAGAATATGAATGTGTTCAAAGAAAGGAGCCTCTGCTTTTGAAGCCCAGATTGAGTTGGGCTGAAGGGATTCTTCAGTATGATGCTCAGAGATCCTCTGTTTCATTCCTGGGTTACTGTCATAGGAGAGGAGATAAGACCTTAGAGTCAGAAGCATCTTAGTCCTTTTCCTGACTTGTGTTAATTTAAGGAATGGTCACAGAAGAGACTGTTTTTGTTTTCCTATTGGCCAACAACTTTGACTCAGTGTTGAATAGGCTGGGAATGTCTAAGATGGAATGATTTTCAGAGGATGTAAATTTTACCTTGATAATATTCTTGGTGTGTGTTTCTCTGTGATCCTGGGCAAGTTGCTAAAGGTTCCTGAGACAAGCTTGGTCTCCTTGTTTATTGAAAGGAAGAGGATTCCATTTACCTCATGAGTTGTCAGAGGATTAAAAGAGAAGGTGTTTGTGAAGTGTGTGTCCATAATTGTGTTCCCTAATGATAAGTGCTTGAAGTATGAGCATCAGATTTAGTAACTCCTCCTCTCTTACCCACAGTCTCCAAAACACAGGAAACCATTTATAAACAGGACAGGAGAGCCCACTCTGGTCAATACCAGCACCTAGTATGTGGGTCTGGATGTGGTGCCATGGCTTGTCTCTTTGTAGGAACAAATAACTTGATGAAGAGCTGTCCTCACATAGAGTTTTTATATCTTTGAAATGTTGACTGACTGGAAAACATTTTTGTCCTTGTGCTTTTAGTTTGTTCCCACTTTTTAATTTGCATTTGTAATATCTGATTTTCCTCAGACCCAAAATTAGAAATTCCATGATTCTACTATAAAGACTGGCATGAAAATATTTTTGACTAGCCAACCCAAAGAGCACAGTGACTACCCTGAGGATTTTATTTCCTCAGGAGATTGTGAGGTAAGTTTTCTTAAGGAATGTAAACCAAATGTCTGGCTAGTTATTTCCAATTGTTTTAACTCATCATGACTTTGGTCACCTCTGATTGAAGTGCTATAGAAATAAAATGTAACCAAAGTTCTAGAAACATCTAAAAATAATCTAAGTATTTTCTACTTCAAATTCTAGAGAAAATAGAGGATTATTTATTTTTATGTTCAGCTTTAATAAAATGATATGGATTTCAGGCCAGAAGAATTTTTACTTAGTTCCCAGTTTCTTTTACTTCTTGAATATTTTTTAACATCATGAAACTTTGGATATTTGTAATGGCTGTGCGTTTCTCCTCAAAATTGTCATAACTCACAAAAGAATAAAAATAATCAGGATGATGTTTATGTAAAAATTAGGGAGTTCTGGTGGCCAGGGTGGCAACCCAATGTTTGTGGTTCAAATCCACCAGCTGTTCTTCAAGAGAAAATGGGCAATCTAGTCCTGTGGGATTTACTGCCTCTGAAAACCAACTAGAGGGTCAGCTCTGGGTTGGTTTCAACTTGACAGCACACACAACAGTAATTATAGTAACTAAAAGGAAATTCTTTAGGTAAGTATCTGAACAATAAACATGTTCTTGTTGTTGTTATGTGCTGTTGAGTCACCTGCAACTCATATTGATCCTATGTACAGTAGACCTAAACCCTGCTCCATCCTGTGCCAATCATATTGTCTCTGACACCTCTACTCCTATCACCCCAGTCACTGAATTAATGCATCTCATTGGGGGTTTTCCTCTCTTGTGCTGTCCCTCCACCCTCTCAATCATGATGTCTCTCTCCAAGGACTGGGCCCTCCTCGCAACTTGACCAGAGTATATCAGGCGAAGCTTCAGAATCCTTGCCTCCAAGGAGCATCCCAGCTTCACCTTCTCCAGGACAAAACTGTTTGTTCTCCTAGTAGCCCATGATATATTCAATATTAATCTCCAAATAATGTAATATGTCTGATATGAACCATCAAATATTTGCTGCTCAATACACATCAAAATTGTTGCATGAGCAAGCTATAAATAACATTAGCTGTCTTCTAATCTTTCAAATGTAGTAATGCTGTATTTATTTCGCTTTCATTAGCACGTGATAACAATTATCTTAATAGAACTATAAAGGCTGTTGAAGGAGCTCTGGTAGCCTAGAGGTAAGAACCTGAACTGCAATCCTGAATATATGTGGTTCAAATCTGCCAGCTGCTCCACAGGAGTCTAGGCAATCTCTTCCTGTGCAATTAACTGTTTCTGAAAACCCACTGGATGGTCAGCTATTGATTGGTTCTGATTTGATAGTTTTCATCATCACCACCACTACCACCACCACCACCATAAATGCTCTTAGGAAGCTTTCATGGCCTAGTGGTAAGAAGCAATCCCAAAAGCACATGCTTCATGGGAGAAGAATGAACAATCTCCTTTTGTATGATTTACTGCCTCAGAAAACCTACTAGAAGGTCAGCTATGGATCAGTTTGAGGGCACACAACCAAAACAGCAACAACAACTAAATACTGTTAAATAAAATTACTAAATAACTAACCTAGTGTGGGTGAATGCTGTAAAATTGCTAAACAAATAACATAGTGTGGGTAAATACAAATTCTAGGCATGAGATAAGAAGGATGCACTTTTTCAACTCTTGTTTTCTTCCTGATGTTCATTCCAGAAATCTGTGCCACATTTCTATGAAGATTTCTTTCCTGTTCACTGATAGATGACAGTGGTTTCTGGACTGCTATGCTTTAATTCTCTGAAAGTTGTAACGAAAATTGTGTTGGTAAAATTTGAAAATAAGCAAGCAAGTTAATTGTACATCCTGTCTATGCTATGACGGGATTAACTTCCCAGCACAGTGGACTCTTCGACAGCTCTCAAGCAGAGTGCTTTCTATGTATGATAGGAGGGAAGTGAGGTAGGAGCTATCTCAAGCCCCAGTGCCAGTCAGGTCTGAACTTACAGTGTGACTCTTTTGAACTTACTTTGTGTTTTGTTTCCCTCTGAGGAATATAGATCTGTGGAGTACAGATCAGTAACAGAAACTTCAGGGAAGGCAAGTTGGTGTGGTCGATCAAAAATATCAAACTGATCAGATTTTTGAATTCTGATTCACTTTTTCCAATTGTCTGACTAAAAAACCCGACATTCAAAATTGTTTAATTGATTTCTTATTCTACAAAGTTACACTTGGAAGTGCTCTTAATAATCATAAAAATTAAAGCCCAAAATCCCAAGTGTCCCAAAATAGGGAAATAATGCTATCTTAACCACTTATTAACAAGATGTGATTCTTAGAATATTTGAAAACAGTTTTTAATGATAAAGGACCATTGAATACTCACTTTACATGAAGCATATGTGCTTGTATTTTAAACTGTTTTTAGATTAATATCTTAAAACTCCACAGAAGTCCCATAAAATTTACCTATTAACATTTTTCTACCTTTTTTCCCTGCAAATAAATTTGTTAATTAGTTCTGGCGAGTATACAAGTGATAAGAAGTGACATTTAACCTAGATCAATTCTGCTTAGATTTACAAATCATGAAGAAAGGTGCTAAACACAAATATGAAAGCTTTTTATTACCATTTAATAGACTTGTGCTAAAAAAAAAATAGACTTGTGCTTTGTCTGACAATACTATAGCATTTACACTTACTTTATTCAATTAAAATCTAGAAGCTTACTTTTTAAAAAAAATTAATTTTAATGAGAGTTTACAAAGACTTAGGGTTTCCAGTCATTCATTGTTGTACTTTTCTCCTTACCCACCCACTCCTCCCAATTCACTCTTCTCCTTGAAAACGCTTTCATTGTTATGCAATCCCTTCCCCTGAGTCCACTCCACTGTACAGCCCCCTCTGGACATTTGTAATGACAAATGACAAAAAGTCCCTTTTAAACAGTTCTCTCCCTCATCTGTTTCAATGCAACATACATCATTCCTCCCCTCCTTTTCTATCCTCCCTCAACCCTGATGTCAGTCCCATTTTACAACAGTGGCCCTATGCAATATTTGTCCTTTTGTGACTGAGATATTTCACTCAGCATAATGTCCTCCAGGGTCATCCATTTGTATAGTATTTCATGAGTTCCTTGTTTTTCAATGCTGCATAGTATTGCATTGTGTGGAAGATGTGAATGCAGCTATTTTTCTTTCCTTCTTTCCTTCATGCTCTTTCCCATAATCTGTGTAAATCAAGGATACTCCTTTTATTTTTTTAATCTACATGTAACATCCATGTGCAAGGTTCAGTTGACTTATTAACTCCAGGAAATTGTTGCCACACCCACAGCAAATGTCTCAGGACTTTAATTCCTGTAAGCCATCTGATAAATGTAGAACATTTGTGTTTATGACCCCTACCAAACACTACAGACCAGAGTTAGAGTCTTTACAAATGAGTTTGATGGACAGGGGCAATGGGAGTGATTAGGAAATAGATGATGGAATCTGGGTAAGAAGCATCCAAAGGGTAAGAAAGATGCAAGGGTGATGTACAATAAATTGTAGACCCAATGGATTGTTGTTGTTAAGTGCTGTTGAGTCATAGATAACTCATAGTGACCCTATGAATGAAAGACCTAAACACTTGTATAACTTTCATCTATTCTCTAAGTTCATTGAGTTCCTGGAGGCAAGCTATTTTGAAAGTGGATGCCACTCCTGCGTCCAAGCCTGTTTTAATTAGGGAGCTCTACCAAACACCGTCCAGCATGGGTAACCATTATCCCATTTGACACCTCAGTGTCACAGCATTTAGCATCACAGTAACCACAAGTTACCTCTGTACAGCAAATTGACAGACCAGTGCTCTACCAATTGGAAGAATCTTTGACCAATAACAATGTATTGGAACACTTAATTGAATCAAAAGATGGTAGAAGGTATAAGCTTGAAAGATAGAAGATGAGTATCTGATAATGGGAGGTTCAGAGAAGTTTTAGAATTTTTTTTGAAAATGTATGATTTTTTTAGTTCAAAAGATCCAAGACGTATCAAATATAGTAACGAGAAGACAAGGCAATGAAAGTGGTGTCCACATAGATTATAAACTCACCAGAGTAGATAAGCAAAGTGGGAAGAGAGGGTAGTCACCAAATTCTAAGTTCTTCAGTGATGAGGATTCCAATAATGGAGACAAAAGAACAGGTCCAATGGCCCACTCTCTAGTGCAGCAAGTTCTTTGAAAAGTCAGAAGTAGGGATGAAGGAGAAGTGATGTTGAAATCTCGAAGGAGGTAAAAAGAGGACAGCACACCATGTCTAGGTCTCATGAGACAAAGAACACATGTAATTTTCCATAATCTTAAAGACTCAGTTTGGAAGTTTTAAGATTTACCAGTTTTCTTCCCTGTTTTCATTCACACTTTTTGTCTTCCCACCTTATTTAGTTTGTAGGTTGACATTGTTTGCCTGTTTGTTTATATGTATTTTCTCCTTTGAAATTCTTCTTTGGGCAGGCACATTCATATCTGTCCAGAATAATGTTTAATAAATGTCAGATAATGAACTCACTTGGTTGAAATATGGCTAAGGAGCTTTCAGGATTTTGATTTTCCTCCTAAATAAGAACAAAAATACATTTGGAGGTTTGTGCCCTCAAAACCTCAGATACTTTCCACAAACGCTTCTGGGCTTTGAATATCAAAATGATTTTAGCTTGGAATTTCTCATGTGAGTACTTACCTTTCTGTCTAACTTTCTTTTCCTATAATAGCGTCTCTTGTGTACCTTCTACCATTACTCAGATTCTGGCACTTCCCAGTGTAAGGCAGAGTTGCATGTTCTACATTAGCATATGTCGACCTGGGTGGGCTTGTCTTTGGAGACATGGGCTAATGTGTAATAGACTTTCCTTGGAAGGATCTGAGTTTGAGTGTTGGCTCTATTAGAACCTAGTTGTGAGATTTGTAGCCTCATGTATAGATCAGGGCTTAGAAGGTTGGCTACCTTGCCCAAGATTTTTGTGGGTTATTAAGGATCCTAAATAGTGCAAATGGTTCATGAGCTGAGCTGCTAACCAAAAGTTTGGCAGTTTGAGTCCACTCAGAGGTACATTGACAAAAAAAGACTTAATCTGTTTCTGAAGAAGCAGCCTCTGAAAGTCCTTTGGACACAGTTCTACGCTGATACATATGCTTCAGAACAACTGCTTTTTATTAAAGCTAGGACTGTGAGATTATAGAGTCTAGGTTTTCTCAACTAGCCAAACTATATGTGAAATGTTTTAGACAGTTGATTTTTGAGGAATGCTTTTTCATAAATATAATAAAGTACCTAAATATGAGCCTCAGTTTCATAATTTTTATTTTTGTTTCAATTTAAATGGAACTGAACAAGAATGACAGCAGCAAATCCATCAATCCCTGTGTGTCTTCCTGTTAATAGAATGTGACTTTAGATTACATTACTCACTGGTTTTATCCTGGGTCAGGATAAAATGTTATTTCCATCATAAACAATGACCCAAGTGCTCAGGGCTTGGGAGGAAACACCTTTCCTGCATGGCTTGGTCATGTGATAGTGGGCAATTAGATAGCTGTGATTTCATTGTAGTCAGCAGGAGGTCACAAGATGGGCACAGGGTGATCTGCCTAACAGAATAATTTTCCATAAGCTATTCCTCTGTGGAAACTAGGGATTTTCAGTTGTACTGTATGTCTCAGTGATACCAAATACAGCAAAGAGAAGCAACTTGTTTGAAGTAGAAAAAACATGGGTCTTTAAAATCAAAGGACATAATTCAAATTCTGATCTTGGAAGTTTCAGCCTGTGAAGATTTGGGAAGGTCATTCCATTATTCTTGGCTCCAGAGTTCTCAACCACTGAACATGACCTTGCTATTTCACAGGTCAAGTGAGAAAAGCACAGTGTCCATTTGGAAACATTGCAGATAATTCCTCGTGGTTTTTTTGTTTTGTTTTGTTTTTTTTTTAAGTTAAATTTTTAATATTTGCTTTAAAAGTTCTTAGTACATATCAATATTTCTGTTTAGTGAAGTATTTTTTAATTTGAACAAGGACTGAGTTAAATGAAGAGGTTTATATCCATATTGTAGGTGTTTTTTTGTTGTTGTTGGGTTCTGGGTTCAGTTTTTACACAAAGTAAAAAGTGATGCTTCTTAACATGGACTTTATATATCTTAGAACAGCAGGTAAGATCAATTGATGAAAGGCATTTATTTGATGAAGTTTGAGTTCTTACGAAGAAATCAGAGAGTAAATAAACATATCTTCTTATTATCCTTCTTATTATCGCAAGGGTACAAAGGGCTTTATGGTCCATTATCTTGTTTACCTCTCAACACTTCTGTGAGATATGAAGGTCAGCATTTGTTATTGCCTTTAACTTGATAGTTAACCACAACCTTTATGCAAGAGGTTTTTATCCTTCCACAAACTTATTTTTAAATACGATTTTTGGCCTATATTGTAGACAAAATTAATTGCATTTGTTGTTATTTTCCTTATAATTTTCTACTTCTCCTTGGTAATTATTAGCTTGTCCTCTACATTTATATCCATACATCTAACCTGTCATCTGAGAATAATAATGCTTATGCTCCCTCGAGTGGGTGGTGTGTTTAGCTGTAGGACCAACGAGTGCTCTTTCATCCTCTGCAATGCCGCCAAGCAACTGTCAAAATAACAGTATTCCTGGCCCTACAAGACCCAAAGGCAAGTCCTTGTTTTGTGAAAGAGGAAATATAACAAAAAGAAAACAAACTCCGAAGTTCACCTGAGTCAAGCAGGTCTCCATCCTGTTTGTTATTCAGAGAGCGCTGATGTTATTTCAGTCGTGTTGCCATTTTGAAGGCTCTGGTTCAGTGTTGCTGTGCCCATCAAAATTCCTGTTGTCATGGTGGGACATATCATCATAATCCATGTTCTGGAAACAGAAAGCTATTAACTATCCTACCTACAAAGGAGTTGTCTAACCATATGACTTTTGCATGTGATGTAAATCTTAAGTAAATTGAAAAAGTGTAAAAGAGACCCCTTAGTTAAGTATATGTTGGTGAATATGTGTTTGTGGGAAAGGAGAGGGGATCAGGATATTATTGGTCATGCACAGTATTAGATAATCAGGGGATCTCAGGGTTGTGGTTGCTCTTATGCACCAATGAGTCAGCTCTGACTCCTAGCGTGAGCACAAAAGAATGAAACCGTATCCAATCTTGTACCATCTTCACAATGTCAGCTGTACTTAAGCCCATGATTATAGCCACTATGTCATTTCATCTCATTAAGACTCTTCCTTTTTCCCCCCTGCTGACCTTCTGTTTTTTTCTAAGCAGGATTGATATCTTTTTCCAATGACTGACCTCTTCTGATAACAAGGTCAAAATATGTGAAATGTCGTCTCACTGTCCTTGTTTCTAAGAAACACTCTTGCTGCACTTCTTTCAAGGCAGATTCTTTCGTCACTGCATGTTTATTGATTATATTTCACTAATGTTGTTGTGTGGTGGCGTATCAGAGTCAGAACCAACCCATAGCTGACCCTCCAGCAGGTTTTCAGAGGCAGTAACCACAGGAAAAAGATTGCTCACCCATCTTCCGCATATTTTATGTCAATGTTTCTTTGGACTTTCTTTTTTGTTCTTACTTTCACAGGCAAAAGAAACAATTGAAAATACTGTGTAGGCCAGGCACATCTTAGTCTTCAAATTGACATTCTTGCTTATTATTTTAAAGATGTCCCTGACACTAGATTCATCCAATGTAATGTATGCTTTGATTTCTTGAATGCTGTTTCCATGGATGTTGATTGACAATCCAAGTAAAGGAAATCTTTGACAACTTCAATCTTTGTTCCTTTTATCATGATGTTATAATGTCCAATGGAGACATTCCCCCTTTTGATACTGAGATATAATCCATACTGAAGGTTATAGTTTTTATCTTGTTCAATAAGTTCTTCAAGTCTTCTTTACATTGGGCAAGTAAGGATGTGCCATCTGATATCACATATTGTTGCTTAGCCTTCCTCCAATATGGATAGCACATTCTTTTTCATGTAGGTCCAGCTTTTCAGATTCTATGCTCAGATATCTTGAATTCTTCCTTGTGCTTTGGCTTCTCTATACTCCAGTGCAATCTTCAGAGTCTCTTCTGATTCCAAAAGGCAGCGTGGAATGACAAAGCAAAATACTACAATGAAATGTGCGAGGAGCTAGAGTCAGAAAATCAAAAGGGCTGAACTCGCTCAGCATTTCTTAAGCTCAAGGAACTGAAGAACAAATTCAAACCTAGAGTTGCTATAACCAAGGATGCTTTGGGCA
>NW_006399802.1:15313911-15315074 GCF_000299155.1 Elephantulus edwardii | reverse complement strand
GGCTGCTGTGCGTAGGGTCGCTATGAGTCGCAAACGACTCGATGGCACATAACAACACCACCAGCATGCTCAGATAAAGGTTGAGTGTTGTTGTTTTTAGGTGTTGTTGAGTCGAGTATTCCTCATCTGAACCCTGTTCTATCTTGCACCATCCTCATCATCTCTGACATACTTGAGTCCATTGCTGTAGTCACTATGTTAATCCATCTGCTCAGGGTCTTCCTCTCTTTTGCTGACTCTTGCCTTTCTAAGCACGATGTCAGGTCCTTCTTTGTGAGCCTAACAATAAAAAGTGCTTGAGAGCTTAGCCATTTCAGCTTTCAAAGAACACTCTGGTTGTGCTTTCTCCAAGAAATATCTTTTTGGGTTTTTTTGTAGTCTAAGGCATATTCAGTACTCTTCTCTAACACTAATGCTCAAAAGTGTTAATTTTTCTGTTATCCTTATTCATTGTCCAGATCTCAGATGCATAGCAAGTGACTGAAAAGACAATGTCCTGAATCAGGTCTACCTTAATCTTCAAAATGACATCTTTGTTTCTCAATAATTTGGAGAGGTCCTTGACAGCAGACTTTTCTAATGTAGCACATCTCCTGATTTCCTGACTTTGATACAGGTTGAGAAGGTATAATGAGAGGATGTAACTCTGACAGATACCTTGTAAATTTTAAACCATGCATTATCCTTTACTCCTGTTTGAATGACTACTTCTTGGTTCAAATGTATGTTCCAAATCAGTACAATTGAAAGCATTATATAATTCCCATTCTTCTAAATGTTTTCCTTGGAGAAAGACATCGTGCTTAGAAAGGTGGAGGGTTTGTTGAGAAGAAGAAGACTATTAATAAAATGGATTGACACAGTGACTGTAGCAATGGGGTCAAGTGTGTTGGAGATCATGAAGTTGAGTCAGGATAGGACAAGGTTCAAAGCCACTGTTCAGGGTCACTTGAGTTGTAGACTCAAAAGCACATAACAATAACATGAAAATTTAAATGCCATCATAACAACCTAATCATGTATTTTGCCTTCAAATATTATGTAAAATACATACTTTTATTATTTTACATTTAGAGAGCACATAGAAAATAATTGTTGTTGTTGTTGTTATGTGCCATCGAGTCGTTTGCGACTCATAGCGACCCTATGCACAACAGCTCTAA
>NW_006399802.1:15278291-15312491 GCF_000299155.1 Elephantulus edwardii | reverse complement strand
TTATTTTTTGCTATTTCCTTCAAAGCAGCTTGAACTTCTTCCTTCATCACCATAGGCTCTTGCTCATGTGTTATTTCTTTAAGTTCCTCTGTATCTGCCAATTCCTTTCTATATAATGACTCAGTATATTCCTTCCATCTTCTTTTAATACTTCCTGGATCATTATAATTTCACTAAGGATAAATATAATCTGATTTAGGGATATGTATAATAAGTACAATGAGCAATTTCCTCCCGTGTGATTAACTGTCTCTAAAAACCCACTGGAGGGTCAGCTATGGGTTGGTTCCAGCTCTGCACTACACAACAACAACAACAAACAACAACAACGTACGTGCAATAAAACCTGTGATGGATGGAATTCAATGGGTCTGCTTTGTTTTTCTGAGTCTCTTAAGTTTTCTGCCTTTGCAAGGTGCGGTTTTACCACTTTTCTTTTGCTGTTTTGGTAGAATGTATTTCAATTTTCCTTCTCTTGAAGCCTTAGGCTGTCTAGTGTTAATGGCAGTAGCTGGATTATAATCATATGGAGTTTTTGAGATGTATTTAAGATTATATCATAACTCATTTTTTTTACTCAGTATCTTGCGAACATTTTGCAGATCAACAAGTCCATATGTACATCATTATTTTTGTAGTGTTTGATGGTGTGAATTTACTATACATTTTATAACTTCTATTATGGAATCTTATTTCTATTTTTCATTGTTCTAAGAAATGAGACTTTTCATAGGCACACATTTTCATACCCAACCAATAATTTACAAACATTCAGTACCAGGATATGTAGTATCACTGCTGTCTCCTCACACAAATTGTCAACAGAATGTGAACCAGCTAGATCTGCATTATTTGGATGTAGCATCACCCCTCAAAAGTTATAAATATATAAAAGTTATAAATGTATCTCAAAAGTTCTTCTGTTTTCTTTGCATTCTTTAAAGTCATCACGTCTTATACGGCTTCTCCCAAAATTCTAATTTTGTTGCTCAGTACTTTCAGACTGTTTGTGACATCAAAATTATATTTTAATATACAATAGGTTTAAAAAGATATTTCTGGAAAATCCAGCAGTTTTTGGAGCTCTGCTGGGTTAGTCTATAGGAAGTTACAAAACTAACAACTAGCCCCAACACAGTACCTTTCTGACAGTTTGAATGTACCAATATCTCTCTGGGGAAAAATGGGCAATCTCTCCTTAACTGTTCACAGCCTTTGAAAATCTACTTGAGGGTCAGCTATGAGTTAAAGTTGGTTCTGAATAGATTGCAATAAATAGAATTTGCTTTTTATGAGTCAAAACTATTGTCAGAACACACACACAGAGAACATGAAAAAAAGCCATGGTAGACAAATCATACATGTTGCAGACTGAACTCCATTCAGGGTTGGGTCCACCAGTGGTCCTGAAGTAAGATGGGCAATCTCCTCACATGCGGTTTATAGCCTTATAAACCTAGTGAGTCGAGGTTGTTTTTGATGAGTTTGAACTATTGTCAGAAGACACACCATACACATGTGACACACACAAAGAGCATAGTAAATAAACCACGTATGTTGCAGACTGAACTCAGTTAAGGCTTTGGCTCCATCAGAGACTCTGAACAAAGGTGGAACCACCTCTTCCATAGAAACCTGTTGGAAGATTATCTAGAAGTGATTTTGAGTCAAAGGCAATGAGTTAAGAGAGAACTTCCTTGGGACTATGATGGCCGAGTGGTTAAGAGCTCAGAGCTGGCCAAAAGAGCAGAGGTTCAAACTCAGAAGTCATCGTGAGGAACAAAGGCAAGCCAGCCTGCTTCTACAAAACCGTACAGCCTTCGAAAGCTTGCTGGCAGTCCAGCTTTGTCCCATTGTGCTGTTAAAAGTCAAGTGACTTGATGGCAAGGTTGTTTCCCCCGCTTTGTTCTCCAGAGCTCGCTCTCTCTCTCTCTTTTTTTTTTTTTTTTTTTTTATTGTTGGCCAAAAATACGTTAACAGCATCTGATGTGCATAAAAACCTACACATGCACAGGGCGCTCTGCTGAATAGCTTCATACATGTTTGCTTTTAGAAAATATTTCAGAGACAGAAAGTTTAATAATATTGGCACTCTCTTGGAATATTTTCATTATGTAATAATGTTGAAAGTCTCTTCCTGCAACTAATGGGTTATGGAGTTAGTCTGTTTATACAATAGAAGTCATAGATTAGACATGATTTCTGAGTCTTCTCATGTACAAGGCAGTAGTCACAGTTGTGTTTTTTTTTTTTTGTTCTGGTTATTATTGCATTGAAAGCATCATCTAGAAATATTTATTTCTAACACTCTGGTTTTGTAGGGACAACACATGATAGCCTTTAGAAGCAATGGTATTCTGTCTTTGAAGGTATGCATATATATGTAGATTGGTATGAAGTTAATAGAGAGAAGGTAAGTAAAAGAAAGAATGAAAGGAAAGAACAAAAGAACCATGTTCTAGATGAAAATCTTCCCTTGGGATGGTTCAAAGAGGAGGAGGGACCCAATCTCTCTGCTATTTGAGGGCTGTGACTAGGTGGCCCAACTTTCCTTTTACAGAGAGACTTCACGCTCAGGTATAATAGGAATCAGAAAAGCTCAGATTAGTAGCTAAAATAAGAGACTTGATATTGAGGATGACTAGATCAAGAGATGCCACCTCAGGTCCAAAGCTTCATTTTATGGGTGTGGAAACCAAGGCTTAAATCACTGAGGGGCACATCTATATTCTCCTTAACAGAAGTATGTGAGAATAACTTAGCTCATTTGATTTCCAGTTTTCAGGAAATATTTTGGAAATATTGTGAACTGAAGCAGTTCCAATTAGTAGTCTCATTTGTGGCCCGTGTCCTCCAGAAATCATCTTAGACAAGACGCTGCTGAGGTAATAGCAGAAACTATGCAAGGCACAAGGGAATTAAATTATTCTAAAAAAACCCTGCATATTTTTTCCCCATTTAAACTTATGCTTTGGTGACTGGTTTGACAGGTAGCAAGATGTGTGGCTATTTTGCTAGTTTGTTAAATACTCCTGTCCACTCCTTTTCAAGGAGAATTTTCTGCTATTACTCTGTGGAATGTTTGTCATCTGTTATAAGAAGCAGATACACAAAACCCATAGAATGACAAGCAAACCTTTCTAGTCTCATAAATATTTGAGTAATGATGCTCTTCTGTTTCCAACATGGCCAGGGTTTAGCAGGGGATTTTGATGCTACTCATGTCAGGTCCTGGGAGGTGAGTTTTATGATCCCCCTTCATGGCCATGGAAATGGAGGCTTAGGAAGATAATTCAGGTGTTCTGAGAACTTATGCTGATTCTCTGCGAACCACTGTAGGCAAATTTCAGAGTTTTAGAGAGAAGACCTTGGGATGTTTTCTACTCATTGTAAAATCTATCCTGTAATCTCTGGCATTTTTAAAACCCAAACCACTTTTTCTGATGACTGATCATTCTTCTTTGTATTCAACTTTTGTATTTTAATTACTAATAATTGTCAATGCATCTTGATCGCATGCATGATTGATTTCAGACTTAATAAGCAATTGTTTGAAAAGAACAAGAGAATACTGTATGGTTTAAAATAGGAAAGGTGTGCATCATTGTACTTATTAAATCTGTATATTTAGCAAATATTCTAAGGAACTCAATTATATGAAGAAAAATATATGATCAGAATTTGGAAGGTTCATTAACAACCTGTGATATGCAGATGATAAAATTTTATGTACTGAAAGTGAAGAGGATTTGAAGCACTAAATGATTAAGATCTAGATTATAGCACTCTGTATGGATTATACTTTAACATAAAGGGGGAGAAAATCTTTAAAATTGAGCCAATAAGCAACAGCATGATGGAGAAAACATTCAAATTGCCATTGATTTCATTTTCCTTGGATCCATAACCAACATCTGTGTAAACAGCTGTCAAGAAATCAAACAATGTATTACTTTGAATAAATCTGCTGAGAATTTCCTCTTCAAAGTTTTAAAAAGTAAAAATGTCACTTTGAGGTGTTCTGCATGCTTTTATACTGATTGCCTCATATGTGTGTGTGATAGCTGGACAAAGAAGGAATAAAGAACATAGAGTAACTTATGCCTTCAAATGTTATTTTTGTTGGTTTAAACTATTTATTTTATCATGGATTTCCAGAAGAATAAGAAAATCTGTCTCAGAAGTAGTAAAACCAGAATGTTCATCAAAAGCAAAGAAGGATAACAAGACTATACCTCATATGCCTTGGACTTGTATTCAGAAGGGATCAATCCCTTGGGGAGAGACATCATGCTTGGTAAGGTAGACAGAAGGCAGGCAAAAAAATAAAAGAAAGAAAGACTCATCAATGAGATGGATGACACAGTGCCTCTAACAATGAGCTCAAATGTAGCAATGACTGTGAAGATGGGAGAGGACTGGTTGATTTCCTTTGTTCTGCATAGGGTCAATAGAATCAGAACTGAAGTGATGGCACCTGACAACAACAACAACATCAACCTTTAATTATTCTAAATCATGTACTAGATATAGTTTTTTAGATACAGTATTTGAGACTGGAAGACATGACTTTGATGTCTGGTTTTTCATCACACTAGGTCTTGGCTAAGTCCATGGCTCAATTTAGGCTTTATTTTCTTTACCTGTAAGATTAGGATGTTGAATTAGAGGACCTCTGAAATAATTATCTTGCATTTCCCCCCTTTTTTAATTAACATTGACCTTAGAAATTAATAATTATAACATAATGTGATGATCCTATTTTAGAGTTAAAAGATATGATAACAAGTTGGATCCAGTCAAGATGTTCTGTCTAATTTTGGGATGGTCTGTGTTTGGCGTCCAGGTTTCTTAGAAATTGTCCAGGCAAACTTTCACTGCTAGGCCCCTGTAGACATCACATATAAAGGACTGTGCTGCTGTGTGCTTAATGTCATAATTTGACATGCTGGGAATATGGATGTTTTCAATGTATCATAAAACACTTAGCAAACTGTCAATGGTGGATATACAGACCTTTTATCTGATTGTTTCTAAAAACCAGGCCTTCTAGTCTTGTAGATATTAACCTCTAGAGAGAAAAAAATAAGCTGTATTTTGTAGATTATATTGAAGAAGTTTACAGCAAATTAGTGATAAGGTTAATTAGTGGGTCATGCAAGTTGTTTTCATTTGATTGCTAACTGAAAGATTCTTAGTTTGAACTACGAATCCCACAGAAGAAAGACTTGGTGATCTATTTTCCCCCCTTTTAAAAAAATTATTATACTAGTTTATTTATAAAATTTGAATACGTTTTTTTCCAGCACAGATTCTTCCAATTTCCCTCACCACTCAATCAGATTGTACAACCCCATGATTAATCTCCCCTCCAACCCTGCACATCCACATCCCTCTGCTTCCACCCTCCCCCGGTGATCTACTTTGTAACATTGGATCCATTGAAAATCCTAAAAAATCCCATTCTACTTTGAAATATATGAGGTCATCATGAATTGGAATTGACTCGATAGCAACAAACTGGCCTTTGAAAGGAAAAGAACTTGACCTAATTCCGTCTCTCTTTTGAAGTTTGAAACCTGTCAATTTTTATTAAGTTTATCAATTTTCTTTGACATTGGACCACCTAGATTTTTGACATTGGACCACCTAGATTTTCTGAACCATCTTCCCAGATTCTGAGACAGAATTCAAATGCATGGCTCAGTTTCCACTGATCAAAGCGCTGAACTTACCTTTCTAAAACAGTATTATTTGATGCCATCTTCCTTTGCGGGAAAATCAATTGATGTCCAGTTGCCACAAGGTCAATTGCCATTTTCCCCACAGATGAATATCCAAATAATAGAGGTAGGTCTTTGAAGTTGTTAAAAATTCATGTATTGTTGTGCAGTCAGGAATTTAGAGAAGACTCCTGAGATATCCTAGGGCCATGAAGATGGTCAGTAAGGCTTCAGATGTGAGATGCTGAGTCTCTAGGGATACTACATTTGAAGAAATAATCTTTGATACAGAACAGACATTTCTCCGTGATGCTGGGGAACCATAGTCTCTGGAAAGGAGCTGATGGCTTATCAGTTATCCTTTACAGGAAGAGTAATGTGAGAAAAAGATTGGAGACTTTTGAATGGAAATCTTTGACATTTGGAATCGAGAGTGCCCCATGGCCAACTAGCCTGACCAAGGGTCTAATTTGGTCTTCTACAGAGAGAGGAAATCCCCAGCGGCAGCAGCAGTGAAAACGCTAAATGTGGAAGGCCAGCAGAACAGACTCTCATTTGATCTGGCTAAAATAAGGGGGAAGTGGCTCTTACTGTGACCTTTCTCCCATGTGGGGATGCCTTTTAGACTTGGGAAATTTGGCTCAAAACTGAAATGCCAAGTGGACAATAAATCTAGACTATCAGAGAATAGTGGTTTTTCTAAGCCCATTCCTCTTCCTGTGTGTTAGCTGAAAAAACGGTGTTCAGGTATCCTGCCTGGGACAATGACATCCATGATATTTTGAATATTTTGAGATGGAAATGTGTTTAGACTCACCAGCTGGTGGCAGAGGTGTGACAGGTTAAACTGGTGGTAACAGATGAGACCAGCGAAAAGAGGCATAGGACTTCTATATGCAGCCTGGCCCACTCCAGAAGCAAGGGTTGCTGAATTGCCTGGCTTTCTGAGAGGGATGTTTCTCTGGACACATTTTTCCATTGTGACGCTGGCATGAGTGCTAATGTCCCTGCGGGAAGTGGGGTGATGAGAAGAATGGAAAAGAACAATGTTTTCCAACAGGATCATTACATTATGGAAAGCCTGACACTGATTTTCTAATGTCTCTTTTCTGTTGGGAGGAGTTAGTGAGATAGTTTATTGACTCTTGACCAGATGGATTTTTATTAACATCGCAGGCTCTGGTATTGATGAAAAAAAAAAATTACTTCCAATTCAGAAGCATGTGAGCTAATCTCAGGACTATAAGGTTGGAAGGAGGAGGAGGAGGAAATCCACAAATAGTACATACAATATTGTTGTTGTTGTTATTGATTGCCTTCTTGTCGAGCATGACTCAAAGCGACCCTATCAACAAAAGGCCTGAAGCATTTGTATAACTATACACATTTATCAAAGTTCATAGAGTTTCCAAAGGCATGTTGTTTAGGAAGTGGATACCACTCCTGCTTCCAAATATACCATATTCAATTTAAATAAATATGTATATTGTGTATGTGTGTATAGGGAGCTCTGGTGGCCTAAAGGTAAGGAATTGTGCTGTCAACCTAAGGTCAGGTGATTCAAACTCACCAGTTGCTCCATAGCAGAAAGATGGGAAATTTCTTAGGCGATTTACTGCCTCTGAAAACCTGCTGAAGGGTCAGCCATGAGTCAGTTCTAACTTGACAACAATGAGCTGAATAAAGAGTGTATTTGGAAAAAAAATGTATATAAAGGAGAAGATGTATATCATTTAAAGATATTTGTATGTATCGTTGTTAAGTAACGTCGAGTTGAGTAGAACCCATAGTGACCCTTTATATAACAGTTCTGAACCATGTCCTATCCTGTGCCATCCTCACAATCTCTTACACACTCAAGTTGATTGTTGCAGTCACTGTGTCAACCCACCTGTTTCAGGGTTTTCCTCTCCTTCGCTATCCCTCGACCTTCCCGAGCATGATGTCCCTGGCCAAGGAATAACCTCTCCTAACAACATACCCAGATTATGTGAGATGAAGGTTCATCCTCCTTGTCTCCAGGAAGCGCTCTGACTGCACCTTCTCGAGGTTATAGCTGTTTGGGACAGTCAGCACTCTCCTGAAGCACCACAGTTAAAAGACATCAGCTTTTTCATCATCCTTAGGAACTGACCAGTTCTCAGAGACATTAAAAAAGGATTGAAAAGACTGTGGTCTGAATCAGGCACACCTTAGACCTCAAATTGATATAAGTGATCCTCAATAATTTAGAAAAGAGCAAAACGAATTTGTTTGTTTATCTTTTTTTAATTAAATTTTATTAATTTTAATGAACATTTACAGAGGTTGTGGGTTTCCATTCATTCATTGTTGCACTATTTTCTCTACCCTCCTCCCCAGTTCATTCCTCTTTTTTTCCCACCCTTGAAAGTCTGTTTTAATTGTCCAATTGCCACAGTGCTTGTCAAAGCCTGTTTGTTTATCTTGGCATAGGAAATGATAATGAAATATTTAAAAAGCATTTAAAAGATTAAAAAATCAAGCTATGAGACTGGAAAATTTTACTTTTATGTATTTGTTTTATTGTGTTTAAAGTATAGAAAACATTTGCAATTAAAATTTTTATCTCAATTATCTTGATTACATTTATCTTGTTGTACAACTATCACTACTAATTGCTTCCAATCTATTCAACCTCCAAGAAGCCTATAGTGCCCTAAATGTTGACCCTCCTTCTTCTTCCCTTTGCCACTAACCATACCAAAACAATTTGAAGCCGTTTTGAATTATAACAACCCTGTATGTGTCAGAATTGAGCTGTGCTTCGTAGAGTTTTCAGTGGCTGCATTTTGGAAGTACATTTCCAGGTTTTTATTCTGAGCTGTCTCCAAGTAGACTTGACATGTTTGGTTAGCAGCCAAAGTTCTAAGTCTAGATCAGCAGAAGAAGAAATAAATAAGCTTTGCCATGGTCAAACAAGAAAAATTTTTCAATTCATTGCTGCCAAGTGAGAACCAACCCATAGCTGACCATCTGTTGGGTTTCTGAGGTTGTAGTTTGTGTGGAAAGAGATGGCTTATTTTTCTCCCTTGGAACCACTGATGGATTAAAACTAGAAGAGAGGCACACCTTTTTTGTTAGCAGGACATTTCCCTATAAACTAGGGCACCACAGCTGCCTAATGACTTATTTTCCAAACTTTCTCATTACCATCAAGTTGGAAGTGACTTACAGCTGATCTTCCAGTGTGTTTCCATGGTTGTAAGTTGTTGGAGAAGATGTTGTCTATTTTTCTCCCTTTTCCCCTTTGTAATTGCAGTTGCAGCTTCTTATCACCAGGTCACCATTGTTCTATTGTTGTTGTGTACCTTTGTTATTGTTGTGTTCTGTAGAGTCAGAACCAACCCATAGCTGACCCTCAGATGGGTTTTCAGAAACAGTCAATATTAATTGCACGGGAGGAGATTGTCCATCCTTCTCCCATGGATTACCTGGCGGCCTTGAATCATGTGCCTTTGGGATTGTAGCACAGCTTCTTGCCACTAGGCCACCAGAGCTCCCTGTACCCCTGTTTATTCACCATTAAAAAGAAAGAAAAGAATACAAAACTATTGATACATATAGCAGCATAAATGAATATAAAAACATTATGTTTGGGGGGGTGGGAGAATGGAAAAATACTTAGTGGTTCCATTTATATGAAGAACTAGAGTAGACTGGTTTTATTGGGAGTGGCTAGAAGAGTTATTTTTATAGATATTAGAACTTTTCTAATAAAATTAATAAAGGTAATAAAGATGCATTATAGCTTGTTTTGAGCTTAGATTACACAGCAATATTCATTTGTTAAAATTAATTTAAATGTACACTTAAAGGCTTTGCATTTTACAGTGTGTAACTGGACAAAGAAAAAAAAACAACCCTGCACCCTAGTCCCTCAAATGCATGTTGAAGTTACTAGAGGTAAAATGCACTGTTATTTGCAACTGTAACATGAAGTGGCTGAAGGGATAGAAAGAATAATGGATAGATGGTGACATGTTTATACTGTTGTTGGATGCCAAGAAGTCAAGTCTGACTCATATTGACCCTATGAACAACAGACCTGAATCTTGCCTTTCCCTGTGCCATCTTTATCGTCTCTGATATATTGAGCCCAGTTTTACAGTCACTGTGTCTTGTTGAAGATCTTTTCTCTTTAACTGACTCTACATTCCCAAAAATGATGTCCTTTTTTAAGGACTGACCCTTCCTAATAACAAGTCACCCCAAATGTGAAACAAAACTTTGCCATCCTCATCTCCAAGGAACACTGTTTGTACTTTCCTTAAGACACACTTGTTTGATCGTTTGATAGTCCATGAGATGCTTAGTAATTTTCTTCAACATGATGGCTCAAAGACTTTAATTGAGATGCGCAGCAAGTAATTGAAAAGACTATGGCTTGAATCAGGTGCACCTTAGCCTTTAAACTAGCATCAGTCCTCCTTACCACTTTGAAGTGGTCATTAGCAGATTTTCCTAATGCAATACTTCTTTTGATTTTTGACTGCTGGTACTGAGCATGTTGATTGTGGATCCAAGAAAGGTGAAATCTTAATTTATAGTATATATGTACATGGTACATATATAATAAATGTTAATGGTATAATCTAAATGGTAAACATATTTATTCATGATAAAATTCTTTCAACTATTTTGTATATTTTAAAATTCTCATAAAAAGTATTGGAAAAAGAAGTAATAGACTCCAGAAGAGGGTGTGTAACTAGAATACAGCACTGTTGTTTAGGAACCAAAATACTGAAGTTCCTCTAGTTCTAATTCTAACCCAAAAGAAAATCTTTTACCCTATGTAGTTCAGAGTCTCTATCCTGCAAGTAATACGTCTTGGAAATACTACACAGAAGAGAGTGTTTCAAGAGGCGTGTGTTGGGAAGAATGGAACTGGGTGTCTAACAATTACGAGCAGAATTAAGCATGAGGACTAACAGTACAAAATGCTACTGATTACACTAGCAGAGCTCCATAAGACTTACACATGATGGAAAGGACCTTACAGGTGGTGTTAAAGTCCTGAGGAAAGACGTGGAGGAGAAAAGTGAATGGCCTCTTAGGAATGATTGAAGTGATACTGTCTGGAGGATAGAAAGCAGATAATACTATGTTATTAATCATTATGAGGTGAAAAGTTAATATATTTTCTTCTGCAATTCGACATCAATGAAAGCTTTCAAGTAAGAATATTATCCAATCCAATCTGTCTTGTGTTTGCCCCTGTGTTGTGGAGGTATGTGTGAATTGGGCAACAAGAAAGGTAGAAGCCTCCTAGGAGGCTATGAACTCTTTAGACTGTGAGGCAATCAAGACAAGACAGTAAGCTAGCTGAGCTTACACAATCATAGGAATTTTTACAGACTTCAAGATATTTGGGAAAATGGCCAATATCTGAGTTTACGTTTTATGAGGATAATGGAATGGGCTGGAGAGGGTCAAGGGATTAGAATACTTATGCAAATTTTGCTGAAACTGTTGACCTTGAAGCCTTTGAGAGCAAGGGGGGTGTTATTTGGAGAGTCAATTGGAAGATGTGTCATGTAGTAGTCGTGGAATATGAGTGAGGATGTTAAGAACAGAGTTATGGCTTTAGATTGTGAGGTTAATGATACCTAAGGTGATTTCGATTTCAAAGATGCTTGTTATAATTTTATCTTATTATACTTTATCTCAAGTGGTTACATCTTTATGGAGATTGGTTTTTGCCATTTTATACTACTAAGTATAGTGAAGAGAGCAGGACATCTAGAAAGAAAGATCATAGATTACATCTCAGCTCTGACTTTGAAAGCTCTGAAGCAGCTTTCAATGACTGCGTGCCACTGCTCCCCTGTAAAACAGCCTGGATCCGCGACAAACCTTGTGTAACCTTGTATATGACCTACGTAAATGACTTCTTGATGCCTAAGTTTCTTCCTCTATTAAACAGGGATATTGAAATTGCCTATCACTTAGAATTGAGATAATTGATTGAGATTATGCAAAATAAGCCTTTAGACACTGCCTGGGACATGAAAATCAATTAATAAAATATTGTTGTTGCAACTGACACATAGCTGACCCTTCAGCAGATTTTCAGAAGCACTTAATCGCACAGGAGGAGTTTGCCCATCTTTCTCCCATGGAGCAGTTGGTGGCCTTCAAGATTGTAGCATTATATTAAGAGAACCCTTGTGACATAGTAGTTAAGGAGTTCCTCTGCTAAATCAAAGTTGCATCTCTCTGGCAGTTCAAATTCACCAGCACCTCCAAAAGAGAAAGATGAGTCATCTCTTCCTGTGTTATTTACAGTCTTAAAAACCAATGGAAGATTAAAGACACACACACACACACACACACACACGCACCCTCTCAAATAACAGAACTAGTGGAGGGACTGGTATTGGTTCTAACTTGATGACTATGAGATAGATAGATAAATGATATATTATCAATAAAGGCAATTTATTAACAATTATAAAAATAAGAGTTTAAAAAAACAGAAGAGCCTTTCTACGAAGATGGCGCTG
Source organism: Elephantulus edwardii (assembly GCF_000299155.1). Taxonomy (NCBI): domain Eukaryota; kingdom Metazoa; phylum Chordata; class Mammalia; order Macroscelidea; family Macroscelididae; genus Elephantulus; species Elephantulus edwardii. The sequence continues at coordinate 15,300,241 of NW_006399802.1, read as the reverse complement.
AAAGCAAAGAAGGAAACTCCTGCCCCTCCCAAAACTGAAGCCAAAGCAAAGGCTTTAAAGGCCAAGAAGGCAGTCCTGAAGGGCGTCCACAGCCAAAAAAGAAAAAAGATCTGCATGTCACCCATCTTCCGGCGACCTGAGACGCTGAGACTCCGAAGGCAACCCAAACGCCCCTGGCAGAGTGCCCCTAGGAGAAACAAGCTTGACCACTATGCCATCATCAAATTTCCCCTGACCACTGAGTCAGCTATGAAGAAGATAGAAGATAACAACACACTTGTGTTCATTGTGGATGTCAAGGCCAACAAGCACCAAATTAAACAAGCTGTAAAGAAGCTCGATGACATTGATGTGGCTAGGGTCAACACTTTGATTAGGCCTGATGGAGAGAAGAAGGCCTATGTTCGACTTGCTCCTGATTATGATGCTTTGGATGTTGCCAACAAAATTGAGATCATCTAAACTGAGGCCAGCTGGCTAATTCTAAACACAAATTTTTCTCTCTCTCTCTCTCACACACACACACATACACCCACACCCCAAACAAACCAGAAGAAACTGTACCTCTAAGAACTCCTGTGGGACCAAATAGGAATTTACAAGTGCTTTTAAGACGATAAAACATTGTACAGATGTCATATAGCAATGAAGATGATCACACCAAGCCATTCAAAGAGAGATGTTCTCCAGAAGAACAGAGATGTTCTTCTGAAGGGGCAGCTAATTCCTTGCTAGATATCAGCCTGATCTATCTGCTCTGGTTTCTCTCACTGCTTGGAGTTCACTGATAACTGCTTATCCACCATGTTGCTCTGAGTGGGGCCTTTGGCGATGGAACCAGTTGTTCTTAGTGCGTCTTAGAACAAGGATGAGTTCTGGGTGCAGCCAATGCTGCTCTGATGTTGATATATACCATTGGGATGGAACAGACTCATACTTAACCCTCTAGTACATTTTAGAGGCAGTTTAATCACATAGGAGGAGATTTCCCATCCTTTTACCCACAGAGCAGCTGGTGGATTCAACCGCATGTATTTCAGTCGACATTTGGATTGGCAGCATTACACTTTACCACAAAGCCACCAGACCTGAATAGCCATAAAAGCCATCAGTGTCAGAGTCCTCTGATGAGGACGAACCCAAAGGCCAAGTGCTAATTAAGAGGATAAGCACCCAGGACTTATTAAGAAACTTACAGAACTGAGAAGTCAAGTCTGATCTGTCTGACTCTATGAAAGGTTGTATTTCTTTTTGCTGTCCTTTGAGGCCTGTTTTGGGGGTGAAGAGAAGGGTCTCATTACCATAAGGAGTAGGGAAGCTGCAAAAATATGGTGATGAGCTTGAAACCCTCCTTGACTCTTAATATTAGAGCTGATTGTTAAAGGAATGAGTCATAGACCTATCCAAGAGAACTACTGCATATTGTCTGTTTGAAAAAGATAATCCTTATTGTCCCTAGAAACTGTAGCAAGAGCTGATGTTTGCCTCTGGTTATCATTCCAGTGAGAATGAGACACAGGCTAGCATGATCCAGAACAAAATGATCTTCTCTCTCCCAAACAATCTATTCTGTTCCCAATATCAGCGAGGAGCCTCTAGTGGCCTAAAGGTCAGGAATTAAGGTGCCAACTCAAAGGCATAGGGTTTGAATCTACCAGTTGCTCCATGGAAGAAAGATTGTCAATCTCTTCCAGTGTAATTTATTGTCTCTGAAAATCCACTGGAGGGTCAGCTATGAGTTGGTTTCGACTCTACAGCACAAAACAACAACAACAATATCAATGAAAAGTATATTTCATCTAGTCACCGTCCTCAATTTCAGAGTCATCATAAGGCTCTTTACCCACTTCCTCTGTCTTTAATCAATCCTTATTGATTCATCTTCCCAAAGTCTCTATTTGCAGCCCTTTCTATCTTGATATTCAGACATGTCGTCTCCTCCATAATGGGTCTCCCTGATCCACTGCTCAGAGTTCCTCTACTTTCCACATAAGTATCACGTGAACTATCAGAAGCAATGCTCTTCTCACATCGAATCCTTTCTCCAAGCACCTCATAATGTGTCCACAGTTTATGGAATAAAGTCCAAGTTAATGAGTACAGCCATAAAGACATTTGTAGTTCAGACATGTCTTGCTGTTTTCTCTAGCTGCAACACTCTAGTCATTTTCTCATAGCCTTCCTTCAAGACTGAGCTTAGAAATGGTAGAATCATTCTGGAAGGAAGTTTGGCGTTTCCTCAAAAAGCAGAAATCCCACATTATCCAGCTATTGCACTTGTAGAAATACAGAAATTACCTTTTGATTTACCGCTTTGGGCCTGGCTTGTTTAACAACCAATGTTTCAGCTCTCACCTGGTACTATGCAACCATTATCCCCCATTCCTTCTCTTTTTACAGCCCGCGTCTCTGCTTATTTTCCATTTTATGAGAATTGAGCCATCTCATAGACTTTGAATACACCTTGTTGTGAATACATTTTGAATAGTCCTTTTTATGAGTACACCTCAGTTTTTCCTTATTGTATCTTGGGGTTATTTTCATATTAGCACATGTAGATTTGCTTAGTCATTTTTTTCCCTGTTGCCTTCCACCCCATTATAATTATATACCCAAATTTATATAACCATTTCACCACTGAGGGTAAGTTTTTTTTCTAATCTTTTGCTATTAAAAACAGTATTGTGACAAGTATTTTTATGCATCTATTTTTGGATATATGGACAAATGTATAACCCAAATTGCTAGAATTCAACTTTCTAAAACAAATGATTTTCATTTTAACAATGTCATTGTTTCTACCTGGAGTAGAACTGTTGTTGTTAGGTGCCGTCGAGTCATAGATGACTCATAGCAACCCTATGAATGAAAGGCCTGAGCACTGTTGGTGCATAGAGTTTCTGGAGGCAAGCCGTCTGAGAAGTGGATGCTGCTCCTGCTTCCAGGCTAGAGTAGAACAGTCGAGCAGCATTAATCATCCTTTTATTCAGGATATGATACTTATGGGAATGCATTTTACAAGTATAATACCTTTTCTTGTTGGTTATAACCAAATGCTACTTTATAGAGTAAATGAAAATGCTATCTTTCTTCTCATAACACGCTCTTACTTTGATCTTGTAAATAGGTTTCCAGAGTAATGCATATTTGTCTTTATTGAAATCTGTGTTAGATTCTGCTCATTCTGTCAGCTTTCTATGAAATTACTTCATATTAATTTTTGTCCAAAATGTTTGTTTTTCCTCTCAGTTTCATGTAATTTATAACAATGCAGAATACAGTACAGCTTTCATTTGGGTCCCTACAGATCTCTTCAAACTGACCTTGAGCTACCTTTAGTAATGGTGTGGTCTTGCCATCTGTAGGTCACCTACAGAATATGTCTACACCAGTTCAAATGGTTGTGCCATAAAGTCTATTTTAACTTGTGGTGACTCCTTGTGTTACAAGATAGAATTTTTCCACAATGGGACTTTCTTGTGTAATATCACTGAGTGAATTCAAACTGCCAATGTTCAGGTTAGAAGTTGAGTATAAACCATTGGTGCCACTTAGGGACTTCCATCAACTCATAGGAAAGCTAAAAATCCACCACTACTCCCAGGAGATTTCTATAGTCTTGTTTAAATTTCCATAGCATTTACTCTCTTCAAACATGCATTATAATTTACTCCTTTTTGGCTTATTATTGATATAGTTACTGGGGTAATGAGAGTAGGTGTGTCGGAGACAGTAAAGTTGGCACAGGATAGAGCAAGTTTCAAGGCTGTTGTACATAGGGTCGCTATAAGTCACAAGAGACTCGACGGCACATAACACCAACAATAACTTTTTTCACTTCTGACTAACATATGAGCTTCAGGAGGACAGATTGTCCTATCTTGTGTAGTAAATAGTTCTGGACACATATTATCCAGTTGCCAATGAATGAGAGACTCACTTCCCAGAATTTATGTATTTTATACCTGCTTGATTTTCTCGTTTATCTGTGATGATAGAAATTTTTATTAGTGTTCTGTAACTCTTGTTGTTCTAAATTTCACCCTAAATTAAGATAAATGTCTGTATAACTACATATTAGATGAGCTAGCTTTTCCAGGATTTTAAGTAATTTCCCTTTTACTTAATATTTTCTTGAAATATGATATGTATGGATTATTCTTAAGGTCTTATGACTGGGAAATTGTAGATAACTTCACAAGTAAGTGTCTAGTCATTTATTTAGGATGTCACAACTATGTAAGGACCAAGGACAGCTTTGCTGCTGGTTTTATTAGGCACTATTAAGGTGTCTACGACTCATAGAAACTCTGTATTTGGCATATGACAGCCTTGCCTGATGCTGTTCCAGCCTCACAATCTTCACCGTGTTGACACCCATTGCTGCAGTCACTGTGTCACCCTGTCTCATTATGTAGTAGGAAACCCAAGATTCTCTAGATGAATGATCAGTTAGAGATAAGTATAGTTCTACTGTTTAGCTCCTCCAAGATTGAGGGCAAGTGGCTTAGCTTCCGTGATCCTCCATTTCCTCTCTGTGCATGAGTGATAATGCAGGCGAAATGTCCATTACACGAAATGTTTGTTTCCTTCTCATTTTTTACAACAAAAGAAAGAAGTTTAAAATAATTTGGAAAGCATAACAAAATTCTTCTCACCAACTTCTCATTGAAACCAGAAGCAAATTGCCTTTTAAAAGGGAGGCAAACAAATCACAGATAGGATCAGACGTGCTGTCATTATAATAACTTTGAGTAAAGCCAATTAAATACTAACTAAACTCTTTTAACACTCTTAATAAGGACATCTCAGGAAATTTTCCCACTATCATTAGGAAACAGAGTCAAAAAAGCAGATCTAATGATCGATCTAGTCGTGTCTAAAAATTACAGGGAAAAGAAATGTCCAGGCTTTAAATAAACAGGCAGCATAGCCATGCTTGGAAAGCAGATACAGGCTACTCTTCACCCTGTTTGTCAGCTAATCCTCTTGTCAGCACCTTCCAAGGTGGTGGTTGTTTCATTTATTTGCTTATGTTGCATATTATTTTTGCATTCTTTCTTCCTCCTCTTACATTCTATGCATAGCCAGTTGTCCCTAAATTGGGATTAAATACTGCAAGATGATGACTTGAGTATATCATACAGTCACTCTTAGATTACCAAATCTAGGAAATAATATAGAAAATAGATTGCTTTAAAAATCCTATCTACCTGCATTGGAAAAGAAGCAGGGGAATTGTGACTCAGGAACCATGAGAAATCTCTGAAAGATAGAAAGCAGACCAGTTTGGACTGGCATTAAAACAAAACAAACCCCCCCAAAACTCCAAACAAACAACCTGGGTATTGCATGGCAGAATTGGATAAAGTAGCAAAGATATGATGGTCTGGAAGAAATGTGTGGGATCCCAATGGCTCAGAAACTGGGATACCATAGAGGGAGCAGCCAGTTACTTGATACTCCTTGCTGAGTAGAAAAAGGGGTTTGTGCTTGACAGAAAAGAATAGTACAGGGGGTCTTTGGGTCACAGTAAAAATTTAAGGTCCAAATTTTTGACACAGCTGAGAGGAATATGTTAAATACAATATCCCTAAGCAGTCAGTAAAGGAGAGAAACTCAGTATATACAAAACTATAGTGACTGTTGTAGAAACAGTTTTCTAGGACATTGGAACAGAAAACATAAAATCAATAGAAACAGAAAACATAAAAACTGTAGAAACAGGAAGTTTCTACTAATTAAATTCTAGAGTAGCCACCATTTAGGATGAGCACAATTTTGGTTTCTCTACAACAGAAGAAGTTCCAGGGACAAGTGACTTTCTATGCCAAACCCAAGGAATCTCCAGGCATTTGGACACAATTGACCCACCACTCTGTTTCCTTGTTCTATCTCATCAACTAAAGCAGTGTCTCATTGGATTTCTTGTTTGCAAACTCTGTGTGCTGCTCTGAAGCTTACTCTGGCAATTCTCATTGATGATATATGGATCTTTGATCACTTAGATGACAAATCCTTGTCTATGACAATGCCAGTGATTGTTGTTATTGAAAAAAAATTGCTGCATAGGCATATATCATCTCCTTGTGTTTTACTTTATTGCTATTCACAAATATTGTACTTTAAAAAAACCAAAAACAAGCAACAACTCAACAGTTGAAGTTCTGTGGCAACTGTGCATTGAACAAATCCACCCATTTCTCAACATGTATTCACTCTATGTCTTACATTTTGGTAATTCTGGAAATATTTCAAATTCTATTTCACATTTACTCTGAAACAAACAAACAACACCACTCATGGTAACCTCCCACTGGGTTCTGAGGCTTTGAATCTTTATTGCAGGAGAATGCCCACCTTTCTCCCAAAGAGTGGGTGGTAGATTTGAACCTACTACTTTACAGTTGTCAGTCCAGGTAACATATGTTGCCATTGTTGTTGTTATGAGCCATTGAGTTGCCTGTGACTCATAGTGATACTACGTACAACATCTCTGAACCCTGAGCCAGTCTCACTGACTCGACACACATAATCCTCTCTAAGTTATTGTGTTAATCCATCTCATCGGGGTATTCCTCTCGTGCAAGTTTTGCATTCCAATCACTAGTTATTGTTAATGCATCTTGGTTGCATATTCTATCAATTTCAGACTGAAGAAGTTGGTAGAACACTATTTTCTCATCTTGATTTTAGATCTTGGTGTGTATATTTAAATTATTGTACTGATAGATCTTCCTTGTGTGTGTATGGGCTTTGTTCTGTTACTGACAGCTTGGTACTTCAGGACAGATCTTCAGATGTTCTTTTCGATGATGAATATGGAAAAAACTATTGAATTTGTTATTAAGCACAGTAAGACTGTTTTATTGAAAATGGCCCATACCAGTTCATTTCGGTTCACTAATTCCTAACATTTTGATCTTTACGTGTTCCTTTTCCTTCTTTACAACTTCCAGTTTCCTATATTCATACTTCATATGTTCTACATTCCAATTATTAATGGATGTTTGCAGGAGTTTCTCTCCATTATGAGTCTTCTCAAATGAAAGGCTTCATAGTGTGAAAACTTTGCACCGTGTCATTAAGAGAGATTCTACTTTGGTAACACTTTCCTTGTTGTAAATTGACTGCCTTCTAACCTGAGGGATTCATTTTCCAGAAGTACATCAGACTATGCTACTTATAGGGGTTTTGAGGACTCATAGTTCAGAAGTTTGACCAGTCCGTCTTATTTCTTAGTTTAGAAGCTCTGCTGAAACCTGATCACCATGGGTGACCTGCTGGTGTTTAAAATATGAGTGGTATGTTGCTGTTGTTGTTATGTGCCGTCGAGTCTTTTGCAACTCATAGCGACCCTATGTATAATAGCCCTAAACCCTGCTCTATCCTGTGCCAATCGCATTGCCTCTGACACACCATCCCAATTACCCCAGTCACTGAATCAATCCACCTCACAGAGGGTCTTCCCCTCCTACGCTGTCCCTCCACCCTACCAAGCATGATGTCGCTCTCCAAGGATGGGTCCCTCCTTACAATATGTCCAAAGTACGTCAGACGAAGCTCCAGAATCCTTGCCTCCCAGGAGTAGCTTGGTTTAACCCTCTCCAGGATGAATCTGTTTGTTTTCTTGGCAGTCCAGGGTACATTCAATACTCTTCTCCAGCACCACAGCTCAAAGGCGTCAATTCTCCTTCTATCCTCCCTAGTCATTGTCCAACTCTCTGATGCATAGCAAGTGATTGCAAAGACCATGGCCTGTATCAGGCACACCTTAGTCTCCAGAGAGACACCGTTGCTCTTGAGTACTTTAGAGAGGTCCCTAACAGCAGACTTTCCCATCACAATACGTTCTTTGATTTCCTGGCTGCTGGTGTCAAGAGTGTTGACCATGGAGCCAAGCAAACTGAAGCTGTGAACAATCTCAATCTCTTTGCCATCCATCCTGATGCTACCAATTGGTCCAGTGGTGAGAATTTTTGTCTTCTTGACATTGAGCCTCAGTCCATACTGAAGGCTGCAGTCCTTGACCCTCTGCAGCAAGTGCATGAGGTCCTCCTCAGTTTCAGCAAGCAGGGTTGTGTCATCTGCATAACACAGGTTGTTAATAGATCTTCCACCAATCCTGACACCACACTTCTCCTCATAGAGCCCACAGCACTGTGCAGACCACCGCAGTGCAGCAAGCTGACAGAAAAATGAGTGTACTTACTGGGTGCAGCACCTACCACCAAGGTGTTCATTTTTTTGTCTTCTTGTATCTCCAGGTTTTTTTGGTCTGTGTTTGTTTGTTTGTTTTGGTGCTAGTTCACCTTGTGACTGCAATTCTTATCTGATGATTCTAAGAAGCTTTTGATTTTCAGTATTTTCTGATTTTTTCAGGATATTTACATATTCAGCTAGATAGTGGAAGTCTAGTCCCACTAATCTGACACACATTAACTGAGATACAGAATCATTACGATGCATGCTAAACCGGAGATACAGCCTTTTCCTGTTATAACTATTTTTTTAATAGCAAAATACAATTTTAGTTGTGTCTCTTTCCTTTCAGGTTCTCTAACCCAGTGGAGGGTCACTATGAGTTGGAAGTGACTCAAAATCAGTGAGTAACAACTATTAGCAGTGCCTGAGCCCATGTCTTCCTCAATTGCATGGATCTCCTAATCGACTTAAGCATCAAAGGTTCTGGTTCTGATCCTCTAACACTTGTGATTTCTTGCCTCTATTTGCTTCAACATGCTCTAACCTTGGGAAGATGTCAGAGGACATTTTCGTCTTTCCTTGCCAGCAAGAAAAAAGAATTAATTACCTGAAAACTCAGGTCTCTATATAGCTATGCAGCCAGACTTTTCCCATCTGAAAGTTTCGACAACTCTTCTCTGATAAACATCCTTAGGTCAAAGTCTTTAGTCATGAGTAATTCTCATTTACTTAGTTGACCAATAAACAAATATTTATTGATATGTAACTAGGTTCTTAAAGATATGGGATTTAATTCTGAAGTGATAAAGTTGTTGATTTCAGCTTGGATATTCTAGAGAAGGTGGGGCAGATAATGAACCAGAGTAGAAAACAAAAAGCATAGAACTGTCATTGTTGTTGTTGTTGTTGTGTGCTGTGGAGTCAAGTCAGAACCAATCCATAGCTGACCCTCCAGTGTGGCCTTTCAGAGGCAGTAAATTGCATGGGAGGAGATTGCCCATCTTTCTCCCATGGAAAAGCTGGTGGATTCAAACAGCATGCCCTTAAGATTGCAGCATAGCTTCTTAGCACTAGGTCACCTGAGCTTCCTAAGTATAAGTCTGTTGCTGACGTTGTTGCTGTTATGTGCCATCGAGTTCCTTGTGACTCACAGTGAGTGACCTTATGAACAATATATCTGAACCCTACCCTATTCCATAAATTGGTAAATCTATAATATAATAAATTTAAAGTATAAATCTAGCAAAAAGTAGATGAAGAAATAAAACAAAACAGACAGTATTGTGTATTAATGGTACATTTAAAGCTCAATTCTTTAATGGTGAGTTTTCAAGTAATTATTTTTTCTTGGTGGCAAGGAAAGATGTCTCCCATGACATAACCCAGGTAGGAGAGACCATGGTCAATAAAGAATTGTGAACTGAAGCGAAATCCAGACTTTGTAGAGGTGGTGGTAAGGTGAATGAAATCCCACACGAAGAGGAATCCAGGCACTGTTTGCAGGACTCCAGCAGAGGAGTAAAAGGAAGGCAGGGGTGACTCCAGGACTAGGATAAAAATGCCCAGATGGGTATGTACAGAGTACTGCTCAAGTGAAAGAATGACAGAGATCTCCCACTAATCCTCTTTCTCTTACTTGGTGTATGTAGTTGGGTCATTTATTTAACTACTTTGAATTACATTTATTTCCTTTAAAAAGAGTAAGTACACTGCACTTTTATTTCCTGAATGAGAGAGCCCGTATTTTACAATCTTTCCCATATACTTTTCTGAAGTCCAGAAGTTTCTTTTTTTAGAATCCAGCTCTTAATAGCAAAAGATTAGTAAGACACCAGTGTCATTAAGTTGAAGAACTCTCTATCCATTGACATGAGCTTTGATATCTTGTAATATCTGAGAACTAAAAGTGTCCAAATAAGCTGTAGTTTGAACATGTAATCAAGTAACAGTGTCTTAAAAGTAATTTAAAATTTTAGAAAGAATTTCTCAGGTTTTTTTTAGTCAATAAGTTGTGTGTCTCCCTCAGGACTTCACTCTAGTGTGCTATTTAAAGCTAGGGGAAGGTATTTTATTTAAAAAGTATATTCAAGTTGCCAAATCTAAAGACAGCTTTTCAAACCATTAATATATTTTATTTCTTCCTCTCCATATAAGATCGTGAGTGTCATGATAAAATCAATGGAATTGCTCAACTCTCTGTTAGTTGCTTATAAATTTTCAAGATTCAATCAGCAGTCTTTGAAGGTGTTGACAGATTAATTCAGTTCTGTGGTCTGAAAACATCTAAGCCAAACCCCACTGCTGTCAAGTAGATTCCATCTCCTAGTGAACCTGTAGGATCTACCCCCCCAGCGTTTCCAAGGCTGTAAACCTTCCTGAAGCAAATACCACCTCTTTCTCTGGTTGAGCCATTAGTGGTTTTGAACTGTGGCTAGCAGATGAATGCTTTAACCATGATGCCACTGGGACTACTCAGAAAGCATCCAACAAGTTGTAAATAATCATCTCCATGTGTTTAGTTAAGCTGTTCCCCTGCCGGAAAAACCTTCTTTAACCTTCCCCACTGTCACATCCCTCTTGACCTCCTTGAATTCTTCAGTACACTGCTTAAAGGCCCCTATGAAGACTCCATAGTCTTCTCTTTACAGTCTTCATGATGACGTGGAGATGTGTGCAGAACTTCAGAGAAGCCCTTGTTGGATGTGATCCTACCCTCCTCTGAGCTCCTCTCAGGTTATTTTTGTGGCCTCTCTCACCTCACTATACTGGATGCCTCTATACCTGCAAAAAGTAGTAATTTTTAAAATTTAAGGTGCTGATACGAGGTTTCCTTTTAGAAAACCTTTACTAGAGTAAAAATGTGAGTGGATTCAAAGAAAAATAAGACCCATCCCAGTGGTCAGTGTCTGCCCTGTGAGGTAAGAGAGCTTTTCTTGTCTTGCTTCCCTTTTCCTTGTAAGCATCTTGATCTATGTAGTTCATCCACCTCTGTATTGGTTTCACACGTGTTTTACACATTCCAGGCAATTTACACATGCGCTGCAGGGATGGATAAGTGAATGTATATTTGCAGGCATGCCGAACACTCAGGCTGTCTACGAATGGTGAAAAGGCTCTCTCTCTGCCCAGGTGCTTGCATTAGCAGTATGAATGAGGAGTCACGTAAATGGAGCACTCTGGCATGTGAGTCCTGTTCTTCAACTTAGATTTTTGAACTACTGGTTTAACTCCTTCTTTCTTACTCCTTAGCTCTGTCTTGACTCATCTTGCTTCTCAGGCTACCATCAGCATGTCATTTCAATTTCCTCTGGAAAATTCAGCATGCCACTTAACTTGACCATGGCTTCTCCTATCCGTGACATCTTTGCCTTAACAGTGGGCCTGTGAGCTGTCTTTGACAGGAAACTTCTGAGCCCAATTCAGTTTGTGTGACTCTCTTTTGTATATTCTCCTGTCGTGTCTGACTTGCTTTCATTGATGTGACATTTATTTACCTTATTGACACTAACTTAAAGAAAAGCTAACCTATGTAACTATTTCCATGTACTTTATAATGTTTTGTAGGATCTTTGAGTTAGAGTACAGAAAAAAGTATGCATGCTTCATAGACTCATTTCTTACAAAGCTATAGTATGGAGAGCCCAGACCAACCAAATTGCATCCTAAATCACAATGAAATCCTATTTTATAATGATCTTATCAAGAAAAGGGGCAATTGTAAGTCCAAAGTCTTACAGGAAAATTACACTCATCTCATTCCAAATCCAGGTCTAACCCACTTTGATATTTTTGCAGATGACATAATTTAAAAGATGTCCTCTTAACAACCTAAACTACTGACTATCAAAAGCTCAGAGGCCCTTAGGCAGCAGAGTTTTCTAATATGAGGAAATAGTATGGGATAGTAGGGCACCTGGAATAAAATGCCAGGTAATACTTGGGATTATTTGGCAAAGCATCTGAAGACAATGTCAAATATAATTGGCACACATAGTGAATGCCACTCTTATTTAAATCTCTAGCCTGATTATCTAAGGAAAGGTTACAATTTGCAATCAAATGTCATTATCATCTCTCTGCTACTTATTAGTAGTATATTTGTTTTTTATATTGTTTTTAAGTGTTGTCAAGTCATAGACTACTCATAGCAACCCTGTGAAAGAAAGACCTGAAGACTTGCATAACTTTCATCATTTCTCCAGGTTCATAGAATTTCTGGAGGCAAGCAGTTTCGGAAGTGGATGCCACTCCTGCTTCCAAGCTTGTTTTAATTGGCAAGCTCCATCAAACACTGTCCACCATGGGTAACCATTATTACATTTGACACATCAGTGTCACAGTGTTTAGCATCACAGCAACCAGGAGTTACCTCTCTACAGCAAATGGACAGACCAGTGCTATACCACTTTTTATATTAATGAGGACAAATACAATTTTAAACTCAAAGCCTACTATAGGAAATCATCTAATTTTATAACATTTGTGATGTCAGAATGTATGTTCTCATGGTTAATGTTGACATACAGCAATTTATATTAATTTTCCATTACTGATGGATGTGTAAAAGTTTATTTCAGAAAATATTTATATAATAATGAGTTATTTTAAAACAAATTAGTAACATCTATTGACAGAGTACCCCTCTCTGGAATGCTTTGATGGGAACACAGATGCAGGTCCTTAACTCCCTGAAAGCCACAGGCAGGTGAAGACAATGAAAATGCGGATGCTTTGTTATTTCTCTGTTCTGGCATATGTGTTTCTTCATGTGAGCTGCTTCTAAGTCTTGGAGGAGTAGACAAAGTGTTCATTCTAACAAATTCATTTCTTTAGAATTAGGTTGGCGTTATTGAGCCTCACAGCCTTTGTCACCTTTGTCTTTCCAATTGAAAGCTTCCAGGAATTACTTCCACTAAATATGTGACCTAATTCATTAGCTACTCAAGAAGAAATTCCACACTAGGAAGCCAGGCACGGTTGGAATTTGCTTTGGCCTTCTGCATTGAGGGTACCACTGCAATCAATTGGCCTTCAGATCATATTACTAGCCATGGTCTAGTAAAGTTGTTAGTTAGGTCACTAAGTGCTGCTGCTTGGCTTCTATCAAGAATACTTCTCTTGAAAGATCTCAGAACATCATACAAGGCCCTCTACTGCAGGAGAGGATGCACTCTGGCCACATCTGAGAATGGATTGATGATGTCTTCATGAACCACTTTCCCTCAATTGTCATCTTAGTGCTCACTTTTTCAATTCAAGAGGGAGAAAAAAGTATTTGTATTGGTATCTGGAGAACATCTGGCTAGCATATTGGTCAAAGGGATCTGTTTCTCTTTTCCTCTTACGGCAAACAAACCATCCTCCATTTCTGGGAAAATGATTAATGATAGTACACAGAAGCCAAGGCATATGAGCTTTGCTTTACTCCCTGCCCCCATCCCTCCACCTATGGACAGATAGCCCCTTCCTGTGCATTTTGGCTTAGGACACTCAAAATTCCAGGAATCTTCTTGAGCCTTGTCTCTTAAAGGGCCTGTGGAAACTACTGAATGCCTGTGTGTGTGTGTGTGTGTGTGTGTGAGAGAGAGAGAGAGAGAGAGAGAAAGAGTGCACGCTATGAGTAATTATCTGGCACAGAGGACAAAACAAATTCTGACTTCTGAAAATCTGCCTCTACCTTCCTCTTCAGTTTCTTCCTATCCCTATTAAATGAAGGCAAACCACAGCCCAGACAGACAGGAAAGCAAGTTCACAAGTGTATGGTGACCCAACAGAGTTGGCTGACTCATAATTGAGGTCAGGGGCACCTCCTGTGGCCACCTGACTTCAGACACCGCAAGAGCACAGGCCTGGCTCAAAGCTCCAACCTCACTGCTTCCTGTAGTGCCTTGAGGCCTCGCCACTCCCTTTTCAGCTCACAGAAGCCTATGAAGCACAGTCTTACTCTTATGTTTGTGGGAAGTGGGGGTCTTCCTCTAGTCTCGCTACTCTGGTGCAGCTCACTTTCTCCACACACCTGACCCTACCTCCACACCTGACTCACACTTTCCCATTGTTAAAGCTTGATTGTGTTCTCAGACTCCGAGTTGCTTGCTTTGCCACACACAAGTATAAAGGGAAGAGGCCCGCTGCTGACATGAACCTAGTGTGCACTTCTCCTTCACATTTATGGATCTGGATTTGGACACTCATTTCCACCTTTAACTCCTCACTTCACTCCTCCCTAATCTCCCTTTTTCACAGATAGAATCAGATGAAAGCCCAGTCAAAAAAACCTTACACACTTCACCATCAAAGCACAACTGACTCAGAGCTGACCCTCCATTGAATTCCTAAGGCTTTTAATTGCGCCCAAGGGATGTCTCATTTTTCTTTCTCTTTTCGAACAACTAGTGAATTCCAACTGAGCTCTGGTGGCCTACTGGCAAGAAACGGTGCTGCAATCCTGAAGGCACATGGTACAAATGCACCAGCTGCTCTGTGGGAAGAGGATGGGCACTTTCCTCCTGTGAAATTAACTGCCTTTGAAAACCCGTTGGAGGGTCGGCTAGGGGTTGGTTCTGACTCTACAGTAAACAGCAACAACAACAACAACTGTGGATTCAAACTGCTTGAGAGTCTTGGTGTCTGGCTCACAGTGGTGCTGCCTGAAGGCTAAGCCGTCAGAACTCCCTGACTGATCACATTTTTACCATAGATATGCTTGTCTCTCAATGATGAGAGGCTATCTTTGGATCTTTGGGAATTTCATCATATTTGTAGCCCTTTTATCCTTTACATGTGCCTAAAAGTTGAAGATAGAAGGGATATGCAGAGCCACTATACCAAAAAGAATCAGCAGACTCTCAGCTAGTTCAGAAAGTAGCCTGTGGTCAAGAGATGACATGGCAGGTAAAAGTCCACACTGCACTGAAGACTGGCAAAAAAGCCCCAAGGCTCTATGAATGGACAGAATGCCAATAGAAATACTTCAACAAATGGCTGCAGCACTGAAGTGCTCATTCATCTCTGCTGAGAAGTCTGGATGGCAGTTATCTGGCCAACACATTGGCAGAAATCACATCTCTGCCGATCCTAAAGCAAAATGATCCAATGGAGTGCATAAATTATATAGCGATGCCACTAATATTATACATAATAAAACCTTGTTGAAGTTAATTTAAAAAAATAGTTGGTGTGGCGCATCAACAAAGAACAAAGTAATTCAAGCTGAATTCAGAAGAGGACTTGGAATGAAGAATATCACTACTTATTTAGATAGATATTGACTGAAAACAAAGAAAACCAGAAAGATATTTAGATAAGTTCTGTTGACTATACAAAGGCAATCAACTATATATTTGATTGTATGAACAATAATAAATTTCAGGTTAATATTGAAAGGAATGGCAATTCTAGGACAATTGTAGACAGACATGTAGGTCCTATACCTAGACAAAAAGGCAGTTGTTCAAACAGTACAAGATGATACTGCATGGTTCAATATTATGGGAGGTGTGCATCAGGATTATAGTCTTTTTTTTTTATTGGTTTGCATACACAATAGTTCATACACATTATGTTCCTTTCATTTACAATGCATTTTATACAGTCATGTACATTGTTGTTTTCATGTACATTTTAATAGGATTTTATTCTTTTACCATACTCAGTCTGAATGTTAAGCAAATAACATGAGAAGCCGGAATACATGAAAATGACTGCAATGTCAGGGTTGGAAGAAAACTAACAGCCTATCTGTTTTAACCTGATATGTGGATAACATACACATTCTTTTTTATTAAAAACAAAGAAGACCTGAAGCACTTCCTGATAAAAGTCAAAGACGCTATATGAACTACATCTCAACATGAAGAAATTTCTTGAAAGTGGACCAGTAAACAACATCATGATAAATGGAAAAGAGATTGAGGTTATTAAGAATTTCATTTTACTTGCATTCCACTCAATGATCATGGGAAGAGCAGTCAAGAAATCAAATGCTACACTGCATTAAGGAATTTTGTTGCAAAACCCAAAATCAAACTAAACCTATGCTGCAGAGTTGTTTCCAACTCATAGCAACCCTGTAGCTTTAACGTGCTAAAGAGCAAGGCTATGGCTTTGAAGGTTAAGGGTGTGCCTGATTTGGTGTTTTTTAGTTGCCTCATATACTTAGGAAAGTTGGACAATGAATAGGGAAGAATGAAGAACTGATGTCTTTGATTTATGATGTTGGTAAAGCATTTTGAATATACCACAAACCAACAAAGTAACACAAGAATCTGGCTTGACAGAAGTGCAGCCAGAAACCTCCTTCGAAGCAACTATGGATAGACTGAGTCTCACATACTTTGGGCATGTTATCAGAAGGAATCAGTTCCTGGAGAAGGACATGGTGCTTGATAAAATACAGAGTCAAAGAAAGAAAGGAAGACTTCTTACCACTAAGCCACAAGAGCTTAGTGATAGAATTACCCTGCCATCCCGAAGACATGTGATTGAATATACCAGTTGTTCCATAAGAGAAAAATGGACAATCTTCTCCTGTATAACTGACTCTGAAAACCTGCTGGAGGTCCGCTATGAGCCGGTTCCCACTTGATGGTACATAACAACAATGCAATATAGTATTCTGGATTGGATATAGAAACAAATAAACAAACCAAAAAAAAGGATTTTGGTGAAAATATTAGTGAAATATGAATACAGTTTGTAACTTCAGTAATAACAATATAGCATTAGGATTGTGTGTGTGTGTGTGTGTGTGTGTGTGTGTGTGTATGCAAAATTGCGATGTAAGATATTAACTTTAGAGGAATCCCAGGAAAAGGTACACAGAAACACTTTGTATTTTATCTTTGCAACTCTTCTGTAGATGTAAAATCATTAAAAAGGAATATATTTATTAAACCTGCTAATCTATAGTCTCATTGTATTAAAAAACAAAACAACAACCCTCAAACTCACTGCTTTTGAGTTGTTTCTAACTCACAGTGACTTTCACCAGGTTTCCAAGGCTGTAAAATGTAATTGGAAGAGACTGCTCATCTTTCTCCTGAGGAACAGCTGGTAGATTCGAAATTACAAGGGACGCACAGCCTTTTGAATAACAACATCACTGACTATAGAGTACACTTTGGAAGCAGGCATGACATCCACTTCCTAAACAACAAGCCTCTAGAAACCATGAGCTTTGAGAAGTGACAATAGTTATAGAAAGGTATTTTGTTCATAGGGTTGCTGTCAGTAATGCTCAACTTGATGGCAATCAACAACAACAACCAGAACTCTCTTATAAAAACAAAGTGCATACAGTGGAATACTATGCAGCATGAAGTAGCAATGATTTTGTAAATTACTACCTAACTTTGGAGGGACTGAGGAACATTATGCTGAGTGAACTAACTCAGTCCCACAAGGACAAATACTGTATAAATCCATTATTGTAGAAAGTGTGTGAAGATCCATGGGGTGGGGGGTGGGGGTGGAAACAGAAGGCTGAAGATGTGTGGGGCAGGGGTGGGGTGGGGGAATTAAACATGGTTTTGTACAATTTGATGGGTGGGGAGTGAGAGAAATTGAAAGAATGTGGTGTGAAAAACAGTGTATTCAGATTTTGTGAATAAACTAGTAAAATAAAAAAAGTTAATAAAAAAGCAGTTGTCAAAACAGAGCAAGGATACACTCCATCATTCAAAATTAGGAAGGGGATCCACCAGGGATGTATTCTGTCTCCATACCTTTTCAATCTGTATTCAGAACAGATCATCAGGGATATTGGGCTGTAAAGGAAGGATGTGGCATCAGGATTGGTGGAAGATTCATCAACAACCTGCATTATGCAGATGACACAACCCTGCTTGTTGAAACTGAGGAGGACCTGAAACAGTTGCTGCAGAAGGTCAAGGACAGAAGCCTTCAATATGGATTAAATCTCAACATCAAGAAAAGAAAGCTTCTCACCACTGGGCCAATTGGCAACATCAGTATGTATGGTGAAGAGAATGAGGTTGTTCACAGTTTTAGTTTACTTGGCTCCACAGTCAACATTATTGGTATCAGCAGTCAGGGAATAAAGAGATAAATTGCATTGGGAAAGTCAGCTGTCAGAGACCTCTCCAAGGTACTGAAGAGCAATGATGTCAGGCTGGAGACTAAGGTTTGCCTGGTTCAGGTAATATTCTTTGCAATTGTGTGCTATGCCTCTGAGATCTGGACAGTGACTAGGGATGCTAGAACGAGAATTGATGCCTTTGAGTTGTGGTACTGGAGAAGAGTGTTGAATATACCATGGACTGTTAGGAGAACAAACAAGTTTATCCTGGAGAGGGTGAAGCCTGGCTGCTTCTTGGAGTCACGGATTCTGAAGCATTATCTGACATACTTTGGTCATGGTTCAGTGAGATGAATTGATTTAGTGATTGGGATGGTGGAGAAGGTGTGTCTGAGACAGTGAGGTTGGCACAGGATAGAGCAGAATTTTGAACTCTGTACATGGGGTTGCTATGAGTTGCAAGCAACTTGACAGCACATTACAACAACAACAATTTAAAAAAAACCCAAGCAAACCCAAAAAAACCCAACAAAGTGATGAGCAACTTAAGTACCCAACTGAAGGTAGCTTGAATAACTTTGATCTCTCATACAATGAAATATTAGATTGTCATTTAAATGATGTGTTGCCATTGTATTTGTAAACTAAGATATGAAAAATTTAGAGACTATTGTTATTTTATTATAATATGCAGAGTGCTTATCCAAACAGGATTCTTCCATGTTGTGCAATGTTTTATGAATTCATTGATTGTCAGTGCTGTGTAATATTCCATTGTATGGGAAAGTACCATAGTTTTTTTTATCCATTCACTTGTTGATGGACATTTGAGTTGCTTCTATCTCTTTGCTACTGTGAATCATACAGTAATAAATATGGGTGTCCATACATCTGTTTGAGCCACAACTCTGGTTTCTTTAGGATATATTCCTAGTAGCAGAATTGCTGGGTCAAATATTTCTTTTTCCAACTTCTTGAGAAAGTGCCAGACTGCCATGCATAGTGGTTGTACCGTTTTACATTCCCACTAGCAGTGAATGACATTGTGCAATAGGAGAACATTATGCTGAATGAAATAGCTCAGTCATGATCAGACAAATACTGCATATCACCATTATTATAAAATTAAGACTAACGTGGGAGGTTGGGAGGAAAATTGGAAAAGAGTAGATAGATCATCAGCACTGCTTGGAACAGATGAAGAAAAGAACTGTCCTAAAGGAATATATGGTTAAGTATTATATGCATAACAATGATCTAGAACATTGCAAAATGGACATGGCGGGGGGCGGGGAAGGGAGGAGAAAGGAAGAAAAGGTACAGCAATGAAGAATAACCTCTCCCCCAAACCCCAAAACAAAATAAAACCCACCCAAACAACCATAATTCTCTCTGAGACACTGGGACTAAAGCTGATTTAAAAAACAAAAAACAACACTTCTGTGTATATTATATATTTGTTTTTCAGATTTTTCCCGATATGGTCCTTGTGGGGGTTTGTAATAAGAATTGTTACTTTGTTTTAATTCACAAAAGTAAAAGGGATGAGTCAGCATGCCCTGACATGACAGTGAGGAGTGCATTCCCACCACAAACTTGGAACCAAGGAAATCAGATTGCCCTCTGAGAACTGGACTTGGAATTCAACATACAAACTATTAATATTGAGTTCAATGGAATCTCTTTAAAGGATCAGAGTGAGTCACTAGCCAAATTTAGTCCTAGCTACAACCAAACTTGACATCTAGAAACACAGTTGAGGATGTGTCTGTCAGGAAAAAATGGGCATGGTGAAAGTGGAGTCACAAAGTTAGTGCCCAGTCCAGTAAGCCTGTGGATGATGCCTTCTATTGGACTGACTTAAGTATCTTCGCCTACAAAAGTCTGTTCCAAGATGTGAGAAAAGTGCCATCATATTTAACCAGGCCTGATCACATTAGTTCACTGAGTTAGTTCCTTTGGCTTTAATTACAAGCCCACAAACAGCCTCCCAATTGCTTGGCTCTGCTGCAGTCTGTCCGCAGCTGGTCAGGCTGACACAAAAATCCATCCACTTGACAATGAATTTCCTCATTGGGAATTAGCAGATTTGGCAGTTAATTTGATGGACATCTCTGCGAGCATTGTTAGAGTGAGTCAGCCACTCTGGGTCCATTCAAACTGCTACTTTGACAGGAGAGATTTACACACGTCTGAAGTGAGCACGGTCCTTGTGAACTGTTTAAGATAATGGTCCCCTCCTAACCTTGTCAGGCATTCCCTGGATGCTACAAGTAGCAGTTCCCCTGGTACATGAGACAGTTCTCTTGTGTCTTTTGCAGTGTTTTTTCTATTGATCAGAAATTGAGGAAAAGCTAGTGATTAGACTGCTATAGGGGTCCAGTGATTTGAGTGATGTAAGAATGTGGCCAAAGAAATAAGAGGGCCATGGGAACCTGCCAAACTTCCATTGAGGTTTGAGCAGTTCCCAGGTAGTGGTGGAGGCTACTCACATTCTCTGCTCATTACGGCTCTGTTGTGGCGAGACAATCATTAGACTTGGAGTCAGCAGGTAATGGTTCTGTGCCTTTGGCTTAATTATCTGGGTCAATTACCTGGGACAAGTCAACTTTTTGAGTACTTGACCATAAAATAAAAAATAACAGTACCTCCCACACAGCATTGTTGTACATTTAGTTATTAAGATAAACAGGAAAGTGCACTACAAACTGGAAAGAACTTTATACAGTATTGCTATTTATTTTATTCGTGGACAATAATTCAAATTTATATGTTTATGTAATTTCTGAAATGCAAAATAATTCAATTCTTAAATGTTCTAAAAAGTTAAATGTGGTTTGTTACAATTTAATGTATGAAAACACACTTAATTTTAAAGCAGTAAGCAATACCTTGGCTTATCCAAACCTTCATGATTGTTTATATTTTACTAAGAATCCAATAACTAGGTTTTGTTCTGAGTGATTGCTTTGCATACAAATTATATTTGTATTCAGTGTTTTTGAGATAAAGATTCCAAAAGGAGATTCTTTCACTACCAAATATGGAAGAAATCATCTCATTCCAGTGATACTTCCCTGAGCCCCCGGGATTCTTATGAGCAAGTTCCTCTTAACCTACATTGGTCCTCCTTTTAGCTTGTGCCCTACTTCTTTTTTTTTTTTTAAATTTTTATTTTTATTTTATTATTTGTGTGTGTGCGTGTACCGTCAAATCAGATCTGACTGATACAGGAGGAGATTGTCCCTCCTTCCTCGGCAGAGCATCTGGTGGATTCGAACCGTGTGCCTCTGGGATTGCAGTGTAGCTTCTTGCCACTAGGCCACCAGAGCTCCCCTTGTGCCCTACTTCTTAAAAGACCAAGTTCAGTTGTAACTTGTATGGCCACAATACAGTAGGAAAAAGAGTCTTGGGATTACCACCAGCTGACTCTTAATGTGTATCTTCTGGTACATCACATCACCTCTCTCTGTTTTATATCCCTCTTCATAAAATGAAAATGAAGCATAGTGGTTTAAGTGAAACACTTAGGGTAGAACTTGTTTATAAATTAAAGCCCTGATGTTATTATTTTCAACAACAACATTATTATTACTATTATACTATTATTTATCTCTGCAAAGGCATTTGACTGTGTGGATCATAACAAACTGTGGCTGACTCTGAGAAGAATGGGAATCCCAGAACATTTAATTGTGCTAATACAAAA
>NW_006399802.1:15215291-15277396 GCF_000299155.1 Elephantulus edwardii | reverse complement strand
GTGTCAGAGGCGGTGCGGTTGGCGCAGGATAGAGCAGGGTTTAGGGCTGTTGTGCATAGGGTCGCTATGAGTCGGAAACGACTCGATGGCACATAACAGCAACAACATTATTTATCTCAAAAAATATAACACTAACTATTTTTAACTGATTTTTGAATCTAAACAATAGTATAGGGTAGGCTGAAGTACATTACTTGGTCTTTGAATATTATCATCTGGGGCATAGAAGTTGGAGTATGTCTACTGACCAAAAACACCCTGCTTGGTTGAAGCTTCTATTCCCATTCTGAAAGAATAAGGAGATTCATTGTGTAAAAAGAAATATGCCTCTCTAATTGTTCTTGGTTCTTCCTACTAAAATGAAATATAGTGATGAAAATAGAATGAACCTATGCACACGTCATCTCCCATGCTTTGAGAATGTTGTGAGGAGTGGCCAGTCCTTGGGAAAAGATATCATGCTGGAAAGAGAGAGGGTCAACAAATGAGAGGAAGAATCTCAGTGAAGTGGATCTAACATGTTGGAGGTAGTGAGGGTGGGACAGATAGGGCAAGGCTCTGATCTGTTCATAGAACTGCTATGAATTGTAGTGAACCTAATGGCCCCTAACAACAACAGCAACAACACCATGCTTCTATCGTGGATCGCTAGAGATTCTTAAAATAATGATTTTTAATATTCTCTTTTTTTTAATATTCTCTTTGTTAAGGTGATTTTACCTAATGTTTACAAAGCTAATTAATTTTTCATCCAATCATAGTTTATTCTATCACATTAATTTCAATATTCACACTTAATTGCACTTTGCTTACTTCCTTTCTATAGTTCTGGTTTCTATTCGTCCTTTTACCCTTTCTGTGTCTTCTTTTTTCTTTAATGATGCACCAGTGCACCACTTATTGGATATTGCCTTTTCCTCCACCCATCATAATATGTGTTTATTATCTATTTACTAATCTATACCCTCTTCTCATCACTGGTAACCGTGCAAGAATGATTCTGTGTTTACACATTTCTTTAGCTTTCTATAATAAATGTATTTCCCCCCTTGTTCCTGTAATAGTGGTCTTATTTAATATTTGTTCTTTTGTGACTGACTTATTTCACTTAGCATAATGGCCTCTAGATTAACTCATGTTGTGTAGTGTTTT
The DNA here is from genome assembly GCF_000299155.1 of Elephantulus edwardii. Lineage (NCBI taxonomy): Eukaryota > Metazoa > Chordata > Mammalia > Macroscelidea > Macroscelididae > Elephantulus > Elephantulus edwardii. Next base: position 15,276,244 of record NW_006399802.1, on the reverse strand, counting down.
ACAAATTCGTATTCTTTTTCAGTGTCTCATAGTACTCCAGTGTATGACTGTATCATGTGTTCTTTTCCACTGACAGACACTTGGGTTGTTACCACCTTTTTGTTGGTATACATAATTCTGCAATGAATATATTGCTGCTGTTATGTGCTGTGGAGCTGTAACCAACTCATAGTTTACCCTGCAGGGAGACTGTAAATCACATGAGAAGAGATTTACCAACTTTCTTCCTCAGAGCAGCTGGTTGGTAGATTTGATGCATGTGCCTTTGGGTTGATATCACAACTCCTTACCACTTGACCACCACAGGTATTTATATCTCTGTCTCTCTCTCTGTCTGTCTCTATCTCTATCATCTCTATATCTCACAGATTTTATTTCTTTATGACATAACCTTGTGGGTTTGCTGGTTTAAATGATATTTATATTTCCAAGTTGCTCAGGAAGCATGAGTTGTGTTCAACTGGATAGCACCTGAAAACTATAAAGGAAGCATCAAACTATTTTTTGTAGTGGTTGTAACATGTTTGAATCTCACCATTACCTGCCAGAATTTGCCGTTTACTGCTTATTTGTTATTGTTGCTGGTGTGAGTGATATTTTATTATTAGTTTGCATCTCTCTACTAGCTAATGATCTTGAACGGTTTTTCATACGCTTGTAGGCCATCTGAATGTCTTCTTTGGAGAAGTATTTTCTATGTCTTCTGTTCATCTCATAATTGGTTGTCTTTTCATTGTCAAAGTGTTGGAATTTTCTATAAATTTTAGAGATTAGTCCCTTGTTATATATTTTGCCAAATAGTTTTGCTAGTCTTTAGTTGGAGAAATCTTTTGATATACATAAGGTATCAATTTTAGAAAATCCCAATTGCCTAGTTTATCCTCTGCTGATTGTGCCTTTTCAGTTACAATATCAGATTTTGAAGAAAATTGTGTATTTATTTCCTTTAACTTTTTTCTTTTCTCAAGCTCTACTATTGTTATTTGCCTGAAATACTTTCCAAATTCTTCAACAGCTTGGCTAAGCCTCTCTAAATACAGAATGATTGACTGATAAGAGCTTAACAAAATGTGTCACTCATGTATTCATTAATGGCTAATCATTATTGGAAGGAATTCTGGTGGCACAATGGTTAAATGCCCCACTGTTAACTTAAAGGTAAGTAGTATGAACTCACTACTATATTACAGAAGAAAGCACACAGCAATTGGTTCCCTTTACTACTTCAGCCAAGGAAATCTTGTTTTAAAATATTTATTTTCAAAGTTTGTATACATTGTTTTACACACTGGGTATTTCCTTTTTCCTTCACCTCCTCCTGTCAAATTGGGTGACCCTACAATTAACCACCCTCCAGCCCCCGCCCATCCTCACCCGTCTGCTACTCCCCCCTCTTGGAACCTTACTTACACATTCTACAATAATGGTTTTATACAGTATTTATCCTTATGGATCTGAGTTAATTCACTCAGCACAATACTCTCCAGTCTCTCACAAGTTAGGGAGTGATTTACAAAATCATTGTTCCTGCATGATGCAGCCAAGGGAATTTTATAGGCAAGTTCTGTTCTGTCTTATAGGTTCAAATTGGCTCAACTGCATATAGCAACAACATTTATTGAACATTGAATTAGCCACCGTTTTAGAAACGTTATGCATTCTAACACATAAAATTCTAAAATAAACTGCCCTAAGGAATGCTAGTGGAGTAGTGCGTAAGAGTGCATCATGTTGCCCACCAAAAGGTTGGCTGTTCAAATCTACCAGCTGCTCTGGTGAGAAAGATGGGCAACTTCCTCCCAGAAAGACTGACAGCCAAGGTAAGTCAATGAGTCAGAATCTACTTCACAGCAGTGAGTGAGTGAATGGATTAGGGAGTGAATAGATTGTACTTTTATATCTCCTTTCTTAGAGTGAATGAAATGTAGATATAGGTAATTTTTTTAAATGTAGGTAGTAAATGGAAAATCTGGGATTTGAACATTTACCTCCATGGAGTGGCATCCACTTCCTAAACAACATGCCTGTGGAAACTTTATGAACTTTAATAAATATCTGTAATTATAGAGGGACTTCAGGTCTTCTGTTCATAGGGTCACTATGAGTCAAGCTCAACTTGAAGACAATCAACAACAACAACAACATCATCATATCTAAAGTAACATTTATTCTTATCTTTGAACTGACCAGTGTAAGAGAATGCTGAACATTATTCTTTCATTTGTTGATCCTAATATTAATACAAGAAGCCCTGGTGTTCCAATGGTTAAAGTGCTAAATAACTAACTGAAAGGTCAGTGGTTCAAATTCCCCAGTGATTCCATGGGAAATTGTTACTGCAATCTGCTTAAAAAAATTTGCAGCCTTGGAAACTCTGTGGTGTAGTTCCAGCCTGCCCTGTATGGTTGCTGTGAGTTGGAGTCAACTCAATGGCAATGAGGAAGAATATTAGCACACATTATTTTTACTTCACTTTAAAAAAATAGCTTGATAGCAGTAATATCTGATAATTTTGTGGGCCAAAAATTTACAGCAATAGTAACTTAAAATGTGCCAAACATGTGTAATTTCTCATGACTTAGATTTTTCCAAATTATCTTACTGAGAAAGTCCCTATCCTGACCTTGGCAAAGTTTCTAGGTAATAAGACTATTTTGAAGAAAATAGGTTCTTGTGAAACTGGTCAGATTTATTCTTACCTGGTCTTTAGTCTGTATTATCATCTTTCCTACATACCAATTGCGTCCCGATTTATGTTTAAACCCAAGTCTATTAGTTGATTTCATTGACCCAAAGTTGTGGCTTTTCGTTGTTTTCCTAAATAAGAATCTGGTAAGTTAACATGTAAGTTCATGGCCCTTGATACATGTGTCTAGTACTTTTCTTGTACTGTATACCTTTACTCAATGTAGTTTCATCTTTTTTTGATCCTCATTTCTCCTTATACTAGGAATGTCTTTGACCCTTCTGCTCATCAACACCTTGCTTGTTTTTTGAAGGTCAGTATAGGTGGTGTTTTTGTGGGTTTTTTTTGTTTGTTTAAAGCATTCCTTTCATTATTCAGTCATGCACTGTAAATAAACTCCTATTATATTTAAATCTGTGCTTCTTTCTCACTGCATTTAATGAAATTTCTTTACTTATAATATGTACAGAATGTTATCGTATTTATGTGACTGAGTTTTATTCTTAATCATGGTTGTAGTTAGTTGCTAGCCAGTTGAGGTGACTCATGTTAGTACTGAAGTGGTAGGATAGTGACTCTGCAGTATAGAAATGCTCAATTTATGTTTTCTGGGCTATCTCCCTCAAAATAAAAATTTACAGGCCTACCTTCTATACTTGGACCAAGAGGCAGTAGTCAGAACAGAGCAGGGTAACACTGCATGGTTCAAAATTGGGAAGGGTGTACGCCAGGGATGCATCCTGTCTCCATACCTTTTCAACATGTATGCAGAGCAGATTATCCAAGAGGCTGGGCTCTATGAGGAGAATTGTGGCATCAGGATTGGTGGAAGATCTATTAACAATCTCCGTTACGCAGATGACACAACCCTGCTTGCTGAAACTGAGGAGGACCTCATGCACTTGCTGCGAAGGGTCAAGGACTGCAGCCTTCAGTATGGACTGAGGCTCAATGTCAAGAAGACAGAGATTCTCACCACTGGATCAATTGGAAGCGTCAGGATGAATGGCGAAGAGATTGAAATTGTTCACAGCTTCAGTTTGCTCGGCTCCACAGTCAACACTCTTGGCACCAGCAGTCAGGAAATAAAAAAGCGTATCGCGATGGGAAAGTCTGCTGTTAGGGACCTCTCTAAAGTACTCAGGAGCAACGGTGTCTCTCTGGAGACTAAGGTGCGCCTGATACAGGCCATGGTCTTTGCAATCGCTTGTTATGCATCAGAGAGTTGGACAATGACTAGGGAGGACAGAAGGAGAGTGGATGCTTTTGAGCTGTGGTGCTGGAGAAGAGTACTGAATGTACCATGGACTGCCAGGAAAACAAACAGATTCATCTTGGAGAGGATTAAACCAAACTACTCCTTGGAGGCAAGGATTCTGGGGCTTCGTTTGACATACTTTGGACATGTTGCCAGGAGGGATGGGTCCTTGGAGAGGGACATCATGCTTGGGAGGGTGGAGGGACAGCGCAGGAGGGGAAGACCCTCTATGAGATGGATTGATTCGGTGACTGGGGTAATCGGGATGGGTGTGTAAGAGGCAGTGCAGTTGGCGCAGGAAAGAGCAGGGTTTAGGGCTGTTGTGCATAGGGTTGCTAATGAGTCGCAAACGACTGGAAGGCACATAACAACAACAACAGCAATGGGTGGGTTTGAACCTCCAACGTTTTGTCTATACAAACACTTCACAAGTGTGGAATAATATTTCTTTGGGTGAATGGATTGGATTTAATTTTGAAAGAATATCATCATATAAGTCAAGAAAAAAATTAGAAATTTCTGGAAAAATGAGATTTCAGAATGATGCAGACATCTTGGCATGTTGAGAAAGAATTTATTCTATTATGTTCTACTGACTTAAAGAAGGATTTTTTTTTAAAACAACCAAAACACAAAAACACCCTAAGACAATTATAAGAGGATGGATAAAAGAAAATGCATTTCAAAGAGTCTCTGAGCTGCTAAAACTATTCTAGTAAAAAGTTCTTCATAAAAAGTTGACTTCAAAAATAGAGTTAGAGGCTGTTTTCTGTTTTCCAGGGTACTAGATTTCAAAGAGATAGCACATGTTTCTTACGGGTGTCATGCATGATATTAGGGTAGTCTTTGAGCCTGCTTTAAGTGATTTCTGGATTTATGATGGTCTTCACAATTACTTGCTATCCATCAGAGAGTTGACCAGTGACTAAGGATGACAGAAGAAGAATCGATGCCTTTAAGTTGTGGTGCTGGAGAAGAGTATTGATCATACCGTGGACTGTCAAGAGACCAAGCAGGTCTGTCTTGAAGAAGGTGGAACCAAGTTTCTCCTTGGAGGCTAGAGTTTTGAAGCTTTGGCTCACATAATTTGGGCACATGGCCAGGAGGGAACAGTCCTTGGAGAATGACATCATGCTCAGAAGGGTTGAGGGACAGATCCGAGAGGAAGATCCCGGAGGTCATAGATTGTCCCAGTAACTCTGGTAATGGGAGGTAGGTGTGTCAGAGATAGTGAGACTGGCTCAGGACAGGGCAGACGTCAGAGCTGTTGTAGATAGGGTTGGTATGAGTTGCAGTTGACTCAATGACACATAACAACAACAACAACAACAACAACAAGTTTCTTATGTATTGAAGATAAGGGAATTGGCTCCTCAGTAACTTTCAGTACTCTTTCTTTTATACCTGGGGAGTTTTCTTCGCATTACCCTTTCTGTGGGCTAACTATTTATTATTTACATTTTAGAAAGGAAAAAACTATTGTTCAGGAGTCTTAAGTAATTATTTCAAGGTTACACATGCAAAAGAAAGAGTTAAGACTGGATACCAGATTTGTGATTTCAAAGGTCAATTGACTGAGATATTGTCTACTATTTCCTTCTCTGGAAACTTGTTGTTAGTTACTGTCCAGTTTATTTCTACTTATGGCAGCCCCATGTGAGCAGAGCAGAGCAGAGCAGAGCAGAGCAGAGCAGAGCAGAGCAGAGCTTCTCTGTAGGGTTTTCAAGGCACTGACCTTTCAGGAACAGATTTGGAATCCCATTTTCCCAGTTGAATCTAAGTGGATTTGAATCTGTAAACTTTTGAGCCTTTAGCTGCATCCCAGGATTTCCTCCTATGGAAGCTACTATTGGATAAAAGTGTATATGCAAACATTCATAACCAAGTTTATCATCTATAATCCATACACAGTGCTCAGTTGTGCCACATACTCTTTTCATTATCTTTGTTGTGTGCCATAAAGTTGGTACAAACTCATAGCTGACTCTCCAGTGGGTTTTCATAGGCAGTAAATCACACAGGACTTGATTGCTTGTCTTTCTCCTACAGAGCAAGAAACTAGATCTTTTTAAAAATCTCCAGAGGTGTTATTGTGGTTAGCAAATCTTGTTGTATTATTATCTTGTTTTATTGTCGAGAAGAGGCGGAATAGTTGAGACACTCCACATTTTTGTCCCCATCAATCCCCTTGCCTTTCATATACTGACTTTGAGAAATTGGCTTGAGAATTAGACATGCATCTATCTGAATATGGTGAGTTACAGAAGCCCCTAGCTCTGTGTCCAGTACGTGTTGGATGCTTCTTTCCTAGAAAACATCCCTTGTGTTCAGTATCAGCTTTTTTTATCAGTAGTTGACAGCATTTTAACAGCCTAAAACGATGATTAATGTGACTATCTGGCGTCCAGTAAGGCTATCCTCCATTTTCACAGAGGCTGGCAAGCACAGGGATTTTGCATTTGTCTTACAAATTCACTGGGGCAGAGCCAGAGTAAACAGTGACTAGAGGTTCCATTTAAGGCCAACTCATTAGAATTTTAACCAATTTGCAAGAATAAGCTCAATTAGCACAGCTCATTAGACTCTAATTGGACTCACCCCTTTCTTTAACCTGGTAGCCTTGGTGGGGCCCCCAATAGTGAGTTGTGGGGGGTAGATGTCTACATGAATGTATTTATGTGGATGTGCCAAAGAGTTAATTTCCCCACAGAAGGGTGGAGTGATCCAAAGAAAACAAGTGAGGAATCAGTGCAGCTTGATAAAAGCACTGTATAATTAGAAAAGGCAGCAAGACCCTAGGTTTACAATAAATAGACTTCTTTCAATTTCTCCCTTATCACAGCCAAAAGATGCTGTTGATGCTAATCTGGGCTTCAAACTGGTCAATGAAAATGTCTTTGGAGAACAGTCGCCCCTCCCTTGTTATAGACTAGCCTTAGGTAACCTTAGGATGACTTACTGGGTAGCAAGCCAAAAATGTGTCCTGGCTCCAGTCCTAGCTAGTACCTAATGTGCGCCTGCAGCAGTGTCTTGGGCACCTCTTCTCTCAGGAAAGCATTTGCAAAGTATCCAACTCGTGCTCTTCCAGTTAACTCTTTGTAGATGCTGGCATGTCTTCTCCCTCTCCCATCATCCTTGAAGTTAGAGAATCTTTGAAAGATGTTGATTTTGGATGTGAAATCCATCACCTCAAGACCCAAGACACCCACTATTTTGTATGTGCTCTCTTCCCAGGAGCTTATAGACTTGGAAGGGGATCCAGAGGTCCCACCCTTTGGAGCTTGTCACTTGTAACAACATGGAAAGATGCCTATTTCCTCCATTTCTAGGAACAGGGACCATTATCTTAACTAGCCAAATCTTTAGATTTCTGGAATTCTGCTGAATATGTTGAGTTCTCATGATAGAACTCCCACATGCCTAGCTTTCAGAGGGGATCTCCCTTCTGCCCTCCTCAGTTGCTCCTTCTCAGACTGACTTCCGACTTACCTATATTTTGTTAAACTCTTTCACGTATGGTGCTGGACTTAATGCATAGAAAATCCTACTCATTTCCCTTTATTGGTTTCCTAGGTTTGTCACATAAAATGCCATTAGGTTGTTGTTAGGTGCCATCAAGTGTGACCCATTGCCACCCTATGAACAACAGACCTGGGCCCTGTCCCATCCTGTGCCATCCTTGCCATCTTTGAGACACTCAAGGTCATTGTTGCAGTCACTATGTTAAGGTGTCTTGTTGAGAGTCTTTGTCTCTTTTGTTGACCCTCTACCTTTCTAAGCATGATGTCCTTCTGCAAGCGTGACCTCTCCTAGCTACAAACCCAAAGTATGTAACATGAAGCTTTGCCATTTTTGCCTCCAAGGACCTCTCAGGCTGCACCTTCTACAAGCCAGAAATATTCTGAGCAGTTTATTCAGTACTCTTCACCACCAACACAGCTCAAAGGCATCAATTCTTCTATCATCTTTATTTATTGTGTAGCTCTCAGGTACATAGCAAGTGACTGAAAAGGCCATGGCCTGAATCAGGAACCCCTTAGTCCTCAACTGATATGATTGGTTTTCAATAATTTTGAGAGGCCCCTGGTTTCAAACTTTCCCAGTGCAATACATCCTATGACATCTTGACTGCTGTACCAAGTGTGTTGATTGTGAATTTAAGATGAAATCATTGATAGTTTCAGTCTTTTCTCCATCTGTCATGATGCTGTTTATCAATCCAATGGTGAGAATTTTTGTTCTCTTGACATTGAAATGCAACCCACAGTGAAGACTGCTTTCTTTGATTTTCTGCAACAGAATTCTTTAATTCCTCCTGACATTCAACAAGCAATGTTTTGTCATCTGCTTAACATAGGTTATTGATGAATCTTCCTCTAATCTTAGTTCTACATTCTTCTTTATAAAATCCAGCTTCTCCAATAATTTGCTTAGCAAACCTATTGAATAAATATGATAAAAAGAGACAAACCTGACCCACATTTTTCTTAATGTTAAAACATGCAGTATTCTTTTGCTCTGTTTACACAACAGCCTCTTAATCTAGGTTTAAGTTTTGCATGAGCATAAATGTTCTGAGATTCTTATTCTTGTTAATAGTAGCCATAATTTTTTTTTAAATGATCCACAGAGTCTAGGGCCTTTGCATAGTGTTTTTCTCGATTTCTAACCTTCCAGCTCTTGAAGCATGATTTTTTTCCCCCAGAGACTGTCCACACCTGACAACATGTCCAAAGTATGTGAGAGGAAGTGTCACCATACTTGCCTCTAAGGAGCACACTGGTTGCACTTCCTCCAGGAGAGATATTTTTATTCTTTTGGCAGAACATGGGTTACGCAGTACTCTTTCCTAACACCACTGTTCAAAGAAAACAATTCTTTGCTCGTCTTTATTTAATGCTCAACTTTCACATGAATATGAAACTTTGAAAATGTCATGGTGTGGATCAGGCACACTTGAATTTTTTAAGCTGGCATCTTTGCTCTTCAGCACTTTAAAGAGACCCTTAACAGAAACCTTGTCCAATGCAATAATTTCTTATTTTTTAGATTTTCATCAGTGCTAGTGCTGATCATGGATTGTGGATTCAAGCAAAATGAAATAATTGGAATATTTAAATTGAAAGATGATGACTGGATTTTTCCAGAGAGAACTACTGAATCTCCCTTTTTGAAAGAAAAAAAAAAAACAACTTTAAGAGTAGTCTTTATGGTTAATTGTTGTGTTGTTGTTTTTTTTAAAAAAAAAAACTGCTCCAAAGTCATCTTTGTTTCCATAAAAAAGTATTTTATGAACAGAAACAGAAAAACTACACTTTGACATAGCAAAGATTGGCCTTTTGTTGAAAATCCTGGTTAGATCTATGTACTCATTCCATATTTCTGTGAAAAGATCCCAAGCCTGAGATATACTCCTCAATTTCATCACTAGACCCTCATCAAGAGCTCATCTCTTCTCTTCACCTTGGACCAGACTCCCCAGTCTGTGTTGGAAGTCTCCCATTTCAGTGTTTCTCCAGTTTAGTTTCTGGAACGTACTTCTTATCCTTCATTATCCAGCTTCTGCATTGAAGATTTCTCAAACCTTCTCCCTAATACTTTTCCCTCATGAAATGTTCTTTGACCACTAGCCTATTTATCCTTAATGTTCACACTTACTAATTTTCACTTACCATTCGCTTATAATCTTGTTAATTTTTTAGTATGGTTAATTCTTAATGTCCCTTGCTTTATTAACCATAAATGTCTACATTTTCATGAGCATTTACTATCTCCCAGGGACTTTACATATACAGTACAGACTGGTATCACACTGCATGATGTGTTGGTTGTTGACCAAAAGGCTGGAACCAGCCCCTCCATGGGAGAAAGGAGTGGAATCTCTTTTTGTACATATTTCCAAAGTTGGGAACTCAGTGGAAGGTCACTGTAAGTCAAAATTGATTCTATGCCAGTGGGTGGGTTTTGTTTTCTTTTATCTTTATTGTTATTGTTGTTGTGTGCTATCAAGAAGTTTGAGTCATAGCAAGCTGATGTACAAAAACTCTGAACCCTGCTCTATCTTGAGCCAATCTCACTGTCTGTGACACACCTACCCTCCTTACCCCAGTGACTGAGTCAATCCATATCATCTACAGTCTTCCTCTCTTGTGCTGTTCCTCCATCCTTCCAAGCATGATGTCTCTCTCTAAGGGCTGCTCCTTCCTTGCAACATACCCAAAGTATGGCAGATGGAGCTTCAAAACCTTGTCTTCAAGGAGCAGCCTGATTTGTTCTCCTAGCAGCTGATGGTATAGTCAATACTCTTCTCCACCACAACTCAAAGGCATCAATTCTTCTTCTATCATCCTCACTCACTGTCCAGCTTTCTGATGCCATAGTAAGTAATTGTGAAGACTATGGCCTGGATTCAGCACACCTTAGTCTCTAGACTGACATTGTTGCTCTTCAGTACTCTGGAGGACTTTCTCAATGCAATTCATCTTTTGATTACCTGGATGCTTGTACCAAGAGGGTTTATTGTGCAGCCAAGCAAACTAAAGCTATTAACAATCTCAATCACTTCACCATCTATCATGATGCTGCCAAATGGTCCAGTTATGAGAATCTTTGTTTTCTTGATGTTGAGCTTCAATCCATATTAAAGGCTGTGGTCCTTGACCCTTCACAGCAAATACCTCAGGTCCTCCTTAGTTTTAGCAAGCAAAATTGTGTTATCTGCGTATCCCAGGTTGTTGATGAGTCTTCCTCCAATCCTGATGCCATGTCCCTCCTCATAGAGCCCCAGCCTCTTGGGTCTATTCTACATATAGATTGAAAAGGTATGGAGATAGGATGTATCTCTGGTGTACACCTTGCCTGATTTTGAACCATGCAGTCTTTCCTTGCTCTGTTCTGATAATTGCCTTCTGGTCCAAGTATAGAATTCACATAAGCACAATCAAGTGTTCTGGGTTCCCGATCTTCTCAGAGTTAGCAGTTAGTCAGTTAGTTGCGATCCACACAGTCAAATGCCTTTGCATAATCCATGAAACATTCATTCTTCTGGTACTCTCTGATTTCAGATACCCTTAATTTATTAGTCTTTATTGTTGTTGTTATGTGCCGTCGAGTGACTTACGACTCATAGTGACCCTATGTACAACAGCCCTAAACCCTGCTCTATCCTGTGCCAATCTCACTGTCTGACACACCCACCCCGATTACCCCAGTCACTGAATCAATCCACCTCATAGAGGATCTTCCTGTCCTGCACCTTAAAAATTCAACCTCATGACTGTTACATTAGTTCTGAATCATAATGACTCTCCATTGGGTTTCTGAAAGTATAAATTGTAATTGAAAGGAGATGCCCGCCCCCCCGCCCCTCAATTATTATTTTTTGTTTCAGGAGCCACTGGTAGATTGGAGTTGCTGAAGATACAATGCCTTTGGTTTAGCAGCACAACTTGCTCAGGACTATTTTACTAGAGCTCCCGAGAAGGCAGTTAGTATTATTCTTTCGTCACTTATGAGGAAAATGAGGGATAGAGTAAGTCACTTTATTGAAGGTCACACGGCTTACAGAGTAGAGTTGATAATCTAGACAACTGAAGTGCTTTTTATAACGATACCATCTGCCGTGTTGGTAAAGGCTGTGTTGTTATTTGCTTACCATGGTGTCATCTGTGCCTAATTCCTGGTACATGATCGACTCCCAGTGAATGAATGTTAAATCACTAAATGTTGTTTCTTAATTTTAGGAGCTTTTTGCTGCTTTTCTGTTGCGGAGGGACAGCAAAGGGACTAGCACACACATATACTATGAGATTGGGGAGCTCTGGTGGCCTAGTGGCAAGAAGCTGCACTGCAATCCCAGAGGAACACGGTTCGAATCCACCAGACGCTCTGCCGGAGAAGGAGGCGCAATATCCTCCTGTACCAGTCAGATCTGATTTGACGGTACACGTACACAAAATTAAAAAAAAAAAAAAAAAAGAACCCTGCTCTCAGACCATCTGCCCCTTTTCAGGTGGCCACCGAGCACTAGGGGGAGCTCTGGTGGTAGAATCTGTCAGGAAGCTTCACTACTAACCTGTAGGCCATGCCTCTATGATGGTTCAAATCTACCAGTGATTCTGCAGAAGAAAGACGGGTAATCTCCTCCAGTGTGATTTACAGCTCTGAGAACCCACTGGAGGATTAGTTATGAGTTAGTTTGACTCCACGGCAATGACTTTGATTATTTTTTGTTTACTTTACTAGGAGAGCAGGACATCATTGCTTGCCTTTTCATTTTGTGACCTTTGGAGCCCATGGAAAAGAAAAGAGCCTTCTAACATTCCTGATGACATCCAGCCAAGAATTATGGAAATGGAGGGATGACCAGGGAAAACCCAGCTAATATTCCTCAACTTAGATGTGGTTAAGGGCAGAGTTCCTGTTCAGTTTGTCTTAAGTGTTGGCCCCATGGTGACTAAGAATGATGATTCATCAGTAATCACACTATTTTTACTATTAAAAGAATTCTGGACCAATCTAGTTTCTGTTGTCATTGGAGGAAGCTTGTAAGTGAGCCTTGTTGATTTTGTTAACACTTAAAGCAGAGGCTTGAGGAGTGGAGAGCATAAAGTCAATCCTTTAAGGGCATGCAGTATGGTTTATGACCCACTGCAGAAGTCAAGGAAGAGGGGTTCTGATGACACCCTGTTTTTATTTCACACTATTATATGAAAAGTATCCTAAATCGGCTCCTAAGCCTAGAACTGGCGGATCCTCTTGGTGGCAGTCAGGCAAGGGAAGTTTCTGGTCTTTTTTTTGTTTTGTTTTGTTTGTGGTTGTTTTTTTTTTTATTGTGTACTACTGTTCTTTTTGGCCTTCAAAGGTGGATGGGCGGCCCTGACCCTTCACCCTTCTAGTAGGCTAAGTAAGGGTGGGGTCGAGTCTGCGGAGCCAGCTCCAGGTGCTAGCTTAAAATCCTACTGGGCCCAGTCCTTGGGCTGCCTGTGCCCTCAGGCCTGCCTGTAATTGTTTTTGGTGAAACATTCTCCTAGGTCGTGTAACCCTGGTATGTCCACTTGCTGTACAGAAGTAACTCGTGGTCTCTGTGAAGCCAAACACTATGACACTGATGAGTCAAATGTGAGCATGGTTACCCATGGTGGACAGTGTTTGGTGGAGCTCCCTTTTCAAAACAAGCTTGGAAGGGGGAGTGGCATCCACTTCTGAAATAGCTTGTCTCCAGAAACCCTATGAACCTGGAGAAAGGACAAAAGTTATACAGGTGTCCAGGACTTTCATTCATAGGGTCGCTATGAGTCACCTACGACTTGACAGCACTTAACAACAACATCTTAAACCAGGGCTGTGGTACTTGTCATGGGTTCAGAAAAGAATAAAATAAAGTGACTCCTCTGGTAGGAGACAAGGCTGTTGTCATTATTAGCTGCCGTTGAGCAGTGATCCTGCTAACAGCAGATCTGATCCTTGTCCTATTCTGTGCCTTTGTCTTAAAGTACGTATATGATCTTTGCCTCCTAGGAGCATTCTCTGGCTGTGTCTTCTTCAAGACATATCTGTTTATTCTTTTGCTAGTCCATTAGATAATCATCACTCTTCACAGGCATCTATCTTTCTGTCATCCTTACTCATTGTCCAGCTCTCAGATGCATAACAGGTGACTAAAAAGATCACGACCTGAATCAGGTGTACCTTAGCCCTCAAGCAGACATAATTGCTCCTCAGTAATTTGGAGAGGTCTCTGGCTATGGACTTTCCCAGGGTAATACCAGACAATTTGTGCTGCATTAATCCAATTAACTATTCAAACCCAGAAAGGCCCTAAAAAGAGATGTCATTTAAGCCATGCCTAGGAGGATCAGAAAAATTGACCGAAGACGTGGTGGAGGAGTATTCTGGGTCAAGGAGGTACAAAGACCTGAACATTTGGTCTGAAACGAAACAGAAACATTTAAACTACGGAGATCTATCAGTACTTGAGGTGAAGAAAGCATATTGGGGCCACACTGTCGAGAGACGTTAGACCAACCTGATGGTAATAGTGATGGATGAGGGTGGGTGGAATTTTCCACCTCCCACTCTTTTCTGTGTCTACCAAGCCACAGTTAAATAGTCTTTCAGATAATAGACTAAATGTACGGAAAGGTAGCCACATGATTTTTCAAGAAATGTGACAATCTGTCCTATTTTCAGAGATTTAAATGAAAAATGCTATTTATTTAACATCCTATCTACTCTATTCTTCTTTCCCACCAATCAATCTATATTATCAGTGAAAAATTATCTATGAAAACCCTTACTCAAACTCAAAATTCACCCTAGTCCACCTTCCAGTGGATTTTCAGAGGCTGTAAATAGTACAGGAGATTACTCATCTTCCTTCCTCGAAGCCATAGGTGGATTTGAACTGCTTTATCTATTAAGCTACCAGAGCTCCTTATTATCTTTATAAAATTCTCACTGTATCAAGGCCCTCCCAGTGTCAATTGGAGACTGAGAAAAGATATTAAACCAAATAGGCAGGTAGCCTTTGCATATGCCAACTATACAGTCCACAGGGAGTAGTACTAACCCAAGATTGTACCTCTTTGGGATCTTGGATCCACTAGCTGCTCCAAGAGATAAACAAATAGAGGAGATCTCCTTCCACATGATTTATAGCCTCTAAAGCCCCCGTGGTTTTTGGAGTTGGTTCAGACTTGAGGACAATAAGGCTTGGGTGGTTTTTTTTTTTTTTTTGGCTTGTTTAGTTTATTATAGGTGACAAAACAGAGATACTAAAATACAGGTAGTAAATTGTTAATCTTGGAATCAAACATTGGAATATTTTTAATCTGAGTTTCTTAACCTGTTATGTGAGGAGGCTAAATTCATCCAAGAACAGAGGAAGGTAAAATAAAATAGAATAGTTAAGTCCTCAGCAAAGTGCCTCACACCTAGTTGTGGTTGTCATTTTTTTATTGATTTTTAGAGTTAGTATATGGCAAAGCTGAGCACGGGGTTAAAGGCCATTTGGACTCCTCTTTTCAGCTGATGTCGGGTTCTTTCCACAACCTCACACTACCTCCCTGAAAAATGATACAGCGTATTTTCATTTAGCCTCTCAGTACAAAAACTGAAGGCAGAAATAGACTAAGAATGAAGAGGCATTAAAGCGATGCTGGGAAGAGTGATTAACAGAGTATATGACTTGTCTGAAGTACGTGCCAACCTTCCAATCCTCAGGATTCACTGAGCTTTCTCCTCGGATCAAGTCCAAGTCCAGTGAACCATCATCCGAGGACTGTCAGACTTTAGCTACTGATGGCCTCCTGACTTCAGATGACAGCAGCTTAACACAGTGCTCTTTCCTTCCACAGCAGAGGCCACAGCCACAAAGACTGTGAACCCTAGCCGACTTAGGTAGATCTGTTTTAATTGCTCTATGGCCATAGTCTAACTATTTAACTTATTTGAATTTCTCTTTCTTTCACTAAAGAAAAAAAAGAAACCAGAACAATACATATTCATAGAATTGTTGCAAGATTATATGGAAATGAAAATTATATACAACCCTTAGCATCATATCTAACTTAATAGAAAGTTTCCAACACAGTAGTAATATTTAACAAATGTTAACATTCTTGAACTTAATAAGCTGCTTTTTTTTTGTTTTTTGTTCTAGTGGGCTTTAATTGAGATAAATGAACATAAACTGAGATTTTTACCATCTTTTCAGAACCACAAAAACTCAGTGAAAACTGGTCTGTATACATATACTTTGATAAGTTCTTTCTGTAGAGAGTCATTGCTCCCAGTCCAGATCTTTTCTGTGACTTTACATGGGGAAATATGTAAGAAACCAGAGGAGACCGAGAATTTGTTCTAAACAAAATACATTTTAAATAGATTTCCTTTTAAACAAATCCACGCATGATGTGGAAGCTTGCACATATGCAAAGGTAAATTAGGAAGCAGTTACTCCTTTACTCCCTTCATAACGAAGTTAGAAAGAATAGAAGTCATCTTCTCCAAAGCAGTTCAGAAACATTAAAATGTAAAAGGAAAAATGGTAACTTCTATTCTTATTTGTTATCTGGATGGTCATTTAATGCTTAACTTTCATCTTATAATGTGTTTCCTAAGCAAAATGAGAAAGAACATGAAGTAAACATTTTAAAAAGTAGTGAAATATTTTTTTAAAAATTCATTTCTTCCTTTTTAGGAGGTTTTCTCAAGGACCCATAAGTACAGCATATGTATGCTCTATTTAATTTCTTGCTTCCCCCTCCTACTCAATTTTTAACATTTATTTTTATTTTTATCTTAGCATTTTTATTCTTTATTCTAGTACTGTCATCTCTTTTTGTACTTTCAGGTGATGCCATTTTGAGGCCAAAATTTCTGATTCATTTGGTCAGTTAACCAAATAACTGTTAACTGAGTAATGGGGGGGGGGGTGGAATCCAAACCCACAAAAGAAAACATAACAACCTACCACTACTGCCAACTATAACCATCAAATTCTGTATCCAGATTTTGTCTTAGATACTAAGTAGACCAACTTCGAAGAACTGACTGTATCACTTTGTTCTTGTAGTATTGGTGGAGTGATCCTTTTTTGTTCATAAAGTCTACTAAACCAATCCCTTTACTTGTTTATTCCTCTCTAACACATGAAGATTAGGTGACGTTCACCATCTTTGCCGTTAAGGAACACTGTGGTTGCATTTCCTCCAAGACAGAAATGTTGACACAGTGACTGTAATAATGGGTTCAAGTATAACAGAGGCTGTGAAGGTAGCTCTGGATAGGGCAAGGTTCTGATCTTGCTATGAACTGTGGTTCACTTGATGACACCTACCAGCAACAATACATAGACATGCCTTCTTTTAGAACATTTCTCTAATCCTGGAATTGCTGTCTATTTCAGCAATAATAAAGACATTATTTCTAGCCCAAACTTCATTTCTAATGTTTGTCATTTAATAGGTCGGTGACTCCTTTTCTTTGTCTCTAAAATAAGGAGCTCCTCAACAAGATAATTGTATTAGGTGAGAGACATCAGTGAACATATTATCACGTACGCTTGTAGATGGTTATTATTCCCATGACAATCCTAATGCAAAACTAATCTTTTTCTCCAAAAGGTTTCCTCAAATAGCCCATTCTATGACTTCAGGTTGAAAAATTAAGTATCCAGATATCTTTAAGATATCGGAATTATTTCTTGAGTAGTAAATTATATATAAGAAACGATTACAAAAATCTTGCATAACTGAATTGAAAATCATGAGTTCTATTGATTTGTTAAAAAATTATTAGGCACCAAACTTCTTACTCTTGAATAAATTTCATCCTATTTCTTCTGTTCTAATAGGGTTAGAATCTAATTCCTCCAAACTAAAAAGAAATGGTGTGTATCAAGTGATACATCTGTTGTTTTACGAATCTGTGTAAGTGAAGACCAACTAGAACTGATTTAGTTAATCTCAATTCAACAGAGCTCTCTTGGAAGAATTATAGCCAGAATACAGCAAAAAAAAAAGTCTGGAATACGCTGTAGAAGTGAGGGTACATAGCCTTTGTCTCACATACACTGAACATGTTATTAGAAGGAGCCAGTGCTTGGAGAAGGACATAATGCTTCATCAAGGAGAGAGTCAATGAAAAAAAAAGACTCTTAATAAGATAGATTACTCAGTACTTATAATAATGAATTAAAAAGCAGTGATTTCAACAGAACAACTGCATGGTTTAAAATCAGAAAATGTATGCATCAGGGTTTTATCCTTTTACTATATCTATTCAATCTATGTACTGAGGAGAGAGCTGAGAAGCGATTATATAAAGAAGAATGCAACATTAGGATCAGAGGAAGACTCGTGAAGAATCTGCGTTATGTGAGTGACACAGATTTGCTTCCTGAAAAAAAAGAAAAAGATTTGAGGTCATTACTGAGGAAGACTAAGATCCTCACAGCTGGATTAAAAGTTAGCATCATGGTAAATAGAAAACAGACTGATGCCAAGTATTTGGCTTTTCTTGGGTTCACAATCCATACCTATGGAAGCCACATTCAGAAAAGCAAAACTCTAGCTGCATTGGGAAAATATATTTTCAAGGTCCTTTAGGTGCTAAAAACCAAGGATATCAGTTTGAGAATAAGGTAGGTCTCATCCACCTTAAACCCATGCCATTTTCAGTTGTCTCATATGCATGTGAAAATTGGACAGTAAAAAAGAATGAAGACAAAATCTTGCTTTTGAATTATGATGCTGCCAAAAATTAGTGATTGTATCATGGACTGTCAAAACCAGGTTTATTTTATAAAAGTGCAACTAGGATGCTCCTTTGAGACAAGAATGCTGAGACTTCATCTCATATACTTTTATCATTGATACATGTTTTCAGGAAGGACCAATCCTTGCAGAAGAACATCATGCTTGGACAAATGGAGGGTCGGTAAAGAGAGGCAGACCCTCTACACAGTGAATTGACCCAATGACGACAGCAATGGGCATAAGTATAATGGGGAGTGTGAGGATGGAACAGATCAGGCACATTTTCTGTCTGTTGCATGTAGGGTTATTCTGAGTCACAGATGTCTCGATAAACAAAGAGTAACAACAAGCTCAAACATAACGATTGTGTAAATGGTGCAGGATCAAAGCACGCTTCAGTCTCTGGTGCATGGGTCCACTAGGAACGTCAGCTCATTTCATGATACCTAGTTCATGGTGATGAGAGCTCTGGTGGCCTAGTAGTAGGTAGGAGGTTGCTCTGTCAACCCAGAGGCAAGCAGTTTAAGTTCACCAGTTGCCCCACAGAAGAAGGGTGGGTAATCTCCGCCTATGCCATTTACGGCCTCTGAAAACATGCTGGAGTATCAGCTATGAGTCAGTTCTGACTCAATAGCTCTTAACAACAACTAGTCCATCAGGAGTTGTGCTGCTAATGGAAAATTCTGATGGATTTAATTGAATTGCACTGCTAACCAACCCCCCCACCCAAAACCACCACCAACAAAAAAACAAACCACAAAACTCTGATGGTTTGTAAACCAGCAGCTAGCTCTGTGGGAAGAAAGATGGGCCATCTCCTCTTGTGAGATTTACAGCTTGGGAAACCTCCTGGAGGGTCAGCTGTGAGTCTCAGTTCCAATTTGATGTCAATGAAGATGAGGGAGCAACAGCCATCATGTAGCAAACACAGAGGAGCCTTCCCTGGGTCCCTGCTCCTGGGGCAGCCAGTGGAGAGAAAGCTGAGACTGAATCCTGTGCTTCCCGAAATTGGCTGATTTGCATTTTTTTTATCCTATTCACATCATAAATAGATAACAGTTAAGATGTATTGATTTCTAAAGTGTATTTTAATATAACAATCATATGAGATCAATATTCACTATTTCTATATCATTAATGATAATACTGAGGTGTAGTTAGGTTTAAAGTTGCTTCATAGTAGACCCCAGCTAGTCTGAGGAAAAGTCAAGATTCACACAAATCTTGCCTGAGTCTAAATTCCATTTTGTTTGTTTTATCCTTTCTAACACTGCACCTATATCCATTCCAAGAAAGTCAATGCATTAATTGAATAAACTGTGGTCTTACATTTGCATGTAAGTTTGGTACAAATAACATGGCTTTCCTCTTGCCAAGTGCACTACTACCTGTCTGGTCTCATGATATACTAAAGCTTTGAACTCCTTGGAATAAAGGGATAGTCTAAATGCAAGGTATTATTATTATTACTGTTACAATTAGCCAAGACAAATGAAAAGTGGTGAATAGAGCATTCCTTGTCTCATTGGAAGCCTTTAATTAAGGAAATTGGTTCTTTTCATTCCCTGAAGCTGTGTAATGTTTAATGTAACACAGCACAATGTATTGAGAATGTAAAACCTATCTGCCTGAGACTAAGCGGCATTCACTCTTTGAAAGAACAATAAATGGTAGACAGTTTGGGGCAAATATTATGCTAGATTCTGAAAATTCTGAAGATTTATTTGCAACACTGGCACCATTAAGTTATCTAGTGGAACTAGTTTTGAATGCATTTGTTTTACAGGTAGAAAGGCACAAACAAGTGAAAACCATTCTGGTCTCCTCAAACAAAAGGAAGATTCTGCAAGCTATATCAAAAGCTAATGAATACATCATTATACAGTATCCCTTATAGCTACACAAAGAAGACATGCATAGTTCTTAACAGAGAACAAATAACTTATTTTGTCTCAGCTACTAACATTATTGAAAGTTATAGCTCCTTGTGGGCCTATAGATGGGTGTCTTCCATGAATTGTCTTCAACCCTCAGAGAAAAATGGACTTCTTCCACTTTAATATCTGTGTAAATCTGGAGATTGAAGTATTAGATTGAAATATTAGATAGGTCTCTCCATCTATAAATTAAGGAAACAATACCCTCTTCCTGAGGTATCTACATATAAAGTGTGTATTTGAATCCAGGGTCTCATGTAAGTAAATAAGTCATAAAGTATACTATAAAGATGCTCATACTGATGATGGTACTTTGGCACCAAGCTTTCACCGCCTTTCTGAATAGGCCAAGAAAGCATTACTCAACCACTGTCCCTTGGATTCCACTGACAGGGGTTGGGTCTCAGCCACAGCTCTGGCTCACATCTTAGGAATTTGGCTGTGGTTCATAGTCCCACATCCAATCCTTCCATTTCATTGTAAGGCTCAAGCTTGACCCAGGTCAAGCAAGAAGCAATGGGGGCCCTGAAGGATCTCTGCTGAACTCTTTTTGTTCTGTGTTTGTAGGCTAATGACCCAATCCTTCAGATCATAGCATCTTCTCTTGTTTTTCTTTGTCTCTAATAGCCTGAAGTTAATATCATCTTTTGAATTCCAAGGTCATGAACATGGGTATTATAAGAAGTACATGGGCAGAAAGAGAGTCAGAGGCCTAATTAGGATCACCTGTGCCCAGCTGATTTGTTGCTCTTCCCCTCTTGGGATCAGACTTTCCCTGAGCTCCAGAGGACAGGTTATGGAGAATCATTGACATTTTGGAGTCTCTGTGGTGCTTAGCAATCTTGTTCCCAAATTAATTGTATTTCACTATGTATCATCCATTCTATATCATGTGGAAATTATCAAACAATATAATTAATATCACATGCAAGAAAAAGAATACCAAAGATCACTCAAAAATGGTTAGAACTGTACATAGAGAACTAAAAGAACTTCAGGCTGGATGTTTGGATCATAACAAGTTGTGTCTGACACTGAGAAGGATAAGAATCCCAGAGCACTTGACTGTGCTCATGTGGAACCTATATTTGAACCAGGAGGCTGTTCATAAGAACGGATCAGGGAAGCACTGTATGGATTGGAATTGGGAGGGGAGTGCACCAGGGTTGTATTCTCTCTCCATACCTATTCAATCTGTATGCTGAGAAAATTATCTGAGAAGCTGGACTCTAAGAGGAGGAGTGTGGCATCAGGATTGGAGAGAGACTCATCAATAATCTGTTATGCAAATGACACAACCTGGCTTGCTGAAAGTGAGGAGGATTTGAAACACTTGTTGTGGAAGATCCAGGAATGTAGCCTTTGATATGGATTGCATCTCAATGTCAGGAAAACAAAGATTCTTACCACTGGACTGATAGGCAGCGTCATTACAGATGCAGAGGAGATTGAAACTGTCAGTGGCTTCTTCTTGCTTGGATCTACAATTAACACCCTTGGTACCAGCAGTCAGGAAATAAGGAAATGTGTTGCACTGGGAAAATCTTCAGTTAGAGACCTCTTCAAATTATTGAGAGGTAAGGATGTGAGTTTGAGGACTAAGGTGCGTCTGATTCAGGCTATGGTATTTCTAATTACTTGCTATGCATCTGAGAGCTAGACAATGAATAAGGATGACAGGAAAAGAATTGATGTCTTTGAGCTGTGGTGTTGGAGAAGAGCACTGAACATCCCAGGAACAGCCAAAAGAATGAACAGATATGTCTTGGAGAGTGTGTACCTGGAGTGCTCTTTGGAAGCAAGCATAATGAGGCTTTGCCTCACATACTTTGGGCATGTTGCTAGGAGGTGTTATTCCTTGGAGAAGGACATGATGCTGGGAAGGGTAGAGGGTTGGCGAAGGAGAGGAAGACCCTCCACTAGGTGAATTGACATTGTGATTGCTGCAATAGGCTCATGTGTGTCAGTAAGTGTGAGGATAGCGTAAGATAGAACAAGGGTTCAGATCTTTTGTTCTTAGGGTCACTATGAGCCGTACTTGATTACATGACACCTAACAACAACAACAGCAAGGGTGAAGGAAGACTCAGTAATAACCTTTGTTATATAGATGATACAATCTTGTTTGCTGAAAGTGAGAAGGACTTGAAGTTCTTGCTGCAGAAGATCAAAGACTACAGCTTTCAATATGGAATGCATCACCATAGCAAGAAAATATAAAAAAAAGTCTCACCACTGGACACATCATGATAGATGGAGTAAAGATACACAATCAATACACTTGATACCAGCAGTCAGTAGATCACGAGATGCATTGCACTAGCAAAGTCTGCAGTCAGGGACTTCTCCAAATTATAGAGAAACAATGATATCAGTTTGAGGACAAACAAGTGTCTTATTCATGCAATGCTGTTTTCAGTCACTTGCTATGAATTTAGAGCTGGACAATGAATAAGGATGACAGAAGAACTGATGCCTTTAAACTATGATGTTGGAGAAGAGTACTGAACATCTCAGGGATTGCTGGATGAACAGATACATTTTGAAGAAGGTATAGCCAGAGTTCTCCTTGGAGGCAAAGATGTTGAAGCTTTGTTTCAGGTTGTTAGGAACGGCTATTCCTCAGAGAGGGATATCATACTTAGAGAGGTAGAGGGTCAATGAAAGAGAGGAAGACCCTCAATCATATGCATTGGCACAGTGACTGCAGCCAAGGGCTTAAGGATATTAGAGATTGTGAGGACGGTACAGGATAGCACAGGATTCAGATCTGTTGTTCGTGGGGTCACTATGAGTTGTGCTCAAAATAACAACACCTAACAACAACAACAACAACAACAACACTGTTTATCTCCTACTATTCAGATCATGGATAGCTACATTTTTTATATATATAGCTATATATTTTATATTTGTCTTGCTTTCTGAAATGTTATCTGTTGCATATGAGGCTTCTTAATGAAACTGTGGTGAATGGAGCTTTCTGATGTTGGTCTTTAGTACTGTAAATGATGAAGATGAGAGCAATAGAAAGAAAAAAAAGAATGAGAGGATTAGTAACGGAGAAAAAGAGTTAATGACCGTAAGATACAAACTACAACTAATTTAACATTTAAAAAACACTTTGAAGAAATTGCTAGTATTGTTACTATTTTACAGACAAACAAGTTAAGTGTACAGATGTTAAATGATTTACTCAAAATCACTTAGGTTGTAATTGACAGAATCACGATTTAAACCTTGAAACTGTGACTCCTGAACTGTTGTTCTCTTAATCATACAATTGCTCCTGGGATGGTCAAGCTACAAGATCCCAGGAGCAAAATGAGATATATTATTTTGGAAACTTGCACTATAAACTTTACCTTCATCGTATCTTGAATTCTTACACTAATTAATGAACACTTTAAAAATGTTAAACTGTAAAAACAGCACTACTTGTCTGTGGATGTCATCATCTGACCTCCATTTACTCTGCAAGGGAGAAAAGTAGCCAGCATGACATTAACAGCACAGAGTAGATTCCTGTGAGAGCAGGCATGCTGGCACACTCCTTCACCTTCGCTTCTATCATCAAACATTCCTCCTACACTCTCACTGTGCTTCTGTTAATTCACTGTTCTGTTGCAATGGCCTCACAGAACTCATAGGCCATGTTTACAATTAAGGAACTTAGTAAGGAAAGAAGTTACAACTCAGGTAAGAAACACCCAGGATACAATTCTTCAGTCAGTCATGTTATGCATCATACCATCAGGGTTCCTTATATATTTCTTTATAGTGTAACATTTCCGTACTGTTCTGTCTCCATCAATATATTGACATTGGATCACTGAGTTCTTTGGCCATTCTGAGTACTGCGAATATTGCATTAGTCTGAACTGATGATATTGGGATCAACCTAAGAGAAGAACTATATGAGTGGCTTTAGTTTGCCGTCTGTGTATTCTTCTGTAATCTTTGCCTCATAGTTGGTCCTCAGAAATATCAATAGAATGAATGAGTAAATGCAGTAGAATAAATAAGGTCATTGAAAATTCCTAGTGGCCACGTTCCTAGTGGCCACTCAAGATTTAGTGAGAAATAGACTAACAACTGACATAGATATTTGGAGATCTAACCAGTTAATAAAGTACTTCTCACTCACTTGTGTCTATGGGAATATAAACCTAAAGAAATGTTTTATGAAACGAGATCATTCTTCCTCAAAATGAAATACTGATGTCCACTGAAACAGTAACGGAAAATAAAGCCAAGCATGATATTTAAAATATATTGAACATATAGGTTTGCTATGAATCGCAAGTGACTCAACAGCGCACAACAACAACAACAACATATTATTCATGAAGAAAAAAACAGAAATGTGTTTTTATATTGTATCATGTTCTATCTACCTCTTTTTCAGTGATTTAGTTCAAAGTAGGCTCAAATAAGAAAGAATATTCCATCAACAGAATCTCATTTTCTTTCTCCTCTCCACCGATTTAATGGATTTTAAGAGATCCACTTTTGTTACCATCAAAAAAAAAAAAAGTGAAATCCAGCAGAATGTGGAAATCATGAACAATATTATTAACATCACACACAAGTAAAACCTTATTGAAGATTATTTTTAAAACAACTGAAACAATGCATCATTAAGGAACTGCCAGAAATTCAAATGAGTTTCAGAAGAGGCCGTAGAGTAAGATGTTCTGATGTCAAATGGATCTTGACTCAAAGCAGAGAGTACCAGAAAGATGTTGACATGTGTCTCATTGACTGCACAAGTACATTTGACTGTGTGGAACATACAAATTATTACTAACATTGAGAAGAATGAGAATCTCAGAACCCTTAACAGTGCTTATTGGAAACTGATACATAGACCAAGAATCAGTTTTCCAAAGAGAACAAAGGAACATAGTATGTCTGATATCAGGAAGGGTGTGTGTCAAGGTTGTGTCCTTTTGCCATATCTATTTAATGCATATGCTGGATAAATAGTATGAGAAGCTGGACTATGTGAAGAATATAGTGTCAAGATTGGAGGAAGACTCATCGACAGTTCTGCATTACAATGATGGCACAACTTTGCTTGCTGAAAGTGAAGAGGACTTGAAAAACTGGCTGCAGTAGATCAAAGACTACATACAGCCTTCAACATGGTTTATATCTCAACATTAAGAAAACAAAAATCCTTCCACTGGACCAATAGGCTTTTTTCTCTGTCATGGTAGAGAGAAAAAAAATGAGGTTGTCAGCCATTTCATTTTAATTGTATCCACAATCAATAACTATGTAGTAGCATTCAAGAAATCAAAAGACCTGTTTAATTTGGAAAATTTGCTATCAAGGTCTTCTCCAAAGTGCTAAAGACCAAAAATGTCAGCTTAAAGACTAAAGTGTGCCTAAAGCAAACCATGACCTTTTAAATAATTTTCTATGCAACTGAAAGTTGGACAGTGAATAAGGATGACAGAAGAATTGATGCCTTTGAAGCGTGGTTTTGGAGCAAAGTACTGAATAGCCCATGAAGTGTGAAAAGAATAAATAAGTATGCTTTGGAGGAAGTGCAACCAGATTATTTCTCAGAGGCAAGGAGGGTGAAATTTTGTCTCACCTACTTTGGGCCTGTTGGTAGGAAGAGCCAGTTCCTGGGAAAAGACATCATTCTGGAAAAGGTGGTGGTTCAGAGAGAGGGAGAAAGACCCTCAATAAAATGTACTGACATGGTGATTGTAACAATGGACTCGAACGTAAAGAATGGGGCAGGATGGGGCACGGTTCAGCTCTGTGATTCATGGGGCTGCTATGAGTCATAGTCGTCTAGATGAAACATGAATAATATGGCTAGATGATATTTGACACTGACTGGATTGAACTCAACCTTATGCTTTTGTGAACACATGAGATAATGTCTACTAGTATTTCATATTTATGGCAATAATGAAAAATCTACAGTTGGACTACTTGTACACTAATGACATATACCTGGCAATAAGGAACACTGAGATTCAAGGCAAAATTAATACTGATTGTGATGGTTAAGACTATGTGCCATTCTTGACGGGTTCTGATTCACAATGACTTGGCAGTTGTGTAATGATGTAGTCATCCTCTATTTTTGCATAATGTCGATTTTCGTCTAACAATCTAGTCTTTGGAATCTAATTATGCTGATTAAGTGAGGAGAGGGGATAATGGTAACTTGTGGTCAGTGTTTTAATTAGAGATCACAACTAGATTCTTACTTGATATTGTAAAGTTGACAGAGCAACCGGCAGCATTTCCCTAATGTGTTTAGAGAAGCATTTAGCTTTTGAGATGATCCCTGACAAATACATTTCTCAAGAAAAATAAGTTTTACAATTTAAATGTTATGGTAGTATTAAAATTGGATTAAAATTCTTTTTAGCAATTTACAGGTCAATGTGAAATATGTCTAAGTGTTGTTGTTTTAAAAATCTTGTTCCAGATGAATGTAATAATTTTCAATATTATTAATACTGAAGATAAATTGGTGTTGGGTTGTTATGAGTTGCAGGTGACTCGATGGCACATAACAGCAACAATGAGAAAATAAGCAACTTAAATAGGTACTTAGGGAAAAAAAGCTTAATTTTAAAATGAAAAAATCTGAAATGGTTTTTTGAAATATGCATTGAAATATGCAACAAGTTTGATAAAAGTTTAAAAAATGAATTAATTCTATTGTTCTTAAATAGAGAAGAACAATGATGTCAATCTGGAGAATAAGGTGTGCCTGACTCAGACCACAGTCTTCACAATTACTTGTTATCCATCAGAAAGCTGGATAATGACTAGGGATGATAGAAGGAGAATTGATGCCTTTGAGCTGTAATACTGGAGAAGAACATTGACTAAATCATGCACTGCTAGAAGAACAAATAGGTTTGTCCTAGAGAGAGTAAAACCAGGCTTCTTCTTGGAGGAGAGGATTTTGAAGCTTCGTCTGAGATACCTTGGGCATGTTGGGAATAGTCCTTGGAGAGGGACTTCATGCTTGAGAGGGTGGAGGGACAGTGCAAGGGAGGAAGACCCCAGATGAGATGAATTGACTCAGTGACTGGGGTAATGAGGAGAAGTGTGTCAGAGAGGATAAAGTTGGTTCAGAATAGAGTTTAGAGCTGTTGTACTTAGGGTTGCTATGAGTCACAAGCAACTTGATGGTACATAACAACCGCACAAATGCTATAGCTTTCCTTCCATGCCTCAAGGTTATAATTATGCATATTTTGCAATATTATACTACAAGAAGACCTTTAAGACTAGCATGTGTACGGATTCTTTATTCCCAGACTCTTTAGTTCTTTGATTCCTTGAATAATTTGAGGCTTTTTTAATGGACAAGCTTCATCATGTCCCTCTCTGAAGTTATCACGTATCACTTTTTTTCCCCCTGCCTCCATACAGATCTCTATCAGTTGCATTTGTTTTCTATATGATGTTGATAGACTGGCACATTTAAAGAAGTCTGTATAAAGTTCTGGACCTTTATATACAAGAGCTGGTGATCTAGTGGGTAAGGAGTTATGCTGTCAGCCCAAAGGCAGGCTGTTTGAATCTAGCAGCTTCTCTGTGGGAGGAACGTAGGCATTCTTCTCTTATGCTATTTGAAGCCTCTGAAAACCTGTTGGAGGATCACTATGAGCTTGTTCTGTCTCAATGACACAGAGAGACAACCACATATGTAAAGTAAATATATTCTGTAAGATATAACTTCCATAAACGGTACACGAATTAGTTAAGTTCATGATATATAGGGAGTCAATCATCTGTTTATTCTCTTATGAATACTTTTGGTGTGTGCATTACTCCTGTTTCCTAATATATACAATAAATGTACAGAAATGGATTTTATTTCTTTAAAATATTAACATGTTTTACTATTAACCCTTTAAATTCCATGTCATCAAGTTGATCCTAAGTCATAAAAACCCTCTATTGGGTTTCTGAGTCTGTAAATACTACCAAGAGGATACTGTCCATCTGTTCCCTGGAGTCACTGGTGGGCTAGCTTTTTCAGAGGTGTGAAGGCCTCTTTTGCAGTGCACCGCACTGTGAGCTATACCACCAGATCCCTTTACCCATAAAGAACTCTCTGTCTGATTCTCCATTAAAACGATCCTGTAGTCACCTGATGAGTCCAGCTTGTCTATCACCAGGACACTTTCATTCATTTGTTGTTGTTGTTGTGTGCCATCGAGTCAGGACCAGTTCAAAGATGACCCTGCACTGGGTTTTCAGAGGCAATGTTATCATACAAGAGGAGACTGCCCATCCTTTTCCCATGGAGCAATTGGTGGATTCAGACTGCATGCCTTTGGGATTGCAGTGCAGTTTTTTTTGCCACTTGGCCATCAGGGCTCTTGATTCACCTTGTAGCAACAAGTATTATTGACAACTAAATGAAATAAAAATTAACCAATTATTAAGTTTTGTTATTATAAACACCACAACTTAAAGGCATTGATTATTCTTCTTCTCTCATCCTTAGTTACTGTTCAGCTTTTTGATGTATAGCAAGTAATTGTGAAGACCATGGCCTGGATCAGGCACACCTTAGTCTGTTGGCTGATATCATTGCTTCTCAGTGCTCTGGAGAGGTCCAAGACAGCAGATTTTTTCTCAGTGCAATTTGTCTATTTTTTAAAAAAATTATTTTATACCGTTTTACATACAAAGTTCATTAAGTTCATATATACTTGTCTTTCGTTTCTTCTTGAATGCCTGTGCCAAGAGTGTTGATTGTGGAGCCATGCAAGCTGTAATTGTTAATAACCTCAATCACTTCTCCATCTATAATGATGCTGCCAGTTGGCTCAGTGATGAGAATCTTTGTCTTCTTGATGTTGAACTTCAATCCATATTAAAGACTATAGTCCTTGAACTTCTACAGAAGGTGCTTTAGGTCTTCCTCAGTTTCAGCAAGCAAGTTTTTATCATCTGCATAACGCAGGTTGTTGATCTGTTTTCATCCAATCCTGATACCACATACCTTCTCATAAATCCCAGACTCCTGAATGATCTGTTCCGCATATAGATTGTAAAGGTATGGAGACAGGACACATTCCTGATATTCCTTTCCTGAAACATTTTGAAACATGCAGTGTACCATGGACAACCAAGAAAACAAATAGGTATGTCTTTGAGAGGGTGAAACCAACTTTCTCCTTGGAGACTAGAGTTTTGAAGCTCAGTCTCACATACTTTGGGCATGTTGCCAGGAGGGACCAGTCCTGGGAAAAGGATATCATGCTTGGAAGGGTAGAGGGCAGTGCAGGAGAGGAAGACCCCAGATGAAATGGATTGATACAGTAACTGGGGTAATGAGGGTAGTTGTGTTGGGGTCAGTGAGACTGGCTCAGGACAAGGCAGGCTTCAGAGCTGCTGTACATAGGGTCGCTATAGTGGCAGGCAACTAGACAGCACCTAACAACAACAACATTATAAACACACAGTTTATCAAATCAGTGAATTTTATAACACACAGCCATCTAAATTATACCAATATAGAGGACTTTCAAATGACTCCCAAAGTTTCAAAGAAATAGCCTTTTACTCTTTTTGAAGCCTATGGACATTTCCACAGGGAGTCACTTCTGTTAATACTGAGGTGTTCGATCACATTAAACAAGGCTCTGGAGTTTGTTCAAATTCCTACTGGAAGATGTCATGTGCAAATCTTAGAAACGATTTTGCCTGGAAGCCAGCTTCCTTTTAAGTGATCTCAGTATTATTCATAAGTAATACAGAGAATAAAGTATGTTTCTTACATAATAACTATTATAGAGATAATCTAGTACACTGGATTAGAAATAACAACAAAATAAAACAATATCAAAAAACACCAAGGTTCAGGTGGTTCCCTGGCGTCCAGTGTAGCATTCTTTGCACTGTCATTTTTCTCTGTTTCTTTTCTCCTCATTTATAAGCCACCACTCATTCTGAATTAGGACTCACCCTACTCCAACACAACTCATATTAATTTACCGATAACATTTCATACAAAGTTAGATTCCTATGTACCAGAAGATAAGACCTGAACATCTCTTTTTCAGGAACACCAGTCGGTCTTTAACAATGACCAAGAAATAGTCAATGATATTGAAAGACAACTTTCAAATTAAGAAGTAGACAAGAAATATATAGAGAGTAGGTGTTTTTTTAATTTGCATATTGTCATACCTCTCCCCTGGAACAAGGGCTTGCCACCTACTAGATTTTAAATAATATTAAATGGATAAATGATTGTATGTTCCACCCTCTCTTTTGCTGAACATATATGGTCAAAGTTGACTCTTGTATGTAAATACTTTTGTTCCTCACTGAAAAGACTCACCTTTTAGGCACTGGAGGAGTTGGTTGATCTAGCATGCTAATTATCGGTCATAGGGAATGCAATGAGGACAATGAGAAACAGTTGATTCCTGTTAGTTGTGATAATCATGGAGACCTCCAACCATCTGGATTGACACAATGACTACAGAAGTGGGCCTGAGAGTATCAGAGACTGTGAGGCTGGCACAGGATAGGACGGGGTTCATAACTATTTCTTATAGAGTCACGGTGAGGTGTACGCGACTTGATGGCACCTAACAGCAACAATGTTCAATAATGTCACCATGAACATTGGATTCACAAATGCGGAATCATTGTTCCTAGGAGAAATACAGGATTAAATTTTCTCAGGCCTCTGGTCACCTTGTCATCAAATGATCAATTGCTTTATACGTGTTATTGTTTAACAACATCCAGTTCAATATCTGTGGAGCCCTTCAAGGAGCAAAATTAATTACTATCTGAAAGGTTAGTGATTTAAACTAAACCAGCGGCTTCTCAGAAGACACTTTTGGCAATATACTTCTGAAAGATTACAATCATGAAAACCCGGGGAGCAGTTGTGTACTGTGCACATGCATTGAAATTGACTCAGTACTAATTAACACTAGCACCAATAGCATTCAAGAAACATTGCTGAGTCATTAACATTGCGTTCATGGCCAACAACCCCATAACTCATGCCTTTAAAAAGCATAGCTTCTCAGGAAAGCACATCACAATCTTGTTAATCTCAGGAAAAGGAGCTAATTTTTCAGCATTGTGCTAGAGGACCATCTTAAGCAGTGAGATCACCAGCAAAACCCTCAAAAAATGTAAATCCCCCTCACCCCTGGTACTAAATAGACCCTCACATGGGTACCTGTTTCATTATTCATTATAAAAGCAGAGACAAGGAATCAGAGTGTTCCTTTAACCTCAGCTGGGAAGGTGAGCATCAAGTAATTAAATTTCGTTGCTGTTGTACGCATATCAGAGAATGACAATGAATGTACCTTGAAAATTGATTTTAGAGCTACAAACAAAATTCAGTGAATAGGGGAAATTATAAATATAGAATCTGTGATAAAAAGATCGACAATAATTGATGTTTCTTTCATCACTGATCATCCTCACCATAGCTGAGGATGCTGCTGATAGACCCAGTGCATTATAGGACAGCCTTGGCTACATTAAGCAATGAGGAAGGGCAAGGAGCCTGAGTTGAGAAAATATCCACTCTCTAGGGAGAGCTGATGGCCTAGTGGCAAGAAGCTGCACTGCAATTCTGAACACACATGGTTCAAATCCACCAGCTACTCCATGGGGGAAGGATGGGCAATCACCTTTTGTGTGATTAACTGCCCCTGAAAACCCTCCAGAGGGTCAGCCATGGGTCAGTTCCTACTCTACAGTACCCAACAACAACAAGGGCTGAAGGAAGATCCAGGTGCATAGTTGGTTTTAGAGAAGCAATGACTAGAAGAGTAACTCTGGGATTCAGCATCCCATGGTTCTTTGTGGAAATGATTGATACTACACCATCTCATCACAGTGAAAGAATTCAGGCTGTGCCATTATTTTGGGAGTAAGACTGTGGGGAAAAATAAAAAGGTGAAAGCAATGGAGTAGGATACAGTCCTTTGGAAATTATTTGGAGAGTCCCATTGTCTGTTCAGACGGAGTAACTTCTAAGGTTAACTTTACCAGGTCAATGATCAAAGATGGAAGACAACAAATAAAAGCATTATCTTAAATGTACAACTAGACTGCCATACACTGAGAGTTAGAATGTGGACTATGCATGTGCTTTGGAATGAGAGAATTGAACCTTGGTTACAATTTCATCATCATGTTGGTGTTGTTATGTGCTGTTGAGTCACTTGAGACTCATAGTGACTCTATGTACAACAGCCTTTAATCCTGCTATATCCTGAGCCAGCCTTATTGTCTCTGACATACCTACCCCCATTACCCCAGTCACTGAGTCAATCCATTTCATCCAGGGTCTTCCTCTTCAGCGCTGTCCCTCCACTCTTCCAAGCATGATGTCCCTCTCCATGGACTGGTCTCTCCTTGCAACGTGCCCAAAATATGTCAGATGAAGCTTCAGAATTCTTGCCTCCAAGAAGCAGCCTTGTTTCATCCTCCCTTTTTGGGCATCGGATGGATGTTTTCATTTTCTCCTGCTAGGAAATTAAGTCTTCGAAAGATGCCCTGAAGTACAATTCAGGACAATTTCACAGAACCTTTGGTGGTGACTTTAGATGAATACTGCCTCCAGTGTGGGCATTGAATCTGGGGACTGCTAGCCAAGTAGATAAGTCCATTTTAAGGATGCTCTAGGGGAGCTGCAAAGAGTTCCTCTTACTGTCGATGGCATATCCTGTTCACAGCTTCTGCCTCTGGAAATGCTTTGATTCAGTGGCAAGTTCTGGCTTTCAAACACCCCAATGGGCCTTTGTTGGCAACTGCTAGGCCTGTGTGCACAGAGGGCTCATTCTTCTATGCGGGGCCAGACAGCCTGCTGATGGGCCAAACCAGTTTATACTGATGTTGTCCGTAGGAGGGAGAAGCATACAAGCGAGCTTGGATCGGCATGGCCTATAAAGACACCATTTATCCATTTCCAGCTCAATCTCTTCTTTCCCGAGTGCATGCCACCTTCAGGGGTGCTTCTTGTTTAATGGTCTTTGAGCCGCAATTCTACAGGCCCAAATATCTCTGACACTCCTCAAAAATAAATTCCTGAATATACAACAGAGGCTGTTACAAGGTACTGTCTCCTGTGTCCCTTAGGGGAAATGCTTTGTGGAGAAAATAATGTCATCACATGCCCCTCCACACACCCACATTTCCCTTTGATCTCCCTGTGTTTACCTGTGGCTTATGGGTACCAAGGCAAACTGGGTATTGAGCTTTCTACTTTGAAATCAGTCTGGTTCTCCAATAGGCATTCTTTGAAGTCTATCTATTATGCATTGTTTACTGCCTCTTGAAACAAACCCACATGCATTTCTAAGACTCTTCTTTACTTATTCAAAAGGAGAACGGCAGTTTCTTACTGTGTTAGTTACCCTTTGATATTTTTAAAATGAGAAAAAAGAACATCTCTGGAGTCCATTTTGTCCACTTAGAAATTATTTTAACAATATATGTTCAGGGCAATTTTACATTCTCTCTGTGCCATTACTATCTTCCAAAACACAATTATATGTCAATTGAATGACTCAGAACTTCTTCTGCCCAAGTAATAAATCATAAGTGTAATGGGTAAAAAGAATTTGTCATTGTTCAGTGTGTACACGGAGTTATGTGGCATATAACCTCAAATTTCTTTCAGATCATATATAAATACATAATAAAATAATAATACTCATTAGTCAACACCAAATATAAGTTCCAGATGTTTAAACATCAAAGTATTTAGAGGCCTATAGGAACCGCCTTGAGACAAAGAACCACCTTGAGAAAGCAGGGTACAAAAACCTCCCAAATTCTCTGAAACAAAAGCTATTCTTGTTTATACATAAATTATGAATGACTTGGTAAGGTCTGACTCATTGGCCAGTGCATGTGCCTACAAATCTTGTTTCCCAAGAGAATGGAAGCTGACTGGACCAACAGGAATTCCACAACAAATCATTTTCGCCAGCTTTCCTCTAAAGCAAGTGAACAATTTGTCTGAGTCTTCAGCCACAGCTCTTGTTAAGGCACAAGGAGGTTTGCTGCTCCACCTGGGATCCCTGCCGCTGCTCTGAGACCCTTGAGATCCCCCAGCAGGGCAGCTCCTGTGGGACTGACTTGCAGGAGAGATACCTTTGGAGCCCTGTTCTCGGGCTCCTTAGTCCTCTGCAACCTTGACAAACATCTCAGGTGCCCTTCAGACATCTTGCCTCAAGTCCTTCAACCTAAGAAACTTCGACTAACATCTTTTCTCTGGATGCCAGTGTTGTATCCTCATTAAGGTGAAGAAGAAACTCCCAGAAGAACAAAAGCATTGTCTTCGAATCCTAATCATGTGATGGATTTGCTGCCTGGCTTTGGACAAATGAACTTTCCAAAATGATTTCCCCCTTATGTTCTTTTACCCATAATGATATGTCAGACAGAATTACTTTTCATCCAGGCCTGAGTTGCAGTTATTTGTGTTTCCTGATGCCCCTACTGGTAAGAAGCATGCTGCCATCCCAAAGCCATGCTGTCTGAATCCACCAGCTGCTCTATGGGAGAAAGGTGGGCAATCTCTTCCCATGTAATTTACTGCTTCTCAAAACCCACTTACTGGAGGTTTAACAATGTGTCAGTTCCAACATAATGTATTAGATCCTGGTGATCGAAGTTGCTAATTGGTAGCTTGATTAGTCAATGATGCTGACTTTCCAAAACTTCAGGAGTTTCTCTCTTGCTAAGAGGTAAAGGGTGGGGGCTAGTGGTCATGACACTGCTTGGTTCCTAGGGGTTTAAATATGAAAAGGTAAAGTCCAGACAACTTGCTGACAACATGAAAAAAAAAATCCCATTATCCTTTTCTTGCTTGGATCTTCTTGTTAGAGGAATTTCTCACAGGAAGGGGGGGGAAAAAAAAATAAAAGCACTTATTAAAACCAGTGATTCAAACCTTCCAGTGACTGAGAGTGAATGAATGTCAAGAATTTCGAACATGAGTTATTCATCCTAATTTTTCTACTCAAAAGAGTTTTTTGTTGTCATTTATTTCTCCTACTATGGAGAAATGGACTAAGAAGGAAATGTGGGTTTTTGAAAATATTGATTAAGGAGATTGTACTTGAATCTGAGCTGGAGGAGATTGGTCACGAATGGGATTTTGGTGATGGAAGCCATCTTGGATGAGGATCATCGCATTTTTCTCTCTTTCCCTTCTTCAGAGGGAATTTGTTTTTCACTGGCACACTTGTCAGGGTGAACTGTCCTGAGTTTCCTCAGATAACAAAGTTTGATAAATACAAGGCGGTAACAGTGTTCACTTATCAGTTTTCATTAGTAAATAGATCACTGTAAACTTTCACAGTTAACATGAAACAAAATCAACATGGCAGAAAGATAATGTAAAACTTGAAGCTCCAATGTTGCACAATTAACAATAAATCTATTACTCCTTGATGTATTTTCTCAAACAAAAACCACATGTTACTGGGGACTTAAAAACTGAACAGACATTGGCAAATGTTTTACAAATATAATACACCATCCTGACAGCTAATGCATCAGCAATGTTTACTTCAGCAAATGTTTCCAATTTGGAGGGGGGGGAAGTGCTGGATAATCATCTTGTGCATTTGAACACGTGTAGGGTGCTTTATAGTTTACAAAGCACTTTCAATATACACAGCGACTCAACTGATCCTTGAAGCAACCCTGGGAGGTAGATAGAATACATATTATATTATCAACCAACTATCTATAGTTACCAAACTTTCCACATTGCTTTGCGTCTCAGATGTTATGTGCTGCTCTTCCTAAGTCCTGAAATATTCTCTTCCTCCTGTTCCTAGATTTTTTTCTTGCTAACAAACTATCAGCTTTAGCAATTGACATTACTGCTGCCCCCTTTTAAATCCTCTGGAAGCCTTCAGTCTAATTTAGATGTCTCCCTTCTGTGTTTCCTCTATATCCTATGAAGCATAGCAATGAGGGCATTCTTGTTTACTTTTCTCCTCTACTTGCTGTCTTTTCTACTAGACTGTGTGCCAATTTCATCGCAGGGATCCTGCCTTATTCACCTGGCATCTGCAGCACCTAGGACTGTCTCTGTCACATAGTTGCTGTTGTTATTGTTGTGGTTGAATTGACTCTTACACAGGGTTGACCCCTTTTAATATGTGCACTTGATTCCATTGTTGGATGCTGTACCTCTGAACTCCCTTCCAAACCTGGGGGTCATCTTTCAGCATTATAATGCACAGTATTCTGTTGTAGTACATAAAGTTTTCATTGAATACTTTTCAGAAGCAAATCTTTTTTCTGTAGAAAAAAGTAGGTATTTTTTTTTTCTCTAGTGTATGTTAGTCTGCAAGCACCACTAAAACCTGCACACCAAAAGTTAATCTACTAGATTTGAAAAACTGGCAGTATACCTTCCAGCGGCATGCAAGCCACCATACTTTCATAACCTGTTATCTGAGTTTTGAGTCACATTAGTGCTCAATAAGCATCAGAAAAAAAATTAATGTACTCAATTTTTACATGAGGAACTGTTGCTTAGGGATTTACATGTCTTTATTAAGATTAACAGTTGGTGGGGGTAGAGGTAGAACTTTAAAGTGAGATTCTGGCCTCCAATTATAGTAGTCTTTCCTCAATGCCAAGCTGTACTCCTCTGCTAATTTTTAGTGAAGCCTATTAAACAATTATTGACCTAAACCAATATAATCTTAAAGGTACTAATACAGCACATACGAGAAATAATTGGAAAGAAAAGTGTTATCTTTTTTTAGTTCTTTACTCATTCTTTATTTTCAAACCGTTACATCGGCAAAACTAAATTATAGTCATGGTTATTGTCCCATCTTGACCAAAAGGTCCATTCACCTCTCGTGCTTCAGATCTGTTTGTGGCTCTCCAGGAGAAAGAGAAGCAGAGCCACTTGTATCAGAAACAAGGTGAAGGGCTGCTGAGAGTTAAGAGTCCCCTTGACAGCAGTGAAGAACTTTTTATTTTTTTGCTTTATATTGAAAAAGAATATTTAATATACTGTGAGTTTCTAAAAGAATTAACAAATCAGTGCTAGAAGAAATAGAAGCACAATTATCCTTAGAAGGGAGGATGGTGAGAATTACTTACTTTAGACAAATTATCAGGAACGACCAATCCCTAGAAAAGGACTTAATATTTGGTAAAATATCAGTGAAAATGAGGGTAACTCTGAATGAAATGGACAACACAATAGTCACAGCCATAAACTCAAACACACTAATACTTCGGAAGGCTGGGCAACATTTTGTTCTGTTCCACATAAGGCTTCCATGAATTTATTAATTAATCAACACTATTAATTAACTAATATTTATTCCCTACTTTCTTCCAACAAGGATTTGGCAGAACTTAAAATAAAGAGTGCAAGTAAATCAGCAATAAAAGATAAGGAGACTGGTAAAAGAGAAAGCATGAAGGGAAAATATTACAGAAATTATAAACTGAGAAGAGTCACTATAATTGAACTTAAGACTTGCCTTTGAGCTTCCTGGGACCCAGGTAGAAAAGATAAACACGGAAAAGAAGGCTACATTGTTCTTCCTATTAAGTGAATAGTTGTTGTTGTTGTTATGTGACCTCGAGTCACTTGCGACTCGGCAACCCTACATACAAGAGCTCTAAATGCCGTTCTATCTTGTGCCAAACTAGCCATCTCAAATGTACTCATTCCCACCACTCTAGTCACAGAATCGATCCATCTCTTGAAGGTCTTCCTCTCCTTCGCCGCCCCTCCACTCTGCCAAACATGATTTCCCTCTCCAAGGACCAGTCCCTCCTTGCAACATGCCCAAAGTATGTCAGACGAAGCTTCAGAATCCTTGACTCCAAGGAGCATTCTGGCTTCACCTTCTCCAGGACAAACCTGTTTGTTCTCCTAGCAGTCCATGGTATATTATTCAACACTCTTCTCCAGCACCACAGCTCAAAGGCATCAATTCTCTTTCTATCATTCCTAGTCACTTTCCAGCTCTCTGACACATAGCACACAACTGATAAGACTAGGGACCAGATAAAGCACACCTTAGTCTCCTGCCTGACATCGTTGCTCCTCAGTACTCTTGAGAGGTCCCTCACCGCTGACTTTCCCAATGTAATTCATCTCTTGATTTCCTGGCTGCTGTTACCAAGAGTGTTGAGAGAGTGAATACAAAAAGATATACTTTTTCTTTACTATAAAACTGAGAGAAAATGGTTGCATCGATACTTACATGAATCTATTGGGGGAAAATGCAAAATAACCTCATTTACAGCTCATGATAAGAGAAACTTCTTCATTAAACGTTTATGGGATATCTTCTCTATTTTAAGCATTGTATTAAGCATTTTCATGGGAATTTGAAAGTGGATAAGACAAGACTTTATCTTAAAAAAATTTCACTCTCTACTATCAGACAAAAATATTATACAACTAACTAGATCCAAAAGGACAGAAACCTTCACAGATATTTCTTTTACCAATCATAAAAATAAGTTGGCGATAATATTAGGTTCTCTGTGAGTAAGATAAGTACACATAGAGCAAGCAGATAGGTGGCATGTTGGAATTATATTTTCTAATTAGACCCTTTAAAAAATCATAGAGGGAATACACTTCAAATAGAGATGCATGTTATCATTTGATGAGTGAATGAATGCCTTATATTTTTTTTTTTTTTTTTTTAAGTTAGATGATAACTTTATTATCCTCTAATCACATGTCTCAAAAGCTGACAGCAGGGAGTTCTGGTAGCCTAGTGGCAAGAAAACTGCACTGCAATCCCAGATGTGCATGGTTCAAATCCACCAGATGCTCTGCTGGAGAAGAAGGGACAATCTTCTCCTGTACCAGTCAGATATCATTTGATGAGTGAATGAATGCCTTATTTTTTGTTCACATTTTTCTTACATTATTTTAATTTTTAAAGTGTATGGACAGTGTATGAATACTATTCAAACTAAGGTCATATGAGCTTTATAAGCATATAAACATTATCCATACATGGAAACATCCTTTTCAATTATAGCCTGCTAGGAAATAAACCTAATAATAAATAGTCTGGCCTCAAAAAACATGGTTAGAGAGAAAAGTCCACATTTTGTTCCTGTAATTTGTAATGCACCCAGAAAACCCCAAAGCTGGCTCAGAACCAGCTGACGACCCCTCCAGCACTGGATTCATAATGGGGAGCCTATTTTTCTTTTATTACTGGTAACTGGAAAAACCTAGCAACTATTTTCCATTGACATTCCCTCCAATATGGAGGGCTTGTTTTTCCTTGATTTTTATGTATTTTTAGGCCATCATGTTGGGCAGTCTGGCTTGATATCAAAAGTGTTTTTAATTGAAGAGGTTCTCCCTCGGGCTATTGGGTAGAAAAATGCATTCTCTGTATCTCCTTGTCTATTTAGAGGGTCACAGCTGGGTTCCAGTTCCCCATCTTTTTTTGCAAAGTGTCTGGTCTTTCATCTTATCATCTGTGTGGTGTCACTGGAAAAATGAAGGGCAAAGGAGGGGACAGGATGTGAAAGTTGTAGTTCATTTCCTAAGTGGCTGATTTGGAAGCAGCCAAAGTGTTCACCTTGTGTCTCCTGCTCTATTTTCTCCAAGTTATGAGAGAATGCAAAAATGTCAATGGAGAGTCAGGTGCATGGATAACTGGTCAATGAAATGATGGCAGCTCCATCTTTGTGATTGTCTTTGAATCAACCTATGGGAATTTTGCTTACATTCTACTGTGTCTCAAGTTTTCCATTTGTGTTGTCCTCCATAAAGACAAACACACACTTGGAATATCCATGAACTCAAGTTTTGTCCTGTGGCATATGGATGCATCAGATTTGTATCCTTTCTCCATACTAATCTGTACGCTAAGCAGATTACTGGAGAAACTGGCCTCTATGAAGAAGAATATGGCATCAAGATGGGAGGAAGTCTCATCAATAACCTTTCTTATGCAGATGACACAACCTTGCTTGTTGATGTAAAGAGGACTTGAAGCAGTTGGTTCAAAAGATCAAAGAACACAGTGTACAATAATGGCTTGTATTTCAATGTCAGTAAAACAAAAAATTCTAGCCACTGAAGTAATAGGCAAGATCACAATAATTGGAGAAAAGATTGAAAGTGTCAATAACTTCATCTTTCTCGTATTCACAATCAATAAACTTGGCACCAGATATCAGGATATGTATGGCCCTGTGAAAGTCTGTAATCAGTGACCTCTCCAAATTATTAAGTTAGCAATGCCAATTTGAGGACGATGGTACACCTGATTCAGGCCATGGTCTTTTCAGTCACTCGCTATATATCTGAGAGCTGAACAATGACTAAGTATGACAGAAAAATTGATGTCTTTGAATTATGGTGTTGAAAAAGAGTACTGAAGATCTCATGAACTGTCAGAAGAACAAACATATATGTTTTGGAGAAAGTACATCTGGAGTGTTTCTTGACAGCTCGAGTGTTTCTTGAAGGCAAAGGTGATAGAGCTTCGTCTGACATACTTGGGGCATGCTTCTAGGACACGTTAATCCTTGGAGAAGTACAACATGTTGGGAAGGTGGAGGGACAGCAAAGAAGAAGATGAGTCTCAACCAGGAGGATTGACACAGTGACTACTGCAATGGACTCTAGGGTGTTAGGAAGCATGAGGATGGCATAGGATAGGAGAGGGCTCAGATCTGTTGTTCATAGTCTCTATGAGTTGTACTCAATGAACTGCAATGACAGTTCAACTAACAACTACAATGATATTTCTTTTGATCAATGGCATATGTGTTAGTCATAATTTGCTATGATGAACACACTTTTGAATAGTCAATAAAACACAAATAAATACCTTTATGGTATTCTCTGTTTTCAGCCAAAATTCATTTGGTAGTGGGAATAATATTATGTTATAGCCTCTTATGAGTTTAGCTTGAATTTCTAGAAGTTTCCTGTTGATGTACTGTTCTAGCCATTTTGAAACAATATTCAATAATATTTTACATGGAATAGATGGTATACCTATTGACATATTTCAGCTAACAGATGCTGCCATGGGTGTGCTCACCAAGTTGTACCAAGAAATCTGGAGAACAGCCACTTGGCCAGCTGACTGGAAGAGGTCAATATTTGTTCCCATCCCAAAGAAGGGCGACCCAACTGAGTGTGGAAACTACAGAACAATATCATTGATTTCACATGCAAGCAAGATTCTACTGAAGATTATCGAAAAATGACTGGAACAGTACATCAGCAGAGAACTGCCAGAAGTCCAGGCTGGGCTTAAAAGGGGTCGTGGTACTAGGGATATTGTAGCTGATGTTAGATGGATCTTAGCTGAAAGCAGAGAATACCAGAAGAATGTCTATCTGTGTTTCATTGATTATGCAAAGGCATTTGACTGCATGGATCATAACAAACTGTGGCTGACTCTGAGAAGAATGGGAATCCCAGAACATTTAATCGTGCTAATGTGAAACCTATACTTGGACCAAGAGGCAGTCGTCAGAACAGAACAGGGCAACAGTGCATGGTTCAAAATTGAGAAGGGTGTGCGCCAGGGATGTGTCCTATCTCTATACCTTTTCAACCTGTATGCAGAGCAGATTATCCGAGAGGCGGGGCTCTATGAGGAGAAGTGTGGCGTTAGGATTGGTGGACGATCTATCAACAATCTGCATTATGCAGATGACACAACCTTGCTCGCTGAAACTGAAGAGGACCTCATGCACTTACTGCAGAGGGTCAAGGACTGCAGCCTTCAATATGGGCTGAGGCTCAATGTCAAGAAGACAAAAATTCTCACCACTGGACCAATTGGTAGCATCAGGATGGATGGCGAAGAGATTGAGATTGTTCACGGCTTCAGTTTGCTCGGCTCCACGGTCAACACTCTTGGCACCAGTAACCAGGAAATCAAAAAACGTATTGCGATTGGAAAGTCTGCGGTTAGGGACCTCTCCAAAATACTCAATAGCAACAGTGTCTCTCTGGAGACTAAGGTCCGCCTGATACAGGCCATGGTTTTCGCAATCACTTGTTATGCATCAGAGAGTTGGACAATGACTAGGGAGGATAGAAGGAGAATTGACGCCTTTGAGCTGTGGTGCTGGAGAAGAGTATTGAATGTACCATGGACTGCCAAGAAAACAAACAGATTCATCGGAGAGAGGATTAAACCAGGCTGCTCCTTGGAGGCAAAGATTCTGGGGCTTCGTCTGGCATACTTTGGATATGTTGTGAGGAGAGACAGGTCTTTGGAGAGGGACATCATGCTGGGTAGAGTAGAGGGACAGCGCAGGAGGGGAAGACCCTCTATGAGGTGGATTGATTCAGTGACTGGGGTACTCGGGATGGGTGTGCCAGAGGCAATGAGATTGGCACAGGATAGAGCAGGGTTTAGGGCTGTTGTACGTAGGGTCGCTATGAGTCGCAAATGACTTGACGGCACATAACAACAATAACAACAACAATGTAACAAATTATAGTGAACATTGAGAAGAATTGGAATTGTGGAACACACATTCAAAACTTATATATAGAACAAGAAGCAATTGTCTGAACAGAACAAAAGGAACACTACATGGTTTAAAATAAGGAAAGTTGTGTATTGGGGTTTTATCCTTCCTCCACAATCTGTATTCTAAGCAAATCATTTGAGCAGCTGGACTATATGAATAAGAATGTAACATAAAAAATAGAATATAACATCAAAATTGGAAGAAGACTTATGAACAGCATGCATCATGCAAGTGACATTATCTTCTTGCAGAAAGTGAAGAAGATTTGAAGTACTTGCTTGTCAAAGACTGTAGTTTTCAATAAAGAAAAAAACATCCTCACCACTGGACCAAAAGGCACACTGATGATAGATTGAGAAAACCACAATTTGTCAGTGATTTAATCTTAACTTAGATCCATAATCAGCACAATGATGACAGAAGTAAAAAAAATCAAGTGCGCTGCATTGGGAAAATGTGTCGTAAAAGACGTCTCCAAAGTGCTAAACATCAGTGGTGTTAGTTTAAAGACTAAGGTGTGTACCTGATCCAAGTCATGATATTTGCAATTACTTTCTTTCCATCTGAAAGTAGGACAGTGAATAAGGATTGCAGAAGATCTGATGCCTTTGAATTGTGTTGTTGATGAAGAGGACTGGACATCTCATGGACTACCAAAAGAACAAAGACGTTTGTCTAGGAGGAAGTGTAGTCAAGTGGCTTCTTAGGGGCATGGTGAAACTTCATCTCAAATACTTTGAGCATGTTATCAGGTGCGACTAGTGCTTGAAAAAGGTGTCATTTTGAGAAAGGTGGAAGTTCAGAGAAAGACAGGAAGACCCTTAACTAGACAGATTGACACAATGACCATAATAATGGGCCGAGGGATGTCTGAGAGGTCATGAAGATGCCTCAAGATAGGGCAAAGTTCAGATCTATTGTTCATAAGGCTACTACAAGTCATAGTGGACTCAGCAGTACCTACCAATAACAACAGCATGGTATGTGATTGGGTTTTGTTCCTCTTGCTTCTTGTTAAACAAAGCACATTTAGTTATCAAGGAAGGTCTAGGTTCATATTTTATCATTTTCATATCCCTTAGTTAACTCTATTGAGAAGGATGTTTGGTTTCTCACAATATATAACATGGGAAAGATGGACATGAAGTAATATGGATACATAGCATATTGTTGTTCATATCTGTGTTTGAGTAAACTCAATTTTCTATACAACAGGAGGTTCTGTAGTTTTCTTTGCCTGGTTTTCAGAATTGGGTCCCAGACCTTTCTATATAGTCTGTCTTTGTTTAGAAGTTTTACAGGAAACCTCTTCAGTATCAGAGTAACATGTAAGTCTTCACTGACAGCTGCGTGGTCGCTGTCCATGAGGTGCATTGGCCAGAAATCAAGCTCAGATCTGCATGGAAGGTAAGAATCTTACCAGTGCCCTCAGAGAGACGGCTACATCACTGGTAGTTTATTTAGATCAATTAGGTTGTAAAACAAACACACAAAGAAAAGATTTCTATTTTCTAGTGATGGATTCAGAGGTCAGCTGATTCAGAGGTCAGCTGGTAGTAGTGGAGCAGAAGATGGTCTGAAGTCAAGAGCATTCCACTTCAGTAGACCAGGTGGACTTCACAGAAGCCTTAAGTAGCCAGAACACTATAACCTTAACTAATACAACTTCATGAACGTAAGAGATATTTACACATTCGCTAACAATGTTTTTAATAGTGGAA
This sequence comes from Elephantulus edwardii, assembly GCF_000299155.1. Classification (NCBI taxonomy): domain Eukaryota; kingdom Metazoa; phylum Chordata; class Mammalia; order Macroscelidea; family Macroscelididae; genus Elephantulus; species Elephantulus edwardii. The sequence goes on along the minus strand of NW_006399802.1, from coordinate 15,231,851 downwards.
TTCTCATCAGAGCAAAGTTTTAGGCTACAATTCAGCATGCAGCTTCAAAGGAAAACACTGATTCACTCCATTGTATTATTCAGAGAGGACTTCGAATATGAGGCATCAACATATAGTGAAATTCCTTTTCAGTGAAGCCAGAGATGTCAAAGAAAAATGCTTAGTGATATTTCATGATACTTCATACACAATGTACTTATCTGATTCTCAAGTTCTTTTGCTGTCATTAATAGGACAGAGAAGGAGGTGCGGCAGCTGTATAGTTTCATTTGAAAAAGAGAAACACTCTGAAATAAAACCTTTGAAGTATTTACTGATAAAATTTGCTAGAAGTTATTTCTCTTTATTTGAGGCCTTAAAAATGGAACCTAGATGTCTGATTCTGAGCCTCTGAATATTTGACCACTGTACTTATAGGATGCCACCTCAATGAGAAATTTTACAATAGATTCTGATTTTTATTAAGTGAAAATTTTCTTTAATGAATATATATGCTTGAATATAAAGATTTGAATATATATATATATTTATATATATATTTCTACATATTGCAAATATATCAATGAATACAGTAGAGAATATATGGGACAGAATTCTGAAAACTTCTTAGCCAGAACCAAATGCCATGAGGGAATGAGTTAATGGGGTTGGAGTCTTAAGGAATATAGAAGTCAATTGGCATAGCATGGTCCATAAAGAAAACACTCTACACCCTACTTTAATAAGTAGTGAATGAGGTCTTAAGACCCTTTAAGGGACCACTTCAGATTAAACTATTGGTTTCTCCCCTTATGGAACAAAGACGAGTGAAAAAAATCAAAGATACAAGAGAACCCTTAGTCCAAAGGATCCATGGAAATCATGAACTCTACCTTCTAAGACCCAAAGACCAGACAAAATAGAAGATGCCTTGCTATCAATAATTTTACTCTGAAAGACATCACACTAAGAGGTCCTGAGTAGAATGGGAGTAAAATGCAGATTCAACATTATAAAAAAAGAGCAAGCTTTATGGTGGAGAGAGTGTTAGAACCCTTGAGTCTATGGTCCAAGATACTTTTTGAGGCTGAAACTAAGTTCATCCCTCTTGGCTCAACTTCCATCTAAACCCTAGACAGGCTAATAAGGTGAACAGTAATACCAGCGAGGTCCACAGTCCTGTGGTATCAGGAAGGAGAAGATAGAAATGTTTAACAGGAAAATTAAAAAAAAAATCCAAAGCACTAAACAACAACAAAACAAACCTACAGAGAGAATGTGGAAAGAATGCTGCTATCTGGTGGGGGCTATAGTCAATGTGACAATCCAAAAGGTGTATGAAATTTTGAATGCAAAATCAATTTGCTCTGTAAACTTTCTCTCAAATCACAATAAAATTTTTTTAAAGATAAAATCACTAAAATCATCAAGTTATAGGATAGTTTCATCATTCTGTAATAGTGACGGTTTTATAAAATACTGAATGTGAATATGGGATTGTGCATAATGAAATATGAGATATATTTACAAAGAGAATATTTTTTCCAAAGATTATGGTTTAAAGGGTTTCATATAAGAGAAAATTTACTTTCAGGCTTAATAAAAATATTTCTGAGTCTCTAGTTCTAAGTAGAGAGCTCAGGTAGCCTAGTGGTAAGAAGCTGTGCTGCAATATTAAAGGCAAACAGTTAGAATCCATCAGTTGCTCCACAGGAGAAGGCTGGACAATCCTCTGCAATGCTATTTACTGCCTCTGAAAACCTGTTAGAGGGTCAGCCATGAGTTGGTTCAGACTCGACAGCAAATAACAACCTTTAAAAGTAGAAAGTCCTAGGAAGATTTGAGAGTCTGATGAATGATTCGTCAGCATGTAGATATTCTGAGATCACGTTCAAATTATTAAGACAGATGCCTTGATGTGGACACTGACCATCAGAATTGACTCAAGGCTGGGTTGAGAGCAGTTCTTTACTGTCAGGCTGTAACCCTCCGAGTGCTAGAGTGTCAAAATGTAGGGGGAAGAGGAGCAAAGCAGAGATCAAGGTATCCAGGATAATAGGGACAGATTTGGGGCTACTTTATGAAGCTGATGAAAAAGGCTTGAGATTTTGACAATGCTACTGTCATATCAAGGAACACTAGTGGTCTACTGGTCAAGGAGTTGTACTGCCAGCCCACCAGCTGCTCTGCAGAAGAAAGACGGGGAATCTCCTTCTGTGTGATTTACTGTTTCTAAAAACCTGCTGGAGGGTCAACTATAAGCCAATTCCAAAATCAATGGCACATAACAACTGTCACACTAACATGTATAAGCTGAGTATCATCTCTGTTTACGTCAAAAGCCACTCAACATAGTAAAGTTATATGTGTTTGGGATATGGTGGACACTGTTCCTGATTAAAACAAGCTTGGAAGTAGGAGTGGCACCTATTTCTGAAATAGTTTGCCTCTGGAAAATCTATAAACATGGAGAAATGATGAAAGTTATACAAGTTTTCAGGTCTTTAGTTCATAGGGTCATTATGAGTCATCTACGACTTGATGATGCTTAGCAATAACAACAACATAGAGAGAGAGAGCTCTATAGGCCTAGTGGTTAGAAAGTTATGTTACCAAGCCAAAGGTTGTTGTTGTTTTTGTCGTTATATGCCGTCGAGTCACCTGCGACTCATAGCGACCCTATCTACAACAGCCCTAAACTCCGCTCTGTCCCATGCCAATCGCACTGTCTCTGACACCAGTCACTGAATCAATCCACCTCATAGAGGGCCTTCCTCTCCTGCGCTGTCCCTCCACCCTCCCAACCATGATGTCCCTCTCTAAGGACCGGTCTCTCCTCACAACATGTCCAAAGTATGTTAGACGGAGCCTCAGAATCCTTGCCTCCAAGGAGCCACCTGGTTTAACCCTTTCCAGGACAAATCTGTTTGTTTTCCTAGCAGTCCATGGTATTCTCAATACTCTTCTCCAGCACTACAGCTCAAAGGCATAAATTCTCCTTCTATCCTCCTTGGTTATTGTCCAACTCTCTGATGCATAACAGGTGATTGCTAAGACCATGGCCTGTATCAGACACACCTTAGTCTCCAAAGAGACACCTAACAGCAGACTTTCCCATGGCAATGCACCTTTTAATTTCCTGGCTGCTGGTGCCAAGACTGTTGACTATGGTGCCAAGCAAACTAAAGCTGTGTACAATCTCAATCTCTTCACCATCCATCCTGATGCTGCCAATTGGTCCAGTGGTGAGAATCTTTGTCTTCTTGACATTGAGCCTCAGTCCATATTGTAGGCTGCAGTCCTTGACACTCTGCAGCAGGCGCTTCAGGTCCTCTTCAGTTTCAGCAAGCAGGGTTGTGTCATCCGCATAACGCAGATTGTTGATAAATCGTCCACCAATCTTGACCCCACATTTCTCCTCATAGAGCCCAGCCTCCCGGATAATCTGTTCTGCATATAGGTTGAAAAGCCAAAGGTGGGTTATTTTAATCTGCAGTCCTCAGACCAGGTTTTAATTGGTTTAGGTCAAATATTCTTCTAAGTGGTATAGCACTGGTCTTTCCATTTGCTGCACAGAGGTAATCTCATAGTTTCTGTGATGCTAAACACTGTGACAATGATGTGTCAAATGCTGTAATGGCTACCCATGGTGGACAATGTTTGGCTGAGCTCCCCGATTAAAATATGATTGGAAGCAGGAGAGGCATCCACTTCCAAAATGGCTTGCCTCCGGAAACTCTATGAATGTGGAGAAAAGACCAAAATTACACAAGTGTTCAGGTCTTTCGTCATAGGGTCCTTATGAGTCATCTACGACTAAAAGACATTTAACAACAACAACTATGGGGCTATTGAAGGGAAACCTTGAAGCCAATATGAAATTCCTTTTATGGTCTCTTTTCTAGGAATACTGACATCTAACACTGGAAGTACTAGATAATCAAATGTATAAGAGTACAGGCTCTGGAGTCAGATTGCTTGAAGGTACTAGTTTTCTCTTGCTGCTATAACACATCATACTTAGTGGCTTCAAACAATTCCCTGTATCATTCTAACCTACTCAACACATCACACACTTAGTGGCCTCAAACAATTCCCTGTACCTCTCTAACCTACTCTTCAGCCTCACCTTCTTGCTTCTTTCAGATAAAGACCCTTGTGATTATATTGGACCCACTTGGATGATTCATGATAATTTTCCCATCTCGAGATACTTAATTTACATGAATCTTAAAATTCCCTGTTTCCCTTAAGACAAAAAAAACATTCAGAGATTGTAGCATGAACATCTTTGAGCGGTGGGAGGGTCTTTACTCTGTCTACCAGTCTAGATGCCCACCCTAGCCCTGTGCTCCGTCCCCACCTCCTCCCCCACTGAAAAGTTTCAAAGCCCTGCCCTCATATTAAGTTTGGGGAATAATTTCTTTTTCCTTTTATAAAATAAATTGGATTTGGACTTACAGGCGTCTGCTGTCTGAGGGTTGTCATGAAAAAAGAGAGTGGCATGTGTATATGGTGGTGGAACAGATGGCTCCTTCCAACTCAGGGGATCTATGAATCCAGTGGAAACATTGTAAGGAAAATTATAAGATGCTCTTTTGGCGTGACTGAATCCAGAGAGACTTAGTTTCCAGAGCATTAGAACAATTTATTCCATTTCTGTAGTGTTCATGTTTGCATTTTTCGCATCCCTATTTGTGGAAATTTCTGATGAGGAAAACCATATGCAGATAAATAAAATGCATTCTCTGACACTACGAATCAATCTGTTCAAACCACTGATCCCTTTCCTACCTTCATATTATTTTTATTTAAAAGAATTCCAGTCTGTGGTTTCATTCTGGTATCTTCTCTTGCTTCCAAACTAGGTCGCACTATTTTGAAGAAGAAGAAAGCATTTCACCCAGATCTATTTTCCCTGTCAACTGCCTTTGCCACAGAACACTAAATTTGTCTCTGTAATTATAAATAGAGGACAAGTTGCAGGGATATTTTACTGTTTCCCTTTAAAAGAAGTATAGTTATTTTAACGATACCAAAATATATGAAAGTGTTGCATTCTTCATTCTATAGCCCTGTTTTCAAATTTAAGAAACATCTTCATTCAAAGAAATAGAAGCCATTTTTATACGATGAAAAGATTATAAATCTTTAACATCCCACATCCCACAAGGCAGACACAGGCCCTCAGATGAAAACAGGCCTGTCCTCTGATGAAGTGGAAAGAACACTTGATTAGAAGTCAGGAAGCGCGGGTACCAGCTCTTAGTTACTAATTATTAAGACTTAAATTCTTTTTGCCTTAGCTCTTCAACTGTAACTGTGGATAATAATTCCTCCACCTCATAAACATGTAGCAGGGCTCAAGGGAAATAATCTTTAAGAAATTGCATTGAAGAGCACAAAGGACCATTTTAAAAATATAAAATGCCAGCACAGCATTCTGGAAAGCGAACTCAGGCTCTGCCACAGGGCTGTCCAGTCAGTGCTGATCCTGTCAAGTAGGAAGCTGTGTGACATGCCCAAGTTACTCAACCCCTCTGAGCTGCGTGTTCCTCATTTTCAGAACAGGAATTCTTAAGAATCATTGTGAAGCTAGAGAAAGCCCCAAATAAGTGCTCAATTAATAGTAGCTTTTCTTATTTCCTCCACCAAGCAAGGCATTCCTGTCAGTATATCCATGCTATAAATATGCTAGAGGTTTCCCAGTGCAGGCATTCTTGAACATTTGACTCAATAGCCTTTCTTTGCCTCTTTTGAAAAAAAAAAAGGTACTGTGGGCAGGCTTGTGGCTGTCCATGTCATTAAGTTCAGAAATAAATGTGCTCAACCACAGACTCCTGTTGCATCGCCAAAGAGGGCTCAGGTTTTCAGTTTATGGCAGGAGTGTGTGTGTTTGCTTCCAAGGAACGTCTCTAGCCCTTAGGGCAGGCAGGAAAGGCCCAGGGCCCAGGTGAAGCTCAGGCTGGACCCACTTCCAGAACCTTCTAAGAATGTTCTTCAGAAAGCCCGGGTACCACTTGCAGCATGTAACAACTAAGTTGTCAGGGAGTCCAAACTCAAAAGAGGTCTTGTGGAAAGTACATGAGTGGGGGCAGATGTCAGCATAGAGTGGTAGCAAGAGCAGAATCAGTGCTCTGGCCAAAGGATGGCAGCTCTCCTCCCAGTTCATAGTGGCCAGACAGGAGCACAGACCCATGGTTGCTAACTCCTGTTTGTTTTCCCTGTAAGGGCAAATTTTAATGTAATATTTTCCAACTCTGTAAACAGTGGCAACTTATTCAAATCACTCTCTTACTGTACTTGAATAAGAGATGGCCTGTGGATTTTGTCCTGTGTCCTTTGCTATACATGGTTGCCTGTGAATCCCTAGCCACTGCTGTGGGTCAGGGGAACACTAATTAAATTTGCATGAATGTGAGTCACTTAACAGTCATCATTATCTTTAAATTAAAATGCCTCAGACTGCTTCAAGAGGGGATTTTAGCCCTGAAATTTCCCATATATATTCTGTTCTTGACTATGAAATTTTTTAAAGCATAGAAAATTTACCACCCCTTAGCTACTATCTCCTGATTAAATTTATTGTTTCTAAATTATGTGCATTAGGACTGTGTTACTGCAGAATAGAGTAGGTAAACCATCTATGCACTCAGCCTTCCACATAAGCTTTTGGAATGGATCTGATAGGCCCTGACCATGATTTCTGTCAGCAACCAGTCCTACTGAATTATAGTCCTGCCTGGGATCAACAGTTTTCAGATTGTTGAACCATAAGAAGTGGATCATCTAACACGTCTATAGGGTAAAGCAGCTTTCTAGCTTCTCCTCTTACCTTGAGATAGAGAAGGAGAGCAGAGTCATTCCCCTAGGGTAAAGAAATGTGGTCCAAGTCTCATGAAACTTGGATACTTGGAAATCATCAGAGGCTACACTGATGTCTTTAGAGGCATTTGGGGATTTCCCAGAGGTAGCCAGTCTTTTAAACCTCACTTTAATGTATTAGATGTTTAGTGGTAAGGAGTTGGGCAACTTATGGGCACATGATTCAAATCTACCAGCTGCTCCGTGGAATAGGCAAACTCTCCATGTGTGGTTTATTGCCTTTGAAAATTAGCTGGATGGTCACTTGGCTCTGAATTGATGGTACATGATAATAGCATAGAGTATTGGCTTGGTGTATAACTGGCTAGATGAAAACAAAAGCAAAACAATCCTAAAACAGCAATAAGGGAAACCCACTGCCACTGAGTCCATTTCAATAGGGAGCTCTAATTGCCAAGTGGTAAGAAGCTTCATTACAATCCCTAAGACATGCAGTTCCACCAGCTGTTCTGCAGGAAAGGGATGGGCAGCCTCCTCCTGTGCAATTTACTGCTCTGGAAACTCACTGGAGAGTTAGCTCCGGGTCAGTTCTGACTCAACAGCACACAGTAACAAGGACACTCCACTGATAAAAGTAAAACCCGTTTAGAAATGGATTCTATTGTTTCCAAGCCAGACTACACATTATCTGTCTTTTTTTAGCATGCAGTTTACCTCTTAGAAAGCTGACATGGGCGTTTTTCAATTGCTTGCTGAAGAATGAGTATATTGAGACACTTTGTTCTTTTATGTTTGGGTAATTTTGACATTTCTGACAAAGAAAGAGCAACATTTTGTTAGCACACTTACCATGCACCATTGAGACTCAGATTTCTTCATCAGTGTCTCATTCTGGACCTCATCCATAAGGGCTGTGGTCTTTGGAGAAAATCAGAGGTTGGTATATTCTAGGAATGTGCTAATAAGTATTTATAAACTGCCACTCTAGAAATGGTTTGCTCTGATGTTTTGTTTTATGTTTAATCAAGTCAGGACCTCCTCATAGCTGATCCTTCCATGGGCTTTAAGAGGCTAGAACTTGCATGAGAGGAGATTGTCCATCTTTCTCCATTGGAACTGTTGATGGATTTCAAACACATGTCTCTAAGTTGACAACACAACTCCTTACCATTAGGCTACCAGAGAGATGTACTGGGGGCAATTTCTGAAGTGTAAATTCTTAGATCATGGCTGATTTCAAGGTGTCAGACAGACATCACTGAATTGGGATAAGAATATCAGCAATTAGCAGCTCCCTTAAATGAAGTCGAGCTTTCCCCACAAAGTCACTATACTTCCATTCTTCTTATTTAGACGTTAATAATCCCGTGTTTTAGTCTCTATTCTCATTGCCACAACCAGTCTTTCACCCTTTGTTACCTTAATATTTCTCTGTCTATAATACCAAACCATTATCTTTTGATTACACTTGACCAGGCGATTGACATGGTAACTGCTACAATGAGCTTAAAAGTGTCAGGAAGTGTGAGGATGGCACAAAATAGGACAGTGTTCAGATCTGTTATTCATCGGGTCGCTATGAGTGGTACGCAACTCAATGGCACCTAATGAGAACAGCAAACCTTTGATGGTCTATCTATCTATCTATCTATCTATCTATCTATCATGTGACTGAATTAGAGACATTTTTATACTATCTAAGTCTTTAAATCCAGAACTCCCCTTAGCTAGTGCTAAGGAGCTACACTGCTAACTTGAAGGCATTCAGTTCAAATCCCCAGCTACTCCATGGGAGGAAATGGGTAATCTCATCTGGTGTAAACCCACTGGAGGGTCAGCAGTGAATCAATTCCAGGTTAACAGCAAACAACAAAGTACTTAAAAATGTATTTTGGGTAAGAGCATAGCTATTACCATTCCTATCATTCCATCCTTAAACCAAACAAATCAGCAAGCACAGAAAACATTTTCATTGATTTCTATTTTTAACTGTTTATTGCTTGCAGGTTTGTTTTCTTTCTTTAACTATTCTAAGTTATATCACTAGATGGTGCTGTATGGGATTCAGAGTTACAGAACATTAAAAACGTGAGAATCCTTTGAGCACAGTAAATTTCTTGTGAACATAAATTGTCATCAAAAAGAACTTTAGTTATTCCACTTGACTTTATTAGTCTCCTTGCTTTTATCTTTGAAATTAGTCCAAGCAATGCATGTTGTCCTTTGTTATGTCCTTTATTAGTGGACAGAGCTTACCACTTCTTCTCATCAGAAAGCGCTTGCCATATCTGCTGCCATTTTTCTGTCATGCGTCTCACTTCTTTCAGAAGATGTCTGTCCTTTTGCTCTGTGATTTTTCCTTAATTCTCATTCTCTAAGCACCAACGTTTCATTTATTCATTTATTTTGGTCTCACTAGTCTCATTTGTGAGCTGTTTAATGTATTGCTAAATTATTTTCATGATGATTCCAACATCTTTCTTTTTACATTTAAAAAACCCTGTAGTCTGTGTTTTTTTGTTTATTTATTTATTTTCTTTTTGGTACTAGTTTCTTTACAAAATTCTAATACAAATTTGAACAAATTCTTTCCATTTCCCTCATCGCCCCACCCATCAAATTGTACAATCCAATGATTAATCCCCTCTTCCCCCTGCACGTCCACATCACTCTGCTTCCAGCCTCTCCCACCCCTCCTGGATCCCGGTACTCATTCTGCAATAACGGTAACATACAATATTTATCCTTGTGGGCCTGAGTTAGTTCACTCAGCATAATGCTTTCTAGTCCCTCACAAGTTAGATTTTAATTCTACACATTGGGAAATGTGTAAGTCCTTTTACATATTTTACTTCACTGCTTTCACTAAATATATGAACTGGATATTTTTATCCAACTTCTCCAGTATTTTGTCCCCCATTCTTCATACTTGGGACACACATAAGAATAAAGACTCTCTAAAAAAGAGAAGAAGGCTCTTACTGATGTATATTTAACTATCTACAAAGTCATCAATGCTAAATTTCAATGCTCTGATGATTAATTCTATCATCTACATTTTTAATTTTTAATTTCAGATTATGTAAAAAAATGGAGAAAAAGACATTAATCATGTTCAAAGTATCTTCCTAATACAACTGTCAGTTCACAGAAGGTATCATGCCTTGCTTAAAATTGTTTCCTCCAGTACAGTACTAGGCACATAGTTGTGGTGCTGGTGTACCATAGAGCTGGAAATGACCCATAGCTGACCCTCCGGCAGGTTTTCAGAGGCAGTTAATCCCAGGGGAAGAACATTGCTCATCCTTCTGCACAGCAACTGATGGCCTTGAATTATGTGCCTTTGGGATTGCAGTGCAGCTTCTTACTGATAGGTCATCAGTAGTTGGTCAACAAATACCGGATTCTAATCTACCATCTACTTGGTGGAAGAAAGAGTAACTGTCTCTGAAAACCTGTGGGAGGGCCAGCTTTTAGTCGATTCTAGTCACCAACATGTAACGACAATAACAACGTAGATGACTATGCTGTTGTTGTTTTTGTTATGTGCCATCGAGTCATTTGCGACTCATAGCGACCCTATGAACAACAGCCCTAAACCATGCTCTATCCTGTGCCAATCTCATTGCCTCAGACACACCCATCCTGATTACCCCAGTCACTGAATCAATCCACCTCATACAGGATCTTCCCCTCCTGCACTGTCCCTCTACTCTACCCAGCATGATGTTCCTCTCTAAACTACTTTAGTTTCTTTTTGGGAGGTTTAATGGCCTAGTGAGTAAGGAATCATGGTACCAACTCAGAGCTAGGCATTTTGAACCCACCAGATGCCTTGTGGGAGAAAGATGAGCAGTCTCCACTTGTGTGGTTTAGAACCTCATAAAATCTCCTGGGCACAGCTTCAGGTTGGTTCCAATTCAATAGTAATTAGTTAATTGTTTCTTATAATACTGCAAGAAATAAATATTGTTCCCAGAGTGCTAAATGAAAAATAGATTACTATGGACTTGTCCTAGACACGAGAGCCCTTGGTGGTGTAGACCACAGGGATGGAGCTGCTAACGAAAAGGCACTGCCCTCGAGCAGTTCTAATTCACCAGCAGTTCCAAGGAAAAGAGATGGGCTCTCTCCTCCTATGAGATCTATAGCCTCTGGAAAACTCACTGGAGGTTAGCTACTGGTGGATTCTGACTCAGTAGCACTGAGTGTGAGTTTTGTAGTCTCTTCCTGCCTGAGCTGAACAATGTAAACAAGAAAGTTGGCATTAGTCTAGGTAGAGTCACAAAAGCCACCACTTTGACGATTTTACTCAATCATTAGATCAGGTAGGATTCTTTCAAACCATAGTTTGACATCTGAATTTGGAGAGAGAATTATAAAACATTATTGGCTTCCTTTGTACGGGATGAAGAAATACTCAGTGTTTATAGTCAGATTGGTGTGATATTCACATAAGTAGCATTCTGTTTAGCTTGAAGGGCAATGCATTTTTCTTCACATACCTGCTGCAGAGGGTCAAGGACTGCAGCCTCCAATACGGATTGAGGCTCAATGTCAAGAAGACAAAGATTCTCACCACTGGACCAATTGGCCAGGATGGATGGTGAAGAGATTGAGATTGTACACAGCTTTAGTTTGCTTGGCTCCACAGTCAACAGTCTTGGCACCAGTAGCCAGGAAATTAAAAGGCTCTTTGCCATGGGAAAGTGCTGTTAGGGACCTCTCCAAAGTACTGAAGAGCAATGGCGTCTCTCTGGAGACTAAGGTGCGTCTGATACAGGCCATGGTCTTCATAATCACTTGTTATGCATCAGAGAGTTGGACAATAACCAAGGAGGATAGAAGGAGAATTGTTGCCTTTGAGCTGTGGTGCTGGAGAAGAGTATTGAGAATAACATGGACTGCTAGGAAAACAAATAGATTCGTCCTGGAAAGGGTTAAACCTGGTGGCTCCTTGGAGGCAAGGATTCCGAGGCTCCTTCTAACATACTTTGGACATGTTGTGAGGAGAGACCGGTCCTTAGAGAAGGACATTATACTTGGGACGGTGGAGGGACAGTGCAGGAGGGGAAGGCCCTCTATGAGGTGGATTGATTCAGTGACTGGGATAATTGGGATGGGAGTGTCAGAGACAGTGCGATTGGCACAGGACAAAGCAGAGTTTAGGGCTGTTGTACATAGGGTCGCTATGAGTCGCAAGCGACTCGATGGCACATAACAACAACAACAACTGCAAATCTGATTATGAAGGTGTTCTTAAAAATGGAAAAACTGAGGCACATGTGGCCACTTGGATAAAGTTGGATTATTAATTCAATCTCATCACTTGCTGTGTTTATAGTAGTTGCACCTTTTCCGTGAATGCCTAAGTGGTTCCTTACCGTCAACACCATCAGAGCTCCTCTCCTCACAGTTATTTAATGACTTGCCACAGGGGACAAGATTATAGCACTTCAGCACAGAAGCTCTGTATCAGCTGGTTTCTGGCTACCATGAAGTCTCAATTCTTGCATAAGAATGAGTGAATCAATAAACATGTTTAATAAGTACCTACTGGGTAATAATTGGTGCCTTTGAGCTGTGATGTTGGAGAAGAGCACGGAATATCCCACGAATAGTCAAGGGAAAAAACAGATATGTCTTGGAAAGGGCGCAGCTGGAATGCTGTTTGGAGGCAAGAATAATGAGGCTTCGCCTCTCATACTTTATGCATGTTACTGCTAAGAAGGCATATTCCTTGGAGAAGGACACAATGCTGCAAAAGGTGGAGGGTCAACAAAGGAGAGGAAGACCCTCAGCCATGTGGAATGACACGGTGACTGCCTCAATGGGCTCATGTGTGTCAGGAAGTGTGAGGATGACACAGGATAGAACAGGGTTCAGATCTTTTGTTCTTAGGGTTACTATGAGTCATATTCAACTCCATGGCACCCAACAACAACAAAAACAACAATATAACAACTGGGTAAAGGAGACTTGCAGCATTCTAAGAGCCTGGTATCAGGAACATATATGTATTACTGAGAAGGACTAGCAACTATCCTCCCAATTTCAACCTAATTCACCTTTTCCATAGAACTTTGTCCCGTTGTACCTCATCCATACTTCCACTGCAGCAATTGACTGGTTCTTTTATACCTGGTTTTCACCTACCTTCCCACTGGATTGGGAACCATTTGAGGTTGGTGGTATTTAATATTTAAATCCCTACCATTGCACCAATTAGGTGTATTACAACTGGTTTTTTTCCTGTGCCCCATTAGACTATGAACCCTTTGAGGGCTGTATTTTTTTGATCTTTAAATCTCTAGCATCTGGACCACAGCTTTGCAAGAAAATATTGGATAAAGTGGAGATTTTTCATTGATTAAGCAAAAGTTGATGGATTGCTTATCCTAAGGGAGCCTGTGTGCTGAGGTCTTGGAATGCTATAGTGACCTCACCGGACTTAGATTCCAGCAGGTGAGAGAGAAGTGAAGAAACAACATGAGAAGGTCATAAATGGTAAAAAAAAAGAAGAGGAGAGATGAGGGAGAATAGATAAATGGGTATGGAAGGGCTCACTTTAGACCGAGTTAGCTTCTCACAAGAAGCAACATTGAAGCTGAACCTGGGAAAGGTTGAGTAACAGGAATAAGGGATCTTAATTTTGAGAAATCATGGTGTGTTAAAAGAATATAAAGAGAAAAGAATGGTGAAGAAGTAGTGGTGAGAGAGGTGTGTTATGAGTATATTGCCAGTGCACAATTTGGAGGATTTTAACAAGGGGAGTAACAGAACACAATTTCCATTTTGAAACAATCACTGTAGTTACTATGTGGGAATGAACTTGAAGTGGAACGTAGACACAGACTAGAACCCACTGCAGGCCTCCAGTATAGGGATGACAATGGCTTTGACTGGAGGGATGGTGAAAACAGGGAATGTCTACAAGCATCTAGTTTCTAGTGGCATCTCCATCCTGGAATTTAAAAGGGTGAGTGATTGTAGTATTTAAGATCTTAAGTAACAGGTTGATTTGAGGGTGGTATCAATGACTAGCTGATTGAGTGGCTGGGAGATGGAAGAAATGTAGATAGGAAAGTAGTTAAACAAGTAAATAAGTCATGCAGTAAACTTTTACATCCTTTTCTTTTTTCCCCAAGTAGGTTATTTGGTTGTTTACATTTAAGTTATACCCTTAGGAAGACAGGATATAAACATTTTACAGACCTTGAGGCAGATGAAATCTTGGAAGCACAAATCTATCTTCTGACCATTGAGATGATGTCTATGCAGAGACCCAGAACCGTCGATGCCAAGACCTCACTTAGTGAAAGAGGAGCCCCACCAGACACCCAAGTCTGCCAGATAATGACAGGCCCACTCAGTCCCTCCTACCCTGACAAGGTGGCGGGAGGCCCTAAACACCAGGGCACCTTGTCATGGACAAAATCTGTTTGTCTAACATTAATAGTAACAGTAACTACTAAAAGTAGTTTGGAAAAATCTGCTGCTAATATGATGGAGATGATGAAATTTTGTCTCATATACGTTGGGCATGTTTTTAGGAGAGTTTATTCCTTGTAGAGGGACATCATGCTGGAAAAGGTGGGTGGATGGTGCAGGAGAGGAAGACCCTCAACAAACTGGAGTAACATAGTGACTATGGCAATGAGCTTGAGTGTGTGTGAGGATGGCATGATATGGGACAGGGTTCACATCTGTTGTTCATACTCAACTTGGTGGCATGTAACAACAAAAACATGATGAGGAAAATGCCCAGTGCAGAGCTCTAAGCTTCACCTAAGAGCTGCTCAAGACTTTGGTCAAGTGATGGGACCTCCCTAAATTTCAGGATGTTCACCTTACAATGCTTAGAATATGACAGTACTTACTTCATAGGGTACCTGTGGAGAGGTACTGGTTATGAATGAGATGGATATTTTTTTATAGAATAAAATAATTTTGAAAAATTAGCTGTAATGCATAATTTTTCTTAATGTCCACCTTGTCCATTCTCTGACCATGCAAGTATTCTTGCACTCTACATTGGCTCTCATCTAGGCACAGACCAGGAACCATTAAGTGCCCCTATTGTTAATTCACTTGTTAACCAAAAATTTGAAAGCTGGATACTACATTCAAAAGCATCTTGGGAGATAGGTCTTGTTCCTTCTTCTTAAAAAATCAGTCACTCAAGGTTTAACAGGACAGCAAGTAATACATGTTGGAGGAGAAATGGTAAGATATGAACTCTTTTACATTGTTGATTGGATTGTACAATGAATGGTACAACCACCCTGAAAGGCAGATTGGTGCTTCCTCAAAAAGCCGAACATAGACATTCCATATGGCCCAGCTATTCCACTGCTTGGAATATGTTGCTGTTCTTGTTAAGTGCCGTCGAGTCGCAGGCGACTCATAGCAACCCTATGAAGGAGAGTCCTTGACGCTTGGGTGCCTTTCATCCTCTCTCCAAGTTCACAGGGTTTCCGGAGGCAAGCTATTATGGAAGTGGACGCCACTCCTCCTTCCACGCTTGTTCAATCGGGGAGCTCCACCCCACTCTCAGTCCGCATTGGGTAGCCAGCCATTAACGCATTTGACACATCCGTGTCACAGTGTTCAGCCTCACAGCAACCACAAGTGACTGCGGGATGGCAATTTACACACCAGGGCTGTACGACCTAGGGGAATGTCTGAACAAAAACAATGAAAAACTGGCCTGAGGGCTGCGAACTAAAAGTCAAAAAGTCACCCACCTTTGTAGTAGTAACTTTTTGTAGTAGTTGTATTATAGTGTAATTGTCCATTTGTGACTGACTTCTCTCAGCATAATTTATTACATTTTCATACATGTTTCACAAATTCTTGATAGCATTTAGTGTCACTATGAGTTGCAGGCAACTCGATGACATATAACAACAACAACAAAATTAATATGCTATTGTGTTCATGTACCATAATTTTGTTAGCCATACATCTACTGATAGACACTTGGGTTATTTCCAGATCTTTGTTATTGTAAATTATACTTGTTGTTAAGTGCTGTCTGGTGGAGTACAACTCACAGGGACCCTATAAAAAAAAGATCTGAACTCTGGTCTAGAACTCATTTCTCTAACATTCCTAGAGTTTCTAAAGGCCTGTTATTTAAGAAGTGGATAAATAACAATACTGTAATAATAAACATGGGTGTGAATATTTCAGTTTGTGTTGTAGCTTTTATTTCTTTGGACTATGTACATAGTAGTGGAATTTCTGGATAAAACATGAACAATTTCCTCCCTTGTGATTAACCCACTGCCTCTGAAAACCCACAGTTTCCAACTCGATGGTACTCAACAACAACAACTCTCAATATTCTGAGAAAGTGCCAAACTGTTTTCCATGGTGGCTGTACCATTTACTATTATCACCAACAGCATTTGAGAGCATTTGTTGTTTGCTGTCTTACTGAAATTTGCTTGTTGAACAACTAGTTTCTGGTTTTGTTTGGTTTAGGCATTTATCACATTGAATTGTGGGTACTGTGTATTCCTTCATCTTCCTTTGTTCTCTTGAGGTACCCCAAAGGAGAGACTAGGAAGTTCTAGTCTACCATATACTATGTATTTATGCACTGAAGCTCTGGTGGCTTAGTGGTAAGAAGCAGCGCTGCATTCCTGAAGGCATGCAGTTCGAGGCCATCAGCTGTTCTGTGAGAGAAGGATGAGCAATCTTCTCCCATGAGATTAACTGCCCCTGAAAACCTGCCAGAGGGTCAGCTAT
>NW_006399802.1:15185089-15215006 GCF_000299155.1 Elephantulus edwardii | reverse complement strand
ATGTAATCTTATATCAAACTATATTTAAAATTTTGAGCATACTATTATTTTCTGACTGTTCATTTGGATTTCCTGCGTATAGATTATGCTCCGTAAGCATTTGTTGAATTGAAAGCAATTGAATATTTAAGAAAACTATTCTCAGTTGCCCTGCTTGAAACATCTATTGATTGTTTTAATTTTATTTCTTCCTTCTCTCTCTCTCTCTTTTCCTTATACTTCCCCTCTCCCTTTCTTCTTTCCTTTACTTCTTTTTTTTTCTTTTCTCTTTTTCTATTTCTCCTTTTTCTTCCTGGGATTGGCAGGAATATCTAACTGATATCCCAGTGTTTTGTTAGCTGTTAGTGAGTCAGTAGACTTTTAAATTTGGGGCATGAAATATTTTTACAAGATCTCATAAAACTGTAAAAACCATCAGAGTCACATAGTCAGCTATTCTCGGCTGTGTTCAGAGATGTGATCATACAGGCAAGTGCTGGGCTGAAGAGACTCACAAATGGATGGAAGCACTACACTTTCACAAATTGTCTGGAGATGAAGAGGGGGGGAAATCAACAGAGTTGCCCAGAGGATAGAAAATGTATGTGACTTATATGGTTGCAAAGCTTACAAGACTATAGATATATATTTTTGTAACTAGACATTGTTTCTCATCTGAATTGTTGTTGTTCCTCATTGCAGCCCTCTGAACATCAGATCTGAACCCTGCCCTATCCTGTGCCATCCTCACTATCTCTGACACACTTGAGTCCATTGTTACAGTCACTGTGTCAATCTATCTCATCAAGGGTCCACTTTCTTGCTGACCCTCCACCCTTCTAAGCATGATGTCTTTTTGGAAGCGTTTAATATGAAGATCAATTTTATCCTAACAAGAACATTTCTGAGCATGGATTTATAAATATTAAGGTCTGGACTTCAAGCCTCATTTGACAATGAAGAAGAAACATCTTGTTTCAATTGTTACAACACATAGATAACACCCTAGGTGACAAACTCTGAGGACACCAGGTTCCAGTAATGTCCATTATGAATATATCCTGGACACATAGATATGGAGACAAGACTTTCATCTTCCCTAGAGGACTTAGATTTGAGGAATGCAAGGGAAAGTTGAGAGTTCTTTCTCTTCTATTTTTTCCTCTTTAAATCAAAGTACTGTTAAGTATGGGAGCCTGTGACTCAAGACAGACTCCACGCTGAGTCTGACCAATGGCAACCCACAGACTAGGAGAGAGTGTGACCTGGAGAAGGTTGCTTCACAAGCAGATAATCTGAAGTTGTCCTTCCTATTTTTACCTAGCATGCTCCTTATACTCGGTGACAAAATCACTCATTCTTTCTTTTAATAGCAAAGAGATTTTGAGCTTTCTTAAATAGGTTATAGAAAGGCCACTAGGGAATAAAGGTGACTTAGTGATAAGGAGTTGTGCTGGCAACCCGAAGGCCCACGCTTCGAATTCACAGCAGTTCTATGGGAGAAAGGCAATCTCTTCCTGTGATATACTGCTTCGGAAAGCCTGCAGATGTATCAGCTTTGAGTTCGTTTCAACTTGATGGTACATAACAATTTTGGATACAGTACAGAAGATTGGGTACAGTAAAAGAAGGTGAAGGAATTAGGACTGATAGTAAAAAGCTGTACAGTCAGCCCAAAGGCATGTGGTTCAAATCCTCCAAGTGCTCTGCAGGGGAAAATTGAGCAATCTCATCTCATGCAGTTAACTACTTCTGAAAAAACCCTGGCTAGTCAGCCGTGGACCTGTTCTGACTCCACAGCACACAGCAGCATGCCTAATCAGTTGCACTCAAGTTGCCTTTAACTCACTCATGCCATAGGATTTTCACAGTCCATTTTTTTGGAGTAGAACTCAGATCTTCTTTTCAGGCATCTCTTGGTGGACTTGAACCTCCAGCCTTTCAGCTAGCAATTGAGTGTGTTATCTATATGTACCATGGGGAGATTCCAAGGTATGCCTAGTTATGGAGATTATAGTCATTGGTCCTCATTTCATTTGTTAGCATGAACCTTATCCCAAGGCTAGTGGTTGCTCATCTCTTCATAATGGAAGCACTTTAGAACTCATTAAAAATTGTCTAACAGATGTTTTAGAGGAATGACAAAGAAATAAATAAAAATTCAGAATCACATTAAAGACTGTGTTCCTATCCAGAGAATAAAAGGGATAAGGAATGGTGATAATTAACAGTATGTTTAAAGCTAAAACAATACTTAAGTTTGCTAGCTACTTTATACTTAAGGAGCTGAGTCGTGCCTTTCATTCTGCCACGGAGTCCAGTGTGGTTGGTGCAATGCTGGTAGACTCGTGAATGATAATTTCTCCCAGCTGTCTTTTTGTTTCAGGTAGAGGCGGTTAGTAAGGTAGATAATCCCCCTCCTCACCAGTATTTGTCTGCCCACTACTGCAATATCTGGCCCCTCCTATTCCATGAACATTGGTAAACCCAGGGGTGGGAGACATGCCAGCAAAGAGCTCTCAGTGTTTACGATGCCAGCTGCTGCCTTGGCATCCAACGATGTTTCATCAGCTTTTGTTTGGGATTTTTTTTGGAGCTCATGCTAATTTCTCAAAGATCGTAAAAGGATGAGGTATTTCCACATCTGCAACCACCAATGCTTGCTCAGTGGAAAATGATGAGAAATTGTTTGGTTGTCTCCATAGGGAGCCCAAAGAATGGGTATGTAGCACTTCCAAAGTGTTCTCACACCCAGTGTTTCACTGGAGTCCCTTGACAAGCCTGGGAAAGAAATGGCATTTGTACTGGCTTTTTACAGTGCCTAGATAAGTTGACTAGCCAAGGGCACTAATACGTTTCAGAGTCAGCAACAGACCTATCCACAGACTATTATGGGATGACACTGGACTCACTCATCACTGTGGAGTCAGTGCTGGCTTATCGCTGGCTTTCAAGTGTGTTTCTGAAACACACGAGAGGAGGTGGTAAAACACACGAGAGGAGGTTACCTCTCTTTCTCCCAAGGAACTGCTTGTGGATTCGAACTGAAAGTCACTACCTTTAGGCAAACAGTGCAATTCTTTGTGAGAAAAATGGACAAATCTTCTCTCATGAGATTTACAGCCTTACAAACCCACTGGAACGTCAATAGTGAGTTGATTTTGACTTGATTGTGATGAGGATTTTTTTTTTAATTTTTTTTTTTATTACTTTAAGTGAAAGTTTATAGAGATTTAGGGTTTCCAGTCACTCATTATTACACTTTTCTCCCTGCCCACTCCCTCTGGGGAGGTAAGACTGAAGGGTTAAAAAGGAGGCAAACTCTTATCCTCTACCAAATCCTAATCTGAGAAGAAGCACCCACTAGTTTGCAAAATAGGGTAATTAAAGTGAAGTCATCCAAAGCTCAGATTGAAAATCTCTTTTGTCACAGTTTATTGAGACTTGGTATACAAAAAGAGGGAAGACACCTTTCAAAATGAAGAAAGAGAAGCTCAGTTTCCCAGAAGCTTCTAGGGACTCCTCCTCCCACAGTTCTGCTCATGATTACTAGGAGTCCCTGGGTAGTGCAAATGGCTAAGGGGGCTGACTTTGAATCAGTAGTTTGGACATTCTTCAGCAAATCAACCACAAGAAGGGGTACTTCACAAAAAAGACCTGACAATTGATTCCCTAAAAACAATAAACCAAAAGCCAAAAAACCCCAACCCTTGAAAATACCTTCTAACACAGATACACCTGGAGGACATTAGGCTGAGTGAAATAATTCAATCACTAAAGGACAAATTTTACAGGGGAACACTATTATGAAAAGTTTAAAAAGGTCTGCAGACAGAAACAAACATTATTGGATGGTTACCAGGGGAGTTACCAGGGATGAGAGGGAAGGAAGGTATATCACTTAACATATTAATTTATGGAAAAAGGGAAAGGCAATCCAAAAAAGAGGGAAGCGTAGTATGACCAGAGCAAGGGAAGTCTCCCAGAGTAGCACAGGAATAAAAGACAACAAATTAAATACTATTAAATGTACAATGCCACAATAATATTGATTATAAAACAACATCTATGAGTAGATACGTATGAAGACACATGAACTGAACAGATAGGGAAGAATGAGTAAATATAGGTTTGGCAGGGGATGTTTCTTCATATTTGTATGTGCTATAAATATATTTAAGGACTATATAAATCAGAGGCAAAGTTCTGAACACTTCTTAGCCACAATAAAACATCTTGAGCGATTGAATCGCTGGCTTTGAGGACTTAAGGGCAAGTATAAGGGGACATCTGATAACTGACATTACATAGCCCATAAAGACAATGTTCTATATCCTAATTTGGTCAAAACCAGCTAAAGTGTCCAAAGCTTGCAAGCTGCCATCTAAGAAGGAACTACTGATATTTCCTTGTCCAGAGCAAAGAAGCAGAAAGAAAGTCAAAGACTCAAAGAGTTGATCAAAGACTCAAGAATCAGAGGACTAATAAATAGACTAGGTGGATGACAGCTTCCACTATTTTAAGACCAGAAGGAACTATACACTGTGCTAGTATTGTTAGTTGCCATTGATTTGAATCTTGCCTGTCCTGCACCATTCTCAGTCACCAATATGCTTGAGCCCATTTTTGCAGTCACTGTGTCAAGTCAATCTGTTTTGGTCAGGGTACTCTTCTCTTTCTCTGGCTCTCTCCCTTTCTCAGCATGATGTCTTTTTCCAAAAAGTGACCCCTACTGACATGATGATACCTAAAGTCTGTGAGGAGATATTTCAATGCTAGGCTATCATTATTGACCACTATGATCAGAAACCTGGATGTAGGAGAGAAAAAAAAATTAAGAACAAAACCTATCAGATTTATTGGTCTAAAAGAGACTGGTAGAATCTTAAGACAGTAGTCCTTAGATATGCCTCAGAGGCTAGAACTGAATCTATCCTGAGAATCAACTTTTAGGCAAACAATAGGCAGGCCTAGAAAATGAAAAGTAAAGCTAGAGAAGAAGTCAGTCTTCAGGAAACCAACCACAAGAAGCCACAAGGACAGCATTCACCAAATAACAAAGCTTAGAACACAGGAAGGGGTGGGAAAGGGGGAGAAATGGAAATATGGAACCCAGGGAGGAAGTGTACTATCATACTGAATGGATTGTAACCAATAGCATGAAAGAAAATGTGCATAAATTGTTGAATGGAAAAGTAATTTACTCTGTAAACTCTTCCCCAAATTACAATACAAAACAAATACAATACAATACAATACAATACAAAAGTGAGGAAGGGAGAGAGAGGGGGAGAAAGAGAGAGAGAAGGAAAAGGAGATAAAGCATGGTAACTCCTTATGCAAGGAACATAATTCTATTGTGACACTCAAGGGGTCACCCTGAGTTGGAATTGACTGGAAGGTGACTGGCCTGAAGGTTGCTGGCTCCTTGACATTGTCAGGACCATTCTTAATCCTTCTTTAATCCCCACAGATTTACTTGAAAGCCTTTTTCTTTTTTCTGCTTGGCCTTTCATACCAGGTAGATCTCCCTGAATGTGTTCAACCACGATCCCTTTTCCCACATCGCAAAACATGCTCTTACTCAAATAGTTTTCCAGGGTATTTTCTTCAGAAATCAAAACCAAACAAAAAATTTTCTTTTTTTTTTTTTTTTTCTTTTTTCTTAAAACATTTTAAGTTGTGGCCCATGGCATTTATCAACAAGACAATGCTTGATACAATTACGTTTTTAAAAACTGTTTCATTTTAAGCTCTCCCCCTTCTAGCTCTTTCATTTTTTATTTTTTTTTTAAAGCTTAAGAGCCTTTCTGAAGAAATCAACATTCGCATTAACTTTACAACATCTGGGCTAATTCAATATTCTTTATTTGCCTTTTAAATTTTAATTTAGATGCACATGAACAAAAATGCTTTCCAGCCATGCCTTCCAGAGCAGATTTTACTATACGCTGTCGCAGGCTGTGCACTCACGAGGTAATGAGGGGTTAGGTGCAGAGGGTATTCTTTCTATACGTAAATTGCCCTACGGCAGAAACACAAACCTACATCCCAGAATGCACTCGGATACACAGAAGCTTCAAAGGGAAATCTTTCCCTTGGGGGAATTGGTAAAATTGGAGTTGGGTGAACCTCAAAGGAGTTTCGATTCGCAAACATTGCTTATGTTTGGATTTGGAATTGCATTTGGCTCCAGTGGTTGGCATCCCTACACTGTGCTGTGAACTACCCCAGCCACAGAGAAGGGGGAGGAAGAGAAGAGGAAGACTGAATTGAGGAGTAGGATTTCCAGAAACACACAATAGTGCAATGCTGATGCAATTAAGAAAATTAGAAAATGGAGTTTAAATTGAAAAAAGTCCATCTTTATCTTTTGCTTCCTTTGTGATATCCTTTCAGCTCCATATCCTCTCTCTCCTTTGATCTCATTGGCCTTCCACTTTCTCTTCCTTTTCTTTTACTTACAAGATTGCTATTCAAGCCGGTTCCTCTCTTTCTTCCAGAGTTTGCCTCAAGGGCTTGAGTTATGAATTCCAGAACTTAAAAAGGCCTGGCAGGTTACAAACAGTATATTCAGTTATGATCTAAGTTTTGGAAAGGGGAACTTTGCATTTATTTATGAGCTTGTATGTGTTTGCATAGACAGAAGATTCAAAGTCACTGCTACTGAGTTGGTTCTGACCCGTCGGGACCCTGTACTGGGTCTCCATGGCTGTCAGCATGGGAGAGACTGCATATCTCTCACTCTCAGAGCTTCAGGTGGATTTGAACCAGTGGAAAAGCAGAGATTTGGATTTTACAGTTTAGCTGCCATCAGAGGTCCCTAAACGACAGATTAGAAAGGCCCTAGTAAAATCATAGACATACCATTTTCTTTCTAATGGAATAATGGATGGTTTTTATATTCTCTTTGTAATAGAATGTGTTTTCTCACTTTTCTGCAAACAACAGCTATATTTACTCCATATGACAGGGCTGATAATATCACATATTCTTATTGATGACTTTTAGAATCCTTTTTTTAGTATCTTTATTATTTTCTTTGTCTTTTATACTTTATTATCACAGCTGAATTTTAGCAAAATTCTGCCTTGTGCATATTGTGTGTTGATTCTCCTTCATTTAATACGTAATTTTAATTATTTGAACATGTTTGTGAGTAAATTGGTACAACTTTACTTTAGACAACTGGTAGGTTTCTTATATGTTGTACATAAACGAAAGTTTGTTTTATTGTAAATAAAATCTATTGAATTTAAAAGGCTTTAGAGAAATACATTTTTCTTGCGAATAATAAGAGCAAGTAGCAATCCTATTTCCATAAAACATTTCTCCTTGGATTTTATTTAGCTCACTTTTTAATTATGAAAGAAACACTAATACTGTTTAAGGAAATAAATAATCAGAAAGAGTAGAATAGGGGGAGATCCCCATAAGCCTTAGGGAAAGAAATGAGTGATTAGCTGTTTTTGTGCATGCTGAAGCTAGAGGGACAGAAAAAACAGGTCTTAAATACTTCAGAAAAGGCACAAAAGACACAAAGCAATCTGCATTAAAAAACACTGCTGAATTCTTACAATGGTTTACCATGAACAAGAAGCATTGAGATAAATGGTCATGATCTCAAAGCTAAATATATATGAGCAGGGGAAGATCATGGTTGGCATCAGCCAGATTCTCCCTTGGTAGAGTCAATCATGATAAAGTGAAGGAAGAAACTCTACTCTCTTCTAAATCAGGGTAATACTTGCTTTGCAGATCTTCAGTAAGTCACGGCTCTTGCAGTCTTAAATGGAAGGATTTCTCTAAGAAGAAGGGGATGGGGTGGGAAACTCCTTTACCTGGGGATACTTTTTCATTTCAGAGTTCTTAATTTGTTGGAGTTGAAGAGAAAGACATTTGGTTTTTACCCTTTTATTATGATATATGTGTATCTGTGTGTGTTCTGAGAAGATCATGTATTAATGCCTTCTCACTCATCATGGAATTCATCGTGGAGCTCCCTCTTTGGGTCAGTCATTATGTTGGAGGCCAACAAGTAAAATAGCTGAACCTTCTATTAAAGTAGAGGAGAGTTAACAGATGGGAAAGCATTTTGGCATTTCATTTACTTTTCAGAGAGTTAGTACCCCAAAAGAATATCTGCCAAAGTTGTCCCACATAGGATGGGCTAACTGGTGCAAGAGAAATAGATGTTTGGCTTGGCTACTTGAGCTGCTGTCTGGGTTCTCAGCCAATGTTTCAGATCCAGGGAAGAGCTACAGGATGTGGGACTAACTGAGTGTTATTGGCCCAATTGGAATTCCCTGCACTTGGAGAGCATCTTATCAGTGTGACTGAGGTCATGCAGAAACACTGGCTTAAACCCCATTTTCTTAAATGTACAGTCCTCTTGGAAACTCCCTTTTCATGGGCCATGACACAGTAAAGCTTTTTTAATTCCCATGGAGAGTCTGAAAGGAAGAATAGTCTTGATTGGCAGAAAGGCTGCAGTATAGAATATATCTAAGGGGAGTTTAGTTGTCTTTGAGCAGATTGATTGCAACTAGTCAGAGATTTTAAAGAGAGGGGCTGTAAATTGTACATTACTGAAGCTTGTTATGCGTTCTAATGCCAGCATTAAAATACTCTGCTGAGCTTTGCAGTCCTTACAACTTGGATTCACTTAGACCTTAGCCCCTTTCCAAGTCTGGGACTTATTGTTGTTTTGTGGCATCTGGTCAATCCTATGTACATCCACTCTGAGCCCTACTCTATCCTAAGCCAATTTGATAGTCTCTGACGCAACTACCTCCATTACCCCAATCACTGAATCAATCTATCTCATCCAGGGTCTTCCTCTCTTACACTGTCCTTCCACCCTTCCAAGCACGATGTCCTTCTTCAAGGACTGGTCCCTCCTTGCAACATGTCAAAATCCTTGTTTCTAAGGAGCAATCTGGTTTCACTCTTTCCAAGATGGACCTGTTTGTTGTCTTAGCAGTCCATGATATATTCAACACTCTTCTGATTATTTTCTCTGTGACAGTTTGCTTAACTATAAAACCCATAATTTCTGTCTTCTAGCAAGGCCCAGATTAATAAATGCGGGAATCTTCTTAAGGAAACAAAGGCCTTGGCTATTGTGGTAGTCATGGCTGAGAGTGAAATTTATCACATGTCATCTGAACTGAGAGAAGAGATCATTTTTTTCCTCCCATACACTGCAACCAATGGCCAACAATCAATAATTAGAAATAATTATATAATTATAAGTATTATAAATATTATTTCATATGGTTGTAAGAATTTAGTTAATACAGTTATACTCTCAGAACAAGATCCAGATGGAGTTGGTCATTATTGTTGTTATGTTTCTAAGGTTTTAAATCATTTACTGCCTTTAAAAACCTGCTGTAGGGTCAGGTATGGGCAGTTCTGACTCAATGGCACACAACAACAGCAACAAACCACACAGGAGTACATTGCTCATCTTTCTCCTGCTAAGCAGCGGGTAGATTCAAACTGGGTGGTTTTTGGCAGAACAGCTCCTTACCACTTGGCCACCAGAGCTCCTCAGGATGATTGTTACGTTATTAAGACAGTTTGGTACGTGAAGGTAGACTTTGGCATTATGGCATAGTGTAATAGGTTAAATGGCAGATTTCAGAGTCAGTCTATCTGGGCTTAAATCTCCACTCATCACCTGTTTGCTGAGTAATCATATTCGGAATATTTAACCATTCTGTGCCTCAGTTTCCTCATTTTTAGAATATAATACTACTAGTATAATAGAGCGATTTTAAAAATCAATGGAGTAACACACACAAGAACCTTAGATCCATGTGTAGTGCATAGTAAGTGCTTGGAAAGAATTAATACTATTCTCAAACTCTCATTACTGTCGAGTTGGAACTGACACTTAGCTCACCCTCCAGCAGGTTTTCAGAGGCTATAAATGGCAAAGGAGGAGATTGCCTTTCTCTTGAGGAGTATCTGGTGGTTTTGAACCACTTGCCTGTGGGTTAGTGGCACAACCAAACCACCAAAATTACCTTATCTGTATGTTGTTGTTGTGAACCACTGAGGTGGAACTGATTCATAGCGGACCCTCCTGTGGGTTTTCGAAAGCAGTTAATCGCACAAGAAGAGATTGCCCATCCTTCTCCCATTGAGCAGCTGGTAGATTCGAACTGTGTACCATTGTGATTACAGTACAGCTTCTTACCACTAGGCCACTTAGACTTAACAGCTAATTTGACCTAGCCACTGTACTTACTTTTCTGAACCTGATTCTTAGGGGGAAAATGAGGATAACTCTCCAGCAGATTGCACAGAATCCCAGTGGGTAGGGATTTGTTCTCAGCTCCAAGCTCACTCTTGCAGATTTCATTCTGTGGAGCTGAGAGTTTGCAAACTTCATTTCCGCAATGCTGATGAGCACACCTATAGGCTCTGCAAATAGGGGGCGCCAGGAAGAGATTGGGAGAAATGAGAGAAAGGATTTGTTCCTTTTTTAATCTACTTTCTCCTCATAAAAGCAACCTCAGCCTCTTTTTCCTCTATCCAGCATCAGCTCTTCCTCTTGAATTGGCAGCTGAATTCAGGATGCAGTACTCACTGACATGTTATTTACCTGACACCAGCACCGGCTGCCTTGTTCTCTTGCCTTATTGTATGGGTTCCAGCCCCACAGGACAGGAACCTCTGATCTGAGACACCAATGCTGACCATAGCCACCTCTGGACCCCTCCTCATAGCTCAATATCCACTGTCCAGGAGATTCTCCTCTACGCGTCCAAAGTTTAATAGCTCTAACCCCTTCCTTTTGGCAAATTCCTTCAGTCAGTTGGACCTTAAGAACCTTTCTCCCTTCTATTTACTTAGTTAAGAATTGTATAACTATTTAACATTCTTTCATTTGAAACAAACTGGAGTGCTTTATGTCTCCTAATGAGACCCAGATTGATAAGTAAGGGACTCTTCTTGAGGAAACAGAGGCCTTGGCTATTGTAGTAGTCATGGCTGAGAGTGAAATTTATCACAAGTCATCTAAACTGAGAAAAGAGATCATTTTTTCCTCCCATCCTCTTCAACCAATGGGCAACAATCAATAATAAGCCAAAGACCTCATTTACATTTGTGCTGGATTGAGTTGTATGTCCACAAGACATGTGTTGGGCTCCTAACTACTAAAGGAAAACACCGACTGTTGTTGGGTTGGTTTCAACTCATAGTGACCTGCCCATCTTTTTCCACAGGAACAACTGGTGGATTCAAACTGCTGACCTTTTGGTTGTTGTTGTTATGTGCCATCGAGTCATTTGCGACTCATAGCGACCCTATGTACAACAGCCCTAAACCCTGCTCTATCCTGTGCCAATCTCATTGCCTCTGACACACCCATCCCGATTACCCCAGTCACTGAATCAATCCACCTCATAGAGGGTCTTCCCCTCCTGCGTTGTCCCTCTGCTCTACCCAGCATGATGTCCCTCTCTAAAGACCTGTCTCTCCTTGCAACATGTCCAAAGTATGTCAGACGAAGCCCCAGTATCCTTGCCTCCAAGGAGTAGCCTGGTTTAACCCTCTCTAGGATGAATCTGTTTGTTTTCTTGGCAGTCCATGGTACATTCAATACTCTTCTCCAGAACCACAGCTCAAAGAATTGATGCATCAATTCTTCTTCTGTCCTCCCTAGCCATTGTCTAGCTCTCTGATGCATAACAAGTGATAGCAAAGACCATGGCCTGTATCAGGCGCAACTTTGTCTCCAAAGAGACACTGTTGCTCTTGAGATGACCTTTTGGTTAGCACCCTAAGATTGCTAACTAAGGTAGGTGCTACACCACCAGGGCTGCTAACTCCTACAATAGTGGATAGAATCTCATTTAAGAATAACATTTTTTTTCTCGATTAATAAAGTATAGACTACGTCTTAAAATGAGCCACTTTTAAGATTAGAAAAAGAACAGATTATGCCCAGAAGGAAGTACATAAACACAGGTGAGGGAAACATAGATGCTATTTGAAGAGCTCAGAAGAATGCTAAGAAGAATATTGGAGAAGCTGGGACAAAGATTTTCCTCCTGGAGCTGTCCAAGAGGTGTCACATTGAACTGTAAGACAACTATTTTTATTTCTTAAAATTATTCACTTTTATTATATTTGTTCCAGTTGCCTGAAGAAATAGAACATTCAAGGGAGAAAAAGTGAAATCTGAATAAATTCTCTCCTCTATATTTTTTTTCTTTCCACTTGGCCTAGTGTTAAGAAAATGCATTGTAATCCCAAAGGCACAGAGTTCAAACCCACAAGATTTTCTAAGGGAGAAAAATAAACAACCTTTGCAATTAACTGCCTCTGGAAAACTGGTAGAGAGTAGTTGCTACAATTAATTTCAACAATAAACCACTTTAATTTGAGTCAAAAGAAATCGATGCATTTTGGGGGGAGAATTTAAGAATCTTTATACTTTTCTGTGTATTCTTCTTTTTTAAGGGATTATGGCCCCATTCCAATGGAAAGGTAAACAGAAAGTCACCTGCAATTACTATATAGTGTGCATTTGTGAAGATTAAATGAAAAAATCCTGTTGTGTTCTGAAATATATTTGAAAGGGAAGAAGTCCAGTTTGAGTGTGGCAACATCGTTCTGAAACCAATGTGGAACTGAATTCAAACCTTGTTGTCCAGCTCAGTCTTTTTAATTGTGGCAAATTGGGACTTCCTGGTTCCCCCTCCATCCCCCACTCCCGCCAGGGGGAAGTGGGGGTTGGGAGGGATGAGGCTAATGAAAAGGCCCCATAAGGATACTTGGACATCAAATGCCTCTTACAAAAGAGTATTTTGATGATTTAAGTACAAATAAATTAGAAACATACTACAGTATTTTAATGCCTTTGAAAATTCCCACGAGGTTAAAAATGGAGAGGCAGCAAAGAACTAGAGAAAATGAGAATTTTAATGGCATAAAACCCTCTTAAGTAGCCTCATACCATTCAAAATACAGGCTATTGCAAATTCTTAATTGGTAATGTAAGCCACAGATGGTGCAAACTGCTAGCTGTGTTTTGCTGTGAACAAGCAATTTGAAGGTTCAAAGCCATCCAGAGGTGCCTCAGAAAAGGGCTTGATAATCTACTTTAATATTAGAAGTCCTATGGAGTATAGTTGAACTCTGACACACATGGCATCTCTATGAATGGGAAATGACTCCATGGCAAGTGGTTTTAGTTACTTGAGAGAGGAAGAGTCTCAGATAGATCCTGATCATCAATATACACAAGTAACATAATCTGTTTCAGCAAATGCAGACGTTTCTTGGGGATTGCAGTGCTGTTTCTTACCACTAGGCCAGCAGAGCTCCCTTGCAAATGAGTTAGTCCTGTCAGATACTGTTTCTTCCAATTCCCTAGAGAAATTACCTCTTGGAGATGCTGAAAGTTTTTCTGTAAAACAAAGGGAAATGAAGAAAGGAGAAGGAAGCATACTTTTTTAGGTTCTCCAAGTTTTTGAGCAGTGGAAGCATATATTTCAATTGATCCCTTTCTAAGATAACAATAAAATAAATCATGAAGAACATTTCCTGTTAACATTTGTTAGCTTTGACGTCAGTACAGCTCATTTTATTAATAATTTTTCACTGATCTCAAAGAGATCAATAAAAGCAAGCTTCTTTTTTTTTTTTTTTTCTTCTCCAGGACCTGATTAGAGCTCTTGGCACTAACCTGAAGGTGGAAAATGAAGGAAATGTGGTATTTTCACAGCAGAAGAAGCAGGTTTCCCACCTGAGACCAGTCACTTCCTCTCCCTTTGTAAGTAAACCTTAGCATCCTTGTATGCAAAGTGAGAGCCTTGGAGTCACTGATATTCCAGGAGCTGTGGCCTCTGGCATGCTAGAAGGCTAACATTTTACACTAAGAATTTAAGACGTTTTTCCCTCTCTTTAAGGGCTTTAGTTATTCAGTGGTAGAATTCTTGTCTTCCACACCGGAAACCCAGGTTGAATTCCTGGCCAGTGTAACATCATTGCAACACAAACTCTCTGTCGGTGCAGTGATGTGTGATGCTGAGTAGGCTTCCGTGGAATTTTAGACTAGGAATAAAGACCTGGCAATCTACTGCTAAAGATCAGCCTATGGAAAAAAACCTTACAAATTATGGTGTTTCATTCTGTTGTGCGTTGTGTCACTGTGAGTCACAAATTATCATGCTTCAGTCTGTTGTGCATTGTGTCACTATGAGTCAGAAATTACAATGCTTTATTCTGTCATTTTGTGTATTGTGTTTGTGTGAGTCAGGGGGCAAGTGGAAGCTAGCACCAGCTTCTTTCTAGATTTTCTTTTTTTCCTCACTACAGAACTTTATGAATGGCTTAGTGACCAGACTGGCATTAGGAACAATTCTGCTTTATAGCTATCTTTGGGTTGTTACAATCCTTTTGCTTTAGAACTACATTTACAGTAGCATTGCTTTACTACTGCTTCTTTTCCATACTCAGATTAATTCATACACAAAGTTTTTATTTTTCCATTGACTAACATGGATCTTCTCTCTCTCACACACATGCACATTGCTAGTGTTGTTTTGAAAATAAGTAGGAAAACACACACCAATTCGGCAATTCCTGTACAAACTGTCCAGAGACTGATCACTTCCACTGAGTAATCCAACTATTCTCATCCTTATTTTCCTGAATTGTTTCTCTCACTATTAACATAAATGTATTGCTAAGTTTTCTATTTAAACTCTCTGAATAAATTAAATTAATTCCATTGAATTAATTCCAATTCTTAATGATCTTCCATAGAATTTCCCAGGTGCAACATTTTTTGAGAAAGACTGCCATACCTTACTCCCTCAGCTGGTAGATTTGAACTGCTGGCCTTTTGGTTAACAGTCCGATATATTACACACTACGCCACCAAGAATCCTAAACCAAACCCACTTCTAGGTAAATACCATAACAATTTGGAAGTCAAGATTCAAACGTATACTTATATGGCAATATTCACAGAAGAACAATTCACAGTAGGCAAAGGGTGGAAACAACCCAAATGACCATTAATTATGAATGAATAAAAAGTGTGATGCACCTATACAATGGGTAATGTGAAGTCAGCAAGATAAATGAGGTCTTGGAGCTTGAAGACATTATGCTGAGTGAAACAAGTTAATCATGACTACAAACAGTGTATGACCTCACTTATATAAAAAGACATGAAATGGCAAATATCTGGAGGCCAAAATTTATTAGTGGTTTCTGTGGACAACCACAAAAGGGGAGGGGAGAGGAGAGATTTTTACTTAGGGAGCCCTGAGTTTTGGTTTACAGTGATGATAATATTGCATTGAGTAAGGATTGATTTGCACAGCTGTCAATAAGTTGAATATCTGTAAAAAAAATAAGCTTGATTGACGAAAGTTGTGTGGTAGATATTTTCAAGAGAAGAGAGAGCTCGAGCTGTTGAGTGCTTTGCTGTTTTTCTGTTCCATCAAGCCACCTGCGACTCATAGCTATCCTGTGTACAACAGTTCTAAACCCTTCTCTATCCAGAGACAATCTTATTGTCACTGACGCACTTGCCCCATTACCCCAGTCATGGAGTCTATCCACCTCATAGAGGGTCTTCCTCTCCTGCACTGTCCCTCCACCCTCCCAAGCATGACGTCCCTCTCCAAGGACTGGTCCCTCCTTGCAACATGCTCAAAGTACATCAGATGGAGTTTCAGAATCCTTGCCTCTAAGGAACAGCCTGGTTTCACCCTCTTTAGGATGAACCTGTTTGTTCTCGTAAAAGTTCATGGTATATTCAATATTTAACTCCAGCACCACAGCTCAAAGACATCTATTCTCCTTCTATCCTCCCTAGTCATTGCCCAGCTTTCTGATGAATAGCACATAATTGTGAGGACTGTGGCTTGGATCAGGTGCACCTCAGTCTCCAGATTGACATCGTTGCTCTTGAGTACTCTGGAGATGTCCCTGACAGCATACTTACACAAAGCATGTACAAGCAATTACCCTATTGGATTTGGTTTATTTATTTGGAAATTTAGGGTTATAGTTTCATGGAATATCCCTGATTATTGACCTAAGAACAGGCATAATGCTTCTATTCTACTTCCTAGTTAGGTACATGGTGCTGGTGTTTTTAAAATCTTGCTAACAGCTGTACAAAGTACAATTGGTCTCTATTTACCTAAAGCAAAAGAAAAGGAATAAGAAATAGGAGGAGCAGATGAAATATGTAACTAGTTTCCTCCATCAGCAACTGCTTCATTTTCCAAGCGACCAGAAGTACTGCATGGTGCCTAGCCATCTGCTGAATATGTTGGTCAAAAGGGGGAAAATGTGGGGGAAAAAAATTTAAAATATCATGGAATCCAAATTTCACTACTGCTTTGAGATAACCTCTAAACTTGAAATAAAAAATTATTTTAAAATACATCTTTGTTTTGTATGCACAGATGAGTGACATTTTAATTATTAAATTTTGTAATGAAAACTCCTTCTGATTCATTGCTATTGTGTCAGAACCAACTCATAGGTAAACTTTCAGTGGCTTTTGAGAAGCTATACATCACAGGGGAGGAAGTAGTTCTACTCGCTCATACAGAAGCTGGCAGATTCGAACAGCCTGACTTTGGGTTGGCAAGAAAACTCCTTAGGCATCAGAGATTTCTAATTTTTATTGAAACGGATGAGAGAGAGAACTGTTTAAAAGGGGCATATGAATGGGTATTCTTGTCATTACAGAAGTCCAGAGTGAAGGCTGCGTAGTGGAGTGCACTTGGGGGGAGAGATTGCTTAACAATGAAAGAGTTTTTCTTTTTCTTTTCAAGAAGAGTGAATTAGGGGGGATGTGGTGGGGAGGAGAAAACTGCAACAATCAATGACTGGAAACCCTAAGTCTCTGTAAACTTTCATTAAAATTAAGTAAAAAGTGGAAGTGGTGAGAGAAGTAGGAGGAGATTTGAAAATAGTAATAGGAAAGATAACGAGACAGCTGCTAATGATTCTGCACAAGAATAAAAACTCTTCCCTTAATATGTGTGTGTGTGGAAGTGTGTTTAACAATAGTTTCTCAACCAATTGATTTTTTTTTTCTTTTCAGTGCTTTCTAAATATCTTGCTTTATTGTTTCTTGCAAGTTAATCATCTGTCGGAGCTGAGATGAGCTTACTTATCTTTCTACATTTTTTGTATCTGTTGTTGTTATGTGCTGTTGAGTTGCTTGTGACTCATAGCGACCCTACGTACAATAGTCCTAAACTCTGCTCTGTCCTGTGCCAATCGTGCTGTCTCTGATACACCCATCCCGATTACCCCAGTCACCAAATCAATCCACCTCATAGAGGGCCTTGCCCTCCTGTGCTGTCCCTCCACGCTCCCAAGCATGATGTCCCTCTCCAAGGACCAGTCCCTCCTTACAACATGTCCAGAGTATGTTAGACGGAGCCTCAGAATCCTTGCCTCCAGGGAGCCACGTGGTTTCACCCTTTCCAGGATGAATCTGTTTGTTTTCCTAGGAGTCCATGGTACCCTCAATACTCTTCTGTAGCACCACAGCTCAAAGGCATGAATTCTCCTTCTATCCTCAGGAGGTTTGGTTCATTTTTTAAAAAAAATGTGTTAAGAAATATTTTCCTTAATTTTACTTTTGACTAATGTAAAACAACTGGCTCAGTTTCCACTATGAAAACTATATGTATGTGTGTTTTAAAATAATGTTTTTCTCCAATTATCCTGATTTCCTCTTTGGAAAATCCTAAAGCTTGCATCATTTGTTTCTTTTTTTCCCTTCTTTATAATTTGTCTCTTTCTGTAGTTATGTATACACATTAGGTTTTCTTTTTGTTTTTATTATGTTTTTGAAGAAAACGCTGTTGTCTTAGTTTTTCAGATCATTCTCTTCCTCTTATTCCTTTTCCTCTTCCCATTGTACCTGATTGGCTCCTTCCTTGTCTAGAGATGGAATCCTCTCTTTCCTCTTCATACCACAGGTGCTGCTAAACTTTCTAAAATTTTCTTTTGGTGATGTCATCAATCACTTTAAGAAAGTAACCAGTATTCTGAATTACTGGATTAATATTCTTCAGGTGTTATTTGGAGAATTTTTAGCAGTTTTAGGCCTACTTTTCCCTTCAATTCTTCATACAAGGGAAATGCCATGTGATTTTTCTCTTTAAATAGTGTGAGTCTGTTGTGTTAGAGTGGATTTTTTTTCTTACTAAACATCCATTTTATACTTGGGAGTGAAGGAAGGCAGGGTTGTCTCACACTGAGCATGCATTGCTCGGCAGTCCTGGCTCTACCTGATTCTGGCTGGAGCATCAGCTGATGCACTGTGAGTGCTTCACCTCCCAGAAGACACTATCACTACCTGAACCTACTCTCATTTCTTACGTGAGAGTCTTTATATTTTTGTTCTCACGTTGATGTAAATCAGCATTTTTGTTACTTTAAGTGACGCATATGTGTTTCCAAGTTCTCTAGTTGTTCCTGTTGTTGTTATGTGCCATCGAGTCATTTGCGACTCACAGCGACCCTATGTACAAGAGCCCTAAACGAGCCCTAAAGAGCCATTCTATCCTGTGCCAACCTCGCTGTCTCAAACACATTCATTCCCACCACTCCACTCACAGAATCGATCCATCTCATCGAGGGTTTTCCTCTCCTGCACCGTCCCCCCACTCTCCCAAACATGATGTCCCTCTCCAAGGATCAGTCCCTCCTTGCAACATACCCAAAGTATGTCAGACGAAGCTTCAGAATCCTTGACTCCAGGGAACATTCTGGCTTTACCCTCTCCAGGACAAGCCTGTTTGTTATTCTAGCAGTCTGTGGTATATTCAACACTCTTCTCCAGCACCACACCTCAAAGGCATCAATTCTCTTTCTATCATCCCTATTCACTGTCCAACTCTCCGATGCATAGCACGCAATTGCAAAGATGGACCTTAGTCAGGATCAGGCGCACCTTAGTCTCCAGCCTGATGTTGTTGCACTTCAGTACTCTTGAGAGGTCCCTCACAGCTGACTTTCCCAATGCAATTCTTCTCTTGATTTCCTGGCTGCTGTTACCAAGAGCGTTGACTGTCTTCCTACTTGGCTTAATTTACAGTGTTGATGGAAGTTTTCCTCTGACTTCATGTACATTTTAGTGGCATTGGCTCTGATTGTGGCTGCCAGTTACATGCCATTGTTGCTGTTTTATGCCTTTGAGTTGACTATGACTCAGCAACCCTATGAACAATGGATCTAAACTCTGCCCCTTCCTGTGCCATCCTGACCGTCTCTGATTTACTCAAGCTTACAGTTAGAGTCACTGTGTCAATCAATCTGCCTGAGGGTCTCCACCTCTTTCACTGACCCTTCACCTTTCCAACCATGTTCTTCTTTTCCAAGGACTAAACCTGCCTAACAACATGCCCAAAGTATGTGAGATAAAGTTTTACTCTCTCTGCCTTCCAGGAACACCTTGAACTAATTGGACCATGGAATCAATACACAAAGTATGAGTGCAGGAAAATTGGAAACTGTTGAGAATGAAAGGGAACATATAGTTCGACATTCTAGGCATTGGTGAGTTGGAATGGACTAGCATTAACCATTTTTTTTAAAGTCTTATAAAATTCTTCTCCATTTTTAGCCCTTACAATTCAAGAAATAATCTGTTTCACAGTAGACGAAATCACTTGCTTTTTTTGTATTGGCTCAGCTAATGTAATCTATATATAATTATGCGTACAAAAACTATTTTTTCCAAATTCTGCCTGAATAGTTGCAATAACAATGTACTGCTCACTTAGTAAAATTCACCAATGAACATTATGAAACATTTTAGGACATTCATCAATCTATTCAGGTGCTGGAGAAGAGTTTTAAACATACCATGGACCTCCAAGAAAACAAACAGGTCTGTTTTGGAGAGGTTAAAACCAAGTTTCTCCTCGGAGGTTAGGATTTTGAGGCTCTGTCTCACCCATTTTGGACACATAGCCATGTGGGATTGGTCCTTAGGGAAGAACATCATGCTTGGAAAGGTTGAGGGACAGCACAGGAAAGGAAGACCCTGAATGAGATGGATTCACACAGTAACTGGGGGGGTTGGTCTGTCAGAATCAGTAAGACTGGCTCAGGATAGGACGGGCTTCAGAGCTGTCGAGCATAGGGTCACTATGAGACGCAAGAGACCCAATAGCACATAACAAAAACAACAACAAATTATACTAGGAATGAAAAGTTCAGTAAGAATGGTACTGCATTCATGGTAAAAAAAAGATAATTTAAATATCCATCCTGAGTACAATGTTGTGAGTGACAGAGTACTATCCCAAGACATACAAGGCACGCTTGTTAATACAACTATTATTTAAATTTATACACTGACAACTAAAGCTAAGGAGGAGGAAATTGAGGATTTCTATCAGTTTTTGCAGTTGGAAATTAACCTAAGATACCATCAAGATTAATTAATAATTAATTGGTGACCGGAAAGCAAAAGTTGGGAACAAAGAAGAGGGAAAGGGAGTTGGAATATGGACTTGGTGACAAAGCCTGTAGATAGAATGATTGAATTTTGTACAATCAATAACTTATTTGTTGCCAATTTGCCATAGTGATTTTACAAACATGGACCTCACCTATGAACTACATTTGGAGATGCCATTATAAACCATAAATTAAATATTGAGCCAGCATGTAATAGTAAATCAAATTCTTAGTGCATGTTACTAGATGGCACTTAAAGTTTTCAGGCTGAAATCTCTCTGCCAGTCAAATAGTGCTTTTCCTTGGGTTGCATTTGGGCCTGTGTAAGAGACAGCTCAGAAACAATCCTTCCACTTAACTATTTTTAACATCTGTGTTTACATCAACTGCATTTGATACCTTTAAGATATCTGAGGGACAAGCTTGTGTTTTGTTTTGTCTTTCTTAAGCGTCCTTGTGTGGTACAGAGTTCCTTAAGGAGACTATCATGCTTAGAAAAGTAGAGGGTCCGTAACCGGAGGAGGACCCTCAGCAGCATGAACTGGCACTCTGATTGCAGCAATGAACATAAACACTGCAGAGATTACAAGGATGGGGCAGGATTAGACAGGCTTTCACAGGGTTTCTTTCTCTTATACATGGAGTTGTTGTGAGTCAGAGCTGAGTCAATGACTTTTAACAACAACAGCTACAGTGAGTTTCATCTTCCCCATTTACCTGCTGTGTGACCAGAAGTCACACTCATTCTTCCTGTCAAAACGCTGATTCAGATCTCTATGTACATGACTGTGTATAGTAAACTAATTGAGGGGTGGATGGGTGCCTTTCAAATGTAAATTCTATAGGGATGTTGGCAGAATGATTGAAAAAAAATGGGTTTTCAAGGGAAAAAAAATCACATAAGCCATGTGTTCACTGCAAGACTAGAATTTGGGGGAAAGATTTCTGAATACGATTTAGTCTCCTCAGGTATAAAATAGTCATCAAAACATATGCACATTGCTTTTTAAACAAACCAATATAAAATATTTTTTTATTTATAAAAACAAAGTAAAAACAAACATCTACTCCTAAAAATTGTTATAAGACTTACATATGGGAACCAATCGCACGGGAGGAGATTGCTCATCTTTCTCCAACAGAGTGACTGGTGGATTCAAACTGAGTTCCTTTGAGCTGGTGGTGCAACACCTTACTTGGCGCTAAGCCACCAGAGCTTCCTTCCGTTTCATAAGCCACTGTCGAATAAATATTAGTCATCAATCATTAAATTCTACAGCAAGATACAAGCTCCCCACTTGCAACTTTATTTGAAGAGACTAAAATCTAAATAAAATGATCTATGTTGTTGCTGTTGGCATGTGCCTTCAAGTCAAGTGCAACTCAAAGCAGCCCATGAGCAACAAGTACGGACCTTGCCCTGTTCTGAGTCATTCTCACACCTTCTGATACGCTCCAGTCCATCGCCACAGTCACTGGGTCGATTTGTCATGTTGAGGGTCTTCCTCAACAATATGATCTACAGCTGTTTTATGTTCCTATTTCTTTCCCCTCTCCTAGACCTTGGCTCAAAAGCTACTTGGTGACACTGCTGTGTTTTTGTTTGTTTGTTTTCTTTGCTTCTTGGTTATTTTTTAAAAACAGCTTTTCTGTTTTGTTTTTAAAGATCCAGCTGACAGTTTGCAAGTTTGTTTGCAAAGGCATTTTCTTTGTTTTCCTCATCTCACTCTCAGAAAGAGAAAAACAAACCAACAAAAAAATCTCCCAAAGACAAAATAAAAATTTTCCATCCCTTTTCTTGTACAAGATTCCAAGTAAGTTTCTAAAAATTCTCACACACACACAAAATCTGTTATGTCATTGTAGTGGCAAAGTCTGTAGCATGTTTAACTGCTAAACAGAACAAGAGTATCTCTGGTTTGAATTCAACAGTGGCTCTGAGGGGGAAAGATGAGTAGTCACCTCATAGAGTCACTTCGTTATAGTCACCTTAATATTTACACTTGCATATATACGACGGAGAGTCTCTATGGGCATTTTTTTTTGGTTGTGTTATAATTCATAGTATCTTTGTTCTTCTCATGCCTTCAATATTTCACTGTACTAAACGGACATAAAAGTTAGGATTTGGAAGAAGATTACCAGTTGGGATGGAGTTGATGCCAACTCATGATGACCCCATGTATGTCAGAGAACTGCCCCTTATGGAATTATGGGTGAGTGACTATTACCTTTGGAAGGGGGGAGCTCTGATGGCTTTTTGATAAGGAGTTGCACTGCCCACACAACGCAGGTGTTCAAATCCCCCAGCTGCTCTTCAGGAGAAAGATGGACAATTTCTTCCTGTGAGATTTACAGCCTCTTGAAAACCTGCTGGAGAGTCAGCTGTGCATTGGTTCTAACTCAATGGCAAATAACAACACACCCTTCAGAGGCAGCTTGGTCTCCAAGGTGTCTGTGGGTAGATTCAACCACTAAGTATGTTGGTAGAGAGCCAATTGCTTAGCTTTTCACACCTTTCAGGGACCCTGAGGGATGATTAAGCAAAGTAAAAGATAAAAACTAACCCCCACCTTCCTTCTTTTGCATATCTGTGGTGTGTATTATTGACCGGCCACAGAAATCCTACATCCTCTACAGGAGCTCTGGTAGTGCAGTGATTAAGTGCTTGGATGTTTGGGGTTTTTAATTAATATTTATGAAAGTTTACAGAGACTTTGGATTTCCATTCATTCATTGTTGCACTTAAGTGCTTGGATGTTAACCAGAATGATGACAGTCTAAACCTACCTGATGCTCCAAAGGAGAAAGAAGTGGCAGTCTATCTCCGTAAAGATTTTTGTTGTTATGTGCTGTTGCATTGACAATGACTCACAGTGACCCTATACACAATAGCTCTAAACCCTGCTCTATCCTGAGCCAATCTTGCTGTCTCTGATACACTTACCCTCACTACCCCAGTCATTGTGTCAATCCATCTCATCCGGGGTCTTTGGCTCCTGCGCTGTCCCTCAATCCTTCCAAGCATGATATCCTTCTTCAAATACTGGTCCCTCCTGGCACATGCCTAAAATATGTGAGAGGGAGTCTCAAAATCCTTGCCTTCAAAGAGTAGCTTGGTTTCATTCTCTCCATGACAAATCTGTTAGTTCTCATGGCAGTCCTTTGTATGTTCAATATTCTTCTCCGGCACCAAAACTCAAAGGGCATGCTTTGAAAGCTTATGGGACAGTTCTACTATAAGTAGAACTTATTACGTTACTGTGAGTGAGAATTGACTTGACAGCACATGGCACCATCCTTTTCTGAATCACTGGAGGAATCAGCGTCCAGGGGTGGTAGACATGAGAGCTGATTACAAAGCCATGCAATGTAACTTTTGTATTAGAGTCAACTTTTTTTTTTCTTTTCTCATTATAATGCCATGTTTTCTATGGGATCCAGCTTTGATCTGGTATAATTTCGTGTCTCTATTCAAATATAAATTCTTTTCAAGGATCAGAGATTATCTTGTGGAACTGGTCTGTTTGAGTGACCGTTCACTAAATGAGCATCTCACCAATTTAGAATTCTGTTAGTTATATCATGAACTCTCAGAAGCAAGAACTGGATGACTGGATGCAATTTTTTTTTCTTTTCCACAATGGTGTCTATAATGAAAGTTACTTATAATACTAGTCAAATTAGATTGGAAAACTACTATTTGTAACTTATCATGAATTGTTCTATCCTTATGATGACATTCTGAGGTAGGTAAAGAGGAACTATCTCATTTATAGATGATCCACAGATGTTGAGTGATTTCTTAAAATTTAAGGATGTGTGAAGTAGTTGGTAAGGGATGCAATAATTCTTTTTTATAATCTTTGTTATTTATTGTCCCACTTTTACATGAGATAACTTAAAATATTATGCATTTTACTTCATTTTTAAGGTTTCGTTTTTACTCTTTAACACTTTGTTTGTTGTTATTGATTGCCTTCGAGTCGAGCACGACTCATAGTGACCCTATAAACAAAAGGTCTGAAGCCCCTCTACAACTCTCGACATTTATCAAAGTTCATAGAGTTACTGGAGCAATGTTATTCAGGAAGTGGATGCCGCCCCTGCTTCCAAACCTGTCATAATATGTTATTGTTATTATGTGCCATTGAGTCGCCTGTGATGTATAGTGACTAAATATAGAACAGCTCTGAACCCTTCCCTGTCCTGAGCCAGCCTCACTAATTCTGACAAGCCAACCCCCATCGCCCCAGTTACTGTATCAATCCATCTCATCCAGGGTCTCCCTCTCCTGTGCTGTCCATCCACCCTTCTGAGCCCGAGGTCCTTCTCCAAGGACCTATCTCCCCTTTAAGGGGGCCTTTATAGCAGATTGTCCCAAAGCAACGCATCATTTGGTTTTTTGTCTGTTGCTTCCATAGATACTACTTGTGGATGAAACCTAATGAAATAATTTGTCATAAAAAGATTATTTAAAAAAAATTTAGAACCCCTAGGACTGAATTACATATCTAGAAGAATAAAGGACATTTTATTGAGGTCTTCAAATGACTATAAAATAAGTGGACCAAGCACCTTGGACAGAAATGTCACTAGAAACTACCACTCTTCTTTGAAGATTAATGGGAGTGGTTAAGTAAAAGCGTTTTTATACTCAATCACTGAGCTGTAGCAAGAAAGCAACTAATTATATATTTTTATTTTTCCATTTTAGAAAAAGTTTTCCGTTTCGTTTAAATATAGACTTAAGTATATATTACAAATGCATATCTAAAGTATATAATTTGTATACCCCAAATGTTATTTTTTCATTTTATGTAAAAATTGTTGTTTTTTAAAGTCACATTGTATTTCATATGATCATTCCCATACATAATGTCTTATAAAATTAATCACCATTCATCTGTGCCCACTGTTATCTTGTCTTTTCAGATCACCACTAGATCTTTCCTAATTTCTTAACCCCTCCTTCTACCCACTAAACTCTGCAACCCTGTGATTTCCACCCCCTGCTCACCCTCAGCCCCCTGTCCCCACTCCTTCCCTCGTTGGATATTTATACACATCTTACTAGTTATCCTTCTGTTTGTACACTAATGGTCTTGTGTAGTATTTTTTCTTATGAGCCTGAATTAGTTCACTCAGCATAGTTGTTTTCATAATAAGTAAACTAATAGAGTAATGTCAAAATTTGTGGTTTGGAAATTGGTTTTCATATATTCTCTCTATAAGCCAACGAGTGTAGGGATAGTTCTTTTGCTCACTAATGGATTTCTGAATGTCCAGAGCACATAACTGATACTATACACATATCTTAACAATGATTTTTTAGTTAATTAAATGG
This sequence comes from Elephantulus edwardii, assembly GCF_000299155.1. Lineage (NCBI taxonomy): Eukaryota > Metazoa > Chordata > Mammalia > Macroscelidea > Macroscelididae > Elephantulus > Elephantulus edwardii. The sequence goes on along the minus strand of NW_006399802.1, from coordinate 15,189,202 downwards.
AGGCTTAAAGAGTTATCTAGAACATGACAGAATTGGGAATCAGACCAGGCTGGCACTCTTCCACTGCACCTCACCATTACAACAAACGTGTCGTGTTTATTTTTCACAAGGTTCCTGATTTGAAGAAGCCACTGTACTGTGTTTTGTTTTGAATGCTGTACTAATGTCTATAAACTATGTCAAGCATACAAGTTAAAGCAGTAAAAGGAGTGGTATGACTAGTTCTATCCCATTAATGAACTATGAAAGCAACACTATCATACATAATCCAGTGGTGGATTATCCATATTGCGTTTCATGGTGATAGCAAAAGCTGCTGAGGCAGGAGGCTTTTGTATGGTAAGATGTTTTTGAATCTAATATAGACGTTTTATAGCATGTGATAGATTTTCTAGGCATTAGATGTAACTTAAAGTAGAACAAGTTCATAAACAAAACACATTCCTGATTTCTTTCTCAGTATAGTTGATGTATTGCTGAGATTTAAGACAAAAGAAACTAAGACCTGAAGAAATTGGGGAAATCCATAAATCATACGTCGAGTAGCTACTGATGATTTGACTTGAGTTGGTTACATTAACTTAAACTAGTTTATGGAAATGAAAGCATAATTCATTAATGTGTTTTTCCCATGTACCCAAGTTTAGGGCCGCGAACTTAGCAGTTGACTAATAAGTTGGCAATAAGTTGAATGTGACAGCCTATGTACCCCCTTGTACATTCTTGGTTCTTTGCCTAGCATTGGTCTGAAAAGGACTGGGATATTTGTATGCAACCTACTCACTTATTTTCCTATTTTCACAATAGTGGCCTTGTGAAATATTATGTGACTTACGTGACTGAGATATTTAATTCCGAAAAATCCTCTCTAGTCTCTCCCAAGTTATATAGTCTTTTACAAAGTCATTGCTCCTTAGTGTACCACAATTTATCATTCCACTCATTTGCCAGTGGGAATTTGGGCTGCTTCCTTTTTCTTGCTATTGTGAGTTACACCGCTATGAACATAGGTGTATGAATGTCCACTCATGTCTCAGTTCTGATTTCCTTGGGATATTCTTAGCAATGGAATAATAGCTGGATCATATGGGATTTCTATGTTCAGCTTTTTGAAAGGGAAAGGAGAGAAGGGGATCAGAAAAAAAGGGAAGAGGGAAAATCACTGGGATAGCAGAGGTTAATGGTTAGAGGGGCAGTGAAGAAAGGTTCAATGGGGGCTTGAAAAGATGGGGTGACATAGGCATGGAGTAATGGTAATTATATAAAATATAATTTATATGAATGATAGTATAGAACATGCATGTACAAAACATGGTGTGTATGAATGATTATATGCAAAACAATAATATTTAAAAAAAACAGAAAGATTGGAAATTAGAATTGAGCCACAAGGAAAATCTTTAAATTTAGCATTTTTATCTTGAGATGGCATACCAAACCCCACCCAATAGGCTATCATTGAGTCAGTCTGAATCATGGTGTCCCTCCATTGGATTTCTGAGGTGCAGGTCTTGAAAGGATGATATGGTTCATCTTTCTCTGACAGAATCACTGGTGGATTAGAATAACTAACACTTTATTACAGAACAATCCACAATACACTATACCCCAATAAACCTCTTAGGAGGGATGCTGATCAAAATTTGATTCTACTAAAACTCAACTCATTGTCATAGAATCAGAGCTGGCTCAGAACAGATTCTCAGCCCATTTTCAGAGGCCATAAGTCACACAGGAGGAGACTATTTTTCTCCCATGGAGCAATGGATGGATTTGAACTGCTAGAGAAGGACCACCTTTGGGTTAGCAGCCAATGCGCTATAGACTACATCATAGATTTCTCATGTTATAGTGCAGTGGTTGGACAAATTACGATATATTTTTATTACTTTTTAAAATATAACAAATAAATAATTTGTAGAATAATTGCTTTGTGAATAAGTTAACTATTTTTTATTATCAGAGTAAATTTTATTCCTTGCAATGTTACAGTTTTTCCTTATTTTATATTTGATGAGACTTTTTCCTAAAATATATTACATTGGTTTTAGGGCTACCGGGGATAATTTAGGCTAGCAATATCAGGACAAACTTTGTCTGTCACTCTGTTTTAGAATGCGTTATTGTTGTTATTGGTTCTGACACATACAGATCTTGTGTATCACAAAACAAAGCTCCACCTGGGCCATACAGTTGCTGCAGCCACTATCTTAAACTTGAACCCACATGAAAGTTCATCTTACCGAGTGTCTTTCTTTTTTTACTAGCTTTCTATTTGGCAAAGCATGATATCTTTCTCTAGGCAGTTGTCTGTCCTAGTAACATATTCAAAATATGTGAAACAAAGTCTGATTATATTTCTTCTTAAACAGATTTATTTGTTCTACCAGCAATATATGGTATATTTAATATTCTTCACCTGTACCATTATTCAAATATATTAATTTTTTTGTCTTTCTTATTTGTTGATTAGCGTTCACATGCATGTCACGTGACTGAAAACACCATGGGTTGGATCAAGCCAAAGTAATTTTAATTCTCAAAGTGACATCCATACTGAAGACTGACTTTGAGCTTTTTCATACTGAAGGTTGGCATAACATCTTCATGTCCTCTTTAAGTTTAAAAAGCATGTTAGTTCCATCTTCATATCACAGGTTATTAATTCGTCTTTCTCTAATCTTGATGCTGCATTCTTCTTTATATCGTTCTACTCAGCTCAGCTTATCCAGTCAACAAATATGGTAAAAGGATACAAACCTGAGACAAATTTGACTTGACATTGAACTACACAGCATCTCCCCATTCTGGTTTAGGTATAAGTCTCATAAATGTTCTAAATTTGCCATTCTTCAGAATGTTACTCATACTTTGTTATGAGCTACACAGTTTGATGCCTTTGTATGGTCAGTGGAACATAAGTAAACATTTGTGATGCAGTAAATTACTTACTATGACTTTTCTAGCCAGTCTTTGTAACTATCAACAATTGCGGAGGACCATGCTATTGTCAGACTACTTCCAAAATGTGGTTGCCAGAAAGATGTTTAGGGAATTTGGTGGCCTAGTGACAAGAAGCTGCCCTGCAATCCCAAAAGCATGCAGTTTGAGGCCACCAGCTGCTCTGCGGGAGAAGGATAGGTAGTCTTCTCCTGTGTGATTTACTGCCTCTGAAAACCCACTAGAGGATCAGCTATGGGTTGGTTCCAATTTGATGACATACAACAACAACAATGGAGGGAAGGAAAGAATATAAATTTTATTCATGGAAGAGGTGGCATTTGATAGGTCAAAAGAGTTGACTTATCATAAGTAAAAGATCATATTCATTAATGAAAGAAGTGGATCATCTGAAATTGACCTATGTGGGAAGAATTAGAATAATTAAGCACATGTGTAAGTATTATTTCAAGGTGGCTGTCATTGGAAGGTCTTGTGGGAAATATGCACCGATGATAAAGATGGAAGCCAATACATGATTCAGGAAATTTCAGATACACATGCATGTGGCTTTAAAGACTGTCCTCTTCAAGTAAAGCACTTGGTCATCACAGAACTCACCCTTTGAAGATGGTTGTCCTCTGGACAGTAATACAGGAATCACTTGTATGGTACCTGAGGCTCTTAGCAGAGTTAAAGGTTAAAAAGGAACACTTGGAGGTGGCTGGGCTACTCATTCAGAATATGTTCTTGGGTTTTCCAGTCCTTGGCAAGAGACACCATGGCGAGGGAAACAGCAAAAGACCAGAAGACCCTCCACAAGACGGATGAACTTAGTGATTACCTTGATGGGCTCGGGCATGACAGAGATTATGAGGACGGCCCAGGATAAGGCAAGTTTCCAATCTGTTGTTAATAAGGTCACTAGAGTTATAGGTGACTTGACAGAACTTAACAACAACTTGGATGAATGTTGGTTTCTTGATGAAACAGGGGAAATATTTTATTTCAGCACACCATGCAAAGAAGAAAAGGAGATGAGAAAATAAGAAAGTCTATGATTTAAAGAAATAACATATGAGCAAGAACCTATGGTGATGAAGGAAGAAGTTCAAGCTGCTTTGAAGGAAATAGCAAAAAATAAGGCCCCAGGAATAGATGGTATACCAATTG
>NW_006399802.1:15182653-15183789 GCF_000299155.1 Elephantulus edwardii | reverse complement strand
TGGATTGATTCGGTGACTGGGGTAATCGGGATGGGTGTGTCAGAGGCGGTGCGGTTGGCGCAGGATAGAGCAGGGTTTAGGCCTGTTGTGCATAGGGTCGCTATGAGTCGGAAACGACTCGACGGCACATAACAACAACAACAACGATTCAGAATAAACCTAGCAGTAAATTCAGGCAAACTCGAAAACAGCTGAAGTTTCCCCCCTTTTTAATGAAGTAATTTTTTTTTATACTGGTTCACTTAACAAAGTTTGTATACGTTGTTTTTCACACTGGATCTTTCCCATTTCATTTACTCACTCCTCCCTCCACTCATCAAATTGTGCAACCCTATGGTTAACTCCCTCACCTCCCCCATTCATACCTTTATGCTCCCCCATTCTCTACCTTGGATCCTCATACATATTCTGCAATAATGGTCTTATACAATATTTGTCCTTATGGGACTGAGTTCACTTAGCAAATCCTCTCTAGTCCCTCCCAAGTTAGGTAATTTACAAAATCATTTCTCCTGCATACTGCATAGTGAGAGAAAGAGAGCATAAGAAATTGTCAGCAGCTCACGTATTTGGAATCACAGAAGCCAAGAAAATTTCAGATACAAGATGCCAGATTAAGGGTTGGACAATGGAAGATAAATGCTGAAGGGATTCGATGGAAGTGAAGGGGTATCCTGGTGGAGGATGGAGGGAGGGAAAGAAGTGGGTCAGCACACTGGGCCAAGGGCAGGGACAACACTGTAACTAATGGTTAACTCCACAATGAGGGATTTATCATCATTCACTGTTCTATAAATTGCTTGTCTGTAAGATATTCCTAAATCTCAACATTCAGATTAAAACAGACTAGGAAGAAGGATTGGCCATCCACTTCTGAAATAGCAGGCCTCCGAAAACTCTATGTACTGCCAGACCTCCAGACTGGGTTTAGAAGGAGTCGTGGTACTAGGGATATTGTAGCTGATGTTAGATGGATCTTAGCTGAAAGCAGGGAATACCAGAAGTCTATCCGTGTTTCATTGATAATGCAAAGGCGTTTGACTGTGTGGATCATAACAAACTGTGGCTCACTCTGAGAAGAATGGGAATCCCAGAACGCTTGATTGTTCTAATGTGAAACCTATACTTGGACCAAG
>NW_006399802.1:15180686-15181943 GCF_000299155.1 Elephantulus edwardii | reverse complement strand
AGAGGGTTAAACCAGGCTGCTTCTTGGAGGCAAGGATTCTGAGGCTTTGTCTGACATACTTTGGACATGTTGTAAGGAGGGAGAGGTCCTTGGAGAAGGACATCATGCTTGTGAGGGTGGAGGGATGATGCAGAAGGGGAAGACCCTCTATGAGGTGGATTGATTCAGTGACTGGGGTAATCGAGATGGGTGTGTCAGAGGCAGTGAGATCGACACAGGGTCGCTATGAATTGCAAGCCACTCGATGGCACACAACAACAACAGCTGCATAGTATTCCATCGTGTGAATGTATCATAATTTCTCAATCTATTCCATTGTGGTTTGGGATTTGGACTATTTCCATGTTCTTGCGATGGTGAATAACGTTGCTATGAACATTGATGTACAAATCTCTGTTTGTGCCTCTGTTCTCATTCTCTCACGGTTTATTCTAAGCAGTGGAATAGCTGGGTCATAGGAAATTTTTATGTTCAGCTTTTTGAGAAAGCGCCAAACTCCTTTCCAGAGTGGTGGTACCATTTTATAATCCTGCCAACAATGTATAGGAGTTACTATTTTGCCACATTCTCATTTTATTACTTGCTATCCCATTAAATTTTGTCACTGCTACTGGAGCAAGACGGTATTTCATTGTGGTTTTGATTTGTATCTCTCTTATTTCCAGTGATTTGGATTATTTATTCATGTGTCTATCAGTCATTTGAGTATCTTTTTCTGTAAAAATTCTTTCCATGTTTTTTGCCCATTTTATAATTGAGTCATCCGTCTTTTTCTTGGGCTGCCATGTAGGATTCGATAAACTTTTGATATGAGGCCCTTGTCTGAAATGATATTGCCACATGTTTTTCCCAGTCAGTAGGTTTCCTTTTTTCACTCTGTTGGAAAATGTTTTTGATACACTCAGGCAGTCCCATTCACCAATATTATCCTCTCTAGAATGTGCATTTCTGGCTGTATTTGGCAGTGTCTTTATACCATAGACTAGGCAACCAGATTAGCAAAGAGATGGTTCCACTATCGCGATATGTGGAGGATATGTTCATGTACACAGAAATCACCATAAAGACTCAGCAACAACAACAACAATAAAAACTGTTAGAGTTACTAGACCAATTTAGTAGAGTGACAGGATATAAGATCAATATCCAAAAATTAGTGGGATTCCTCTATAGTAACAAAGAGAACTTAGAGAAGGAAACCACGAAAAAAAAATTGTATTGGTATACAGGCATACCCATATCCCAGTGATTGCCTTC
>NW_006399802.1:15168159-15177936 GCF_000299155.1 Elephantulus edwardii | reverse complement strand
GTTGAAGAATGGGATTGGTATTTGTATTGGGATTGCATTAAATGTGTAAATGTAGCTATGCTTTTTAACAAAACATTTGGTCCATTGAATAATTTTTATCTTAGTCTGTGAGAGCCATAAAATGCAGAGTTAAAGTCGTGGGCAGGAGAGTCAGCTATCCTGTGTTCAATTCTTATTCTAGTTTGCATTGATCATGTTGCATTAATCAAAAAATAGATAAAATATCTTGCCACCTTTATTTTCTCCTCCATGACATAGAGATGATGATGATGATAATAATAATAATAGTAATAGTTTTACAATAACAACTAATCATATAAGGTTGTATGAGCACTAACTTATAAATCTATGTAAAATATTTCAAACAGTGTTTGACAAATATGAAGTATGCTATCAGTGTTGTTTAGGAAGTGGATGCCTCTCTTGCTTCTAAATAACACATATTAGCAATCACAAGTTTAAATAAATTTCCTATATATATTGTAAGCTTTTACTTGTTCATTATGCAGAGAATATTTGGCAAATATGTATTCATGAATCTATTACAAGAATATATAGTTTCCCAGAATTTATGTTGTACAGACTATCTACTACAGATGTGGTCTACATTTGAACATTTTTAGTTTTTCAAATAAGGAGAATAAGAGTTGACAAAAGGATGAAAGCACCTAAATCTTCTTGCTGTGTGAAACTTTGTGTACAAAGGAGCCACATTGAAGGTAAAACTTACACCAGGACTTGTCAGTTTCAAATAACAACAGAAAAATCTCATTAAATTTATTCACACAAAAAAGAGGAACCTTTTTATTCATGCAATTAAGAAGAAATTTAAAAAAAAAAATTGTGGCTTGTTGACTTGGAGTTGCCTGATAGCTGCTTCTCCAGTGGATTTTCAGGGGCTATAAATTGCATACAAAAACCTTGTCCATCTTTTTTCCTCATAAGTGCTGGTGGATTCAAGCTGTCTGAGAGACACCCTCTTTGAGTTAGCAGAGCAGCTCCCTAGGAATTAGGCCCCCAGAGCTCCAGCGGGACAATAGGGTCTTAGACAGGACTGAATATGGCCTTCAACAGTACCATTGGTTACCAATTAGTTCCTCCTCACTATTCCTCTCTGCTCTCCTCTGCTGACTTGATTTCTCCCTCAGAGTGACAAAAATGACTGGCTGCTAGTTCTCCCCACTCACCCGTTGATGTTGAATAGATTTTGACTCTTTGCGACCCAACAAGAACAGACCTGAACTACTCTGTAGTGTTGTTTCCAATACTGTGAATCTTTACTTAAATAGGCTGCCAGGTCTTTTGGGAATGGCTTGAAGGGCCAAACTACTGTCCTTTCAGTTAGCATCCTATTGCTTTAGACATTGTAGCACCAAATATCTGAATCTTGGTCAAAAGATTGTGTCTTTCCTACAATTTGGGGGTGGGGGGAAGGCCTGAGCCTGGTTTTCACTGATACGTATTTGATTATGTTTTCATCCTGATGCACTCATTTCCGTGTGACCAGAAATAATAGAGTGTAATGGAATGCTTAGTTAAGGCCTACGTTACAGTCTGTCTTTTGAAAATAGGTGCTTTCTCCAAATCACATTATGAAAAAAAAAAAGGAAAAGAAAAGAAAGGAGGATAAAATTCTACTAAATGAAGTCTGGCCAACAAAAGAAAAGGGAGTAGGAGTAGGTGCCAGATTGCTAATGCATAATAAATGCTTAGATAAAGTTGAACTCAAATAAGAGCAAAATGACTGTTTGGTATTAACACTTGATAGTTTATGAAACACTCTCACAGACAATTCCATGAAGTAAATAGGCCCCATTTTATAGATGAATGGTTTGGCTAGGGGTAATGATCCCTCCCAGTCTACAGGAGCCTAATCAAAATGTGACAGTCTCCTCTAACCAAAGTCCTCCCTGTCCACAGAAAGGCAAAACTGTCTAGAGCAAGGCTTATGCTTTGCTTCTATTTTGGTAATAGGGCATTTGCGATCTTTGGCCTTTTTACTGAGCCACGACTTCCGGTTCTAGTTTTTGAAACCCCACACTACCTTGCAGCAGAGTTCATACTGGAATAATCTGAGGAGGAAGTTCTCATTTGTGTAGGTCTCATGTTTCCTTCCTAGACCAAGAATGACATGGATATTTTCAGAAAAAATAAATAAACATGAATATCATCGAACCATCTTCTGAAGAAAGCATCAAAAATCATGTAACCCTCTCTTTCCTATTCTGCAGAGGTGGAGACTGAGAACCACAAAGGGGAAGGAAGTGGCCTAATTCCACAGAACTAGTTAGAGGCAAAGGAACTTTAATGGCCTTGTCGTGCTGCTATTCCAGACTACCAACCTGAACTGTTATTTAACAGTTGAATCCACTAGTGACTCTGGTGAAGAAAAATCTCCTCCTGTGTAGTTTATAGTCTTCCAAACATCACTGGAAGGTTAGCGATGAGTCAGTTCTAGCTTGAAGAGAATGAGTTGCAGTTTTGGAGTTAGAGGTGGAGCTGAGAATAAAATTAAGTGTCCTGGGTTCTTAGTCTGTATAAATGCTCCTTTTAAAATACATAGCTTTTCTTACTAGCTGTGTCTAATATAGAAAAATTACAATTTATTTGTCACACTTAACAGTTTTATTATATTTCTAATTGCTTACATATACAACAAAAATGAAGGGGAGAGTGAAATATATTGGCTCCCAAATGATACCGCAGCTGTCTGCAACAGACCAAAGTCTTTAGTTATTGATCTTTATGTGTGTTTACCAGGTTTAGTAACTCAAAAGACAGACTGTCCAGTTAGAATTGAACTTCTGATAAACCATGAGTAATCTCTGAGCATATCTATAGTATGCCTCATGCAATGTTTTGGAATAGTTATAACAAAATATTACTTGTCATTTAACTAAATTCAAGTTTAACTGAGAGTTCCATATTTAAGATGATAACTTAGTTTAAAGAGCCAGAGGTGGACAGTCTCCTCTTGTTCCATTAATTGCCTCTGAATACCCGCTGGAGGGTTTGGTTCCGACTCTATGGTATACAACACCACCACCAACTTGCTTTTCTTATGGAGAGGAAGAGTTTACAAATGTTGATTGTGATTGATAATTATGTTAGCAGCTTTGGTAGCACTGTTGTTTAAGCATTGAGCTACTATGCTCAAAGTTAGTGATTTGAACTCACTATCTTCTCTGTTGACAAAAAAAGAGGCCAATAAAGCAGTCTCCTCTTGTAAACACATACAGCCTTGAAAGCTACATTTGACAGGCTGCTCTGTCTCACAGGGTTGGTAAGAGTCAAACCTCACTGCACAGTAATGGGTTTGGATATTTAAGTTGATTAGCAGTGGCCTAAGAAGCTGTGTCGCAGCTGTAATGGCACACAATTCAAATCCACCAGCTGTTCCACAGGAGAAGGATGGGAAAGCTCCTCTCATGCAATTTACTGACCTCTGAAAACACACTGGAGGTTCTGTAGATCAGTTTTGGCTCAGAGACAAATAACATAACAACCAGTGAGAGGCAGGGGAAGGCATTGGTTCAGTCAAGACTTCCCTTGACTGTACAGAAGCTTAAGGCTTTGAGAAAAGACAAGAGGTTGCTAGAGGACTAAAAACGGAGTCAAGGCAGGATTTTCTAAAAAGTGTGATTCCCAATCTTTAATCCAGATAAGTTGATTTAAGGAAAATAGCTTCACCCACATTAGAAGGAGAAAGGACAGAGGTGGGGACCCTCATTTCTCTTCTGTGATTTTGCATTTTGCGATATTATGTATCTCTAGAAGTTTGGTGTGTGCATCAGTTCATTTGCTCTTTCACAGCTTCCACTTTGTTTTATGGAAATCAAGAACCAAGCCACTTATCTGGCTACATGGTTTATTTATTGATTTTTAACATTATTCTATTTAAGGAAATTCCTCATAATTAGAGATTTAGAACAGGAAAAGAAGAGTTTAAGTGAAGCTAGGAGCATATTACTACATACACAAAGAAAACCGATCACTAAAATTAGTTGTTGTTGCTATTGGTAGATGCCTTCAAGTTGACTATGACTCATAGATACTGTATGAACAACAAATCTGAATCTTACCCTATCCTGTTCTATCCTTAGAGTCTCTAACATGAAGCCCTTGTGGAGGGTTTTCTCCTTCTCTGACCTTTCTCAGCATGATGCCTTTTTTCCAACAACTCTTCTGACCTGACAACATACCCAAAATATGAGATAAAATTTGAGCATCTTTGCCTCTCAGGAGCACTCCAGTACACTTCCACCAAGATAGAATTATTTGTTAGTATATAAGCAAAAGTTACGGATTAGTAAATAAGCATGAACAAATAAACCAGTTGCACTGATAACCCCAAAGTGGTGATCTCTGGCAGTCTGAAATCACCAGCAGCTATGAGGGAGTAAAATGGGCCATCTCCACGCTTGTGATTTACAGCCTTCAGGAACTCACTGGAGGATCAGCTATGAGTCAATTCTGTCTCAACAGCAATGAAAATCTGTGAGAGCAACTTCCTTACTTGATATTCTATCCCTATCATGCTTGGTGCATTTGGAAAGAGGCTTTGAGTCTGTGGGAAGTTGTTTTGGAGAAGGGAGAGAGATGGATGCCAGTTATCCTGATAAGGAAGCCTGTACGCTCTTACTTGTCTTATTGGCTAGCCAAACACTGAGGAAGACTGACAAGTGAAGAATACTATCTATAGTCCAGTGATTCTGTGGCTCTAACGATTCTTTTATTCTCCTTTTATTCTTTCCTTTCTTTGATTAGTCTTTCCTTTCCATAGACATTCAAATGTGCTTTGCAAGATGTCACTCTATGTTTTGTAAGAATGTATTTTTAATTTCTATTAATACTATTTATATCTATTTCCTGAAATGGTTCAACTGGTATTCTATCAGTTCCTAGGGCCTTAGTATTTCCAATGCCTTCAGTACAACTTGGACTTATTCCTTCAGTGCTATTGACACTTTCTCATAGGGGACAACAGCTTTCAATATGTTACATTTCAACATCAGCACTGACTCATAGCTGACCCTGCAGTTGTTTGTCAGAGGCAGTAAATCTCATGGAGGAGGAGATTTTCCATCTTTCTCACATGGAGAAGTTGGTGGATTCAAACTGTGTGCCCTTGAGATGGCAGCACAGCTCCTTACCACTAGACCACCAAGAAATAATAATTATTGTACATCAGAGCTGGACAGAACATAAAAGTTCATTCTGCTTGACACCTCATTTTATGAGTAAAAAAAAAGTAAGAGAAACACAACAGAAAGATTGATGGTTCAAATTCACTAGCCGCTCTAACAGAAAGAAGATAGATAGTCTTTTCCCATAAAGATATACATCCTGGGAACGTATAAATGGTGGCTTTGAGTCAGAACTCACTAGATTTTATGCTGGAAGCATTTTTGTATGGTTATTTTCATGGGTGGTGGGTGGTGGGATGGGGAAGTGGCTTTAGAGTAGGTAATGACCCTTGCTGGTCTAATGAATTTTGTGTTGGACTGTTGTTATTGTTGTGTCATTGAGTTGCCTGTAACTCATAGTGACTCTATGTCCAACAGCTCTAAAGCCTGCCCTGCCCTGAGCCAGTTTCACTGATACTGGCACAACTGTCTCAATTGCCCCAGTTACTGTACCAGTCCATCTCTTCCAGGGTGTTCCTCTCCTGCACTGTTCCTTCACCCTTCCAAGCATGATGTCCTTCTCCAAGGACTGATCCTTCCTGGCCATGTGCCCAAAGTATGTGAGACAGAGTTCAAAATCCTGGTCTCCAAGGAGAAACTTGGTTTTGCCCTCTCCAAGACAGACCTATTTGTTTTCTTCACAGTCTATAGTATGTTTAAGACTCCTCTCCAGCACTGCAACTCAAAGACATCAATTCTTCTTCTGTCATTCTTAGTCATTGTCCAGCTCCCTGAAGCATAGCAAGTAATTGAGAAGACCATAGCCTGGATCTGGTGCCCCTTAGTCTCTAGGCTGACATTGTTGCTTCTCAATGCTCTGGAGAGGTCCCTGACAGCACATTTCTCCAGTGTAATTAGTCTTTTGAAGTCCTAACTGTTGGTGCTAAGAGTGTTGATTGTGGAGCCAAACAAACTGAAATTGATAACCACCTCAGTTTCTTCTCCATCTATTATGGTGTTGCCAATTGACCCAGTTCTGAGAATCTTAGTCTTCTTGATATTGAACTTCAATCCAAATGGAAGACTAAAACATCTTGACCTTCTGTAGCAAGTGCTTCAGGTCCTCCTCAGTTTCAGCAAACAAGGTTCTGTCATCTGCATAACATATTTTGTTGATGAGACTTCCTCCAATCCTGATGCTACACCCTCCTCATAAAGCCCAACCACCTGGATGATCTCTTTCACTTATACATTGAAAAGCGATGGAGACAGGGTGCATCGTTGATGCACTCTTTTCCTCATTTTGAACCATGCAGTGTTTCCTTGTCTTGTTCTGAGGACTGCTTCCTGGTCCAGGTATAGGTTTTGCATGGACACAATCAAGTGTTCTTGGATTCCCATTCCCCTCAAAATTTGTCACAATTTTTTTGTGATCCACACAGTCAAATAATAACATTGGCATAGTCAATGAAACACAGACATTCCTCTGTTGATGTACTGGTGCAGTCATTTTTGGATAATCTTCAGCAGGATTTTGGTTGTATATTATATCAGTGACATTGTTCAATAATTCCCACACTCTCTCTGGTCACCTTTTTTTTTTTGGAATGGGAATAAATATGGATCTCTTTCAGTTAGCTGCCCAGGTAATTGTTCCCCAGATTTCTTGGCACAACCTGGTGAACATGTCCAGGGCAGCATCTCTCTGTTGAAATATGTCAATTGGTATACCATCAGTTCCTGGGGCTTTATTTTTTTGCCAAGTCTGTCAGAGTAGCCTGTACTTCCTCCTTTATCACCATTGCTTCTTGATAGCATGTTGTTTCTTGAAATTATTCTGTATCAGCCAAATCTTTTGGTAATACTTTTTATAAGAAATATAAACACAGGCTATACACATGGATTTCACCTGATGGTATGCACAGACATCAGATCTGTGAAAGGAATCATTGAAGAAGTTCAATTACCAGCAGTGAAAACTAGGCCAGGTGCTGACTGCAGAACAGACAGACCATCAACTACTCATGTGCAAGTTCAAATTAAAGGTAAAGAATGTCAAATCAAATCCACAGTAATGAAAATTTGATCTTGAGTGTATCCCATCTGAAGTTCAAGACCAACTCAGAAATAAGTTTGAGGCCTTGAACACTAATGAATGAATAACAGATGAGCTGTGGGAGAATATCAAGAATATCATCCATGAAGAATGCAAAAAGTCATTACAAAGACAGAGGAAGAAGAAAAGACCAGAATGGATGTCAGCAGAGATGGAATATTGCAGTAGAGCCAAGAAGCCAAAGCAAAGGGAAGACATCAAGAAAATAAGGAGCTTAATAGAAGATGTCAAAGGACAGCTCAGGAAGACAAAGCAAAGTATTATATTGAAATGTGCAAAGAGCTGGAGTCAGAAAATCAAAAGGGCTGAAATGCTCAGCATTGTTTTTTTTTTTTTCTTTAAAGCTGAAGGAACTAAAGAACAGACTCAAGGCATGAGATTCAATACTTAACGACACTATGGACATAATAAGACTTTGGTCAATTTTTTCAGTATCATTCAACTTAGTATTTTATAGCATGAATAATGTTAGCCTTAAAAGATAATGGTGTTTTTTTTAAGTCTGGTGGCTTAGGGTAAGGAGCTGCACTGCAATCTTAAAGTCGTGCAGTTCAAATCCACAAGTGGTTCCACAGGAGAAAGATGGGAATCTTTTCCCATGTGATTAACTGCCTCTGAAAACCTGCTGGAAAGTTAGCAATTGATTGAATCTGACTCAATGGTACACAAAAAGAAATTAGCAATGATACAGAAATAACATTGTTGTTATGTAGAAGAAATGGCATTTATAATAGACCTTAAGAGATGGTATTTATTATTAAATGTAAGGTAAATAATAAGTACTTTTAATGATGGAAGTATTTTCTGCTTCGAATTCTTTATTGATACCATGTGTCTTCTATAATGGAGGATATCCATGTGTCTTCTGTAATTGGAGGATATACTAAAATTAAAGGGGGAAAATAAAGTTACATAGATCTTTATACAATTTTTGGGTCACATATATCCCAAGTAGACACAACTATTAGGACTAGTGGAATGAGATCTGTTTCATTAGATTCATGCAGCTATACAGGTCCCTGTCTGCCAGCAGCATGTGCAACAACAAGAATAACAGCTTCTCAAGAAACCTGAGGCTTTGGTATTATATGTCCCATAGGACAGGAAAAGGTTCATAGAAACCGAGAGAAGTCTCTAGATGGTAGGATCAGTTGAGAGGCTTAGCTTCTTAAAAGTACACCCTAAGGGAATCTTGGGAGAAAGTTCTGGCATTCTACTTTCAATTGTCATTAAAAAAACTCTTTGGTGAGGTGATTTCAGGATGTACTTTCAAAATGACTTTCCTATTTCTTTATTCTAGTTCTGTGCACATATTTTTACAATACTTTGCTTTGCTTCTCAAGCTGCTCTTGAAAATCCTCTGTTCAACTCTTACTTCTGCAACTCTATTGCACATACATCCCACATTTCAACTATTAAAGAAGCCGGCAGTTGTTTTCTTCATTTTGATTCATTTCCAATCTGGGCTCTACCTCTAATACTATAGCTAGCTGTACTCCTCTATTATTCACAGTGTTTCCAGGGGTCTGATGTTTCATAAGTGGATAGCCAATCCTGCTTCCTACTCTGTTTTAATATGGGAGCTCTTCTGAAACCTGCCCACCATAGATGACTCTTCTGACATTTGACATACCAGTGGCACAACTTTCAGCATCATAGCAACCCATAAGTTACCCTAGCACAGTAAACTGACAGGCAGGTGCTATATTATTAAGGACCAGTAAATAAGCAAACAAGCATGTACCCACTTAAGATATAAAGTAATTAGCAATATACAAATGATTTCCCCAAAACAATAAACTAACAGATTAGTTTTGTATTTCTAACAGTTAATCAGGCATATGAACATCATGTATGTTAAACAAATCATTTGAGAAGCTCAGACAAATACTGTGTCAGGGTCAGAGGAAGACTCATCAACAACCTGCATTATGCCGATGACACAACCTTGCTTGCAGAGAGTGAGGAGGACTTGAAGGACTTGTTACAGAAGACCAAAGTCTTCAATGTGGATTGTGTCTTAACATCACAAAGACAAAAATCCTTACCTTTAGACTGATAAGCAACATCATGATAGATGGAGAGAAGGTTAAAATTGTCAGTGACTTAGTCTTACTTGGAATTACAACAAACACCCTTGGTACCAGCAGTCAGGAGGTTAGGAAAAGTATTGCATTGGGAAAGTGTGATATCAGGGACTTCTCCAAATTACTGAGGAGCAATGATGTCAGTTTGAAAACTAAGGTGTGATTGATTCAGGCCGTGGTCTTTTCCATCACTTTACTATACATCTGCAAACTGGACAGTAAATAAGGATTACAGAAGAAGAATTGATGCCTTTGAGTTGTGGTGTTGGAGAAGAGGACTGAATATCCCATGGACTGCTAAAAGAACAAATATATTTCTTGGAGGAAGTGTAGACACAATGTTTCTTGGAGGCAAAGATAAAATAGTTTCCTCTCACCTACTCTGGCCATGTTGCTAGGAGAGACTTTTCCTTGAAGAGGAACATCATGGTTGGATAGGTGGAGGGGA
>NW_006399802.1:15165492-15168059 GCF_000299155.1 Elephantulus edwardii | reverse complement strand
AGATAAAATTAGAAGGATGGCCCATAAATCATTTAAAATGATTTATTGTGAATTTAATCTATGCCAGGCATTGTTCTAAGTTGCTTCTTAGCAATTGTATTACTTAAATATCTCAAAATCTGATGGTCTAGTGGCAAGTAGTTGTGTTGCAATCCCAAAGGCACATGGTTCAAGTCCACCAGCTTCTCCATGGGAGAAGAATGAGCAGTCTCCTCCCATGCGATATACTGCCTTTAAACACCTGTTGGAGGGTCAGCTGCAGGTTGGCTCCAAGTTAATAGTACACCACCACCACTTTGTAACAAGACTAGGGATACAGGAAGAGTTAATCACCTTTTCTCACAGCGCTTCTGTGTGTTGGAATCGACTCAGTGTCAGAAGTTGGTTTACTATTTTGGAGTGGCAGGGTGGAGGGGCAGGCAAATGGTGTTATTTTCTGCTGATGTCTGATTTGCTTTTTAACTCCAAATGTTGAGTGTTACAGTGCCTGTATTTTTTATTTCTTCAAGTTCTGGTTGGTTATTTTACTCATTTATGTATTCTTTTTAATATGTGTTCCATTCTTTCATTACAGTTGCTCCATTTACCTCTCTAATAATAGACAATCTATTTTTATAGGATTTGAATTTGCTTTATAATCTCTGGTTCTTGTTGTTGTTAGGTGCCCTTAAGTCGACTACAACTCCTAGTGATTCTGTGAGCAACAGAGCTGGCCCTTGTGCTGTCCTGTGTCATCCTGATGGTCTCTTTCCTACTCAAGTGCACTGTGGTATTTACTGCTCAATCCACCTCATTGAGAGTCTTCCTCTCTTCTTTTTTTCTTTCCTAGCATGATATCTCACTCCAAAGACTTAGTGGTTCTTCCTGAGTGTATGCCCAAACTAGGTGGGATAACATTTCACTTACTGTGGCTTCTTGAATTTCAGTTAATGAGTTATTCTTATCTGGATGTTATATTTCACTTACTTGGGTTTTTAGAGTGCTGATTAATTGCATTTTCTGCATGTGTTCACTATCTGTCATGATAATTAATTTTCAAATTTTGGAATGTGACCTTACGCTCAGGATACCTTAGTATTACTGTTTGGTGATTTTCTCTGGAGCTGCATTAAATATTAATTAGTGATAATAATGAATAAGTTATCAGTTTGAGGCATGCTTATACTAAAAATTATCTGTTGTTGTCCAAAATTGAAATTTAATTGGACCAACCATGTAATATGGCAATAGCCTTGGAGAGTCCTCCATACCGTGCACAGTGGAAGAGTGATGATACAACCTGAGGGCGTGAAGGATCAGTCTACTACACTTTCTTGACTTGAGATTCTTATAAAATGTGAGTCTTAGCCATTTGAGTGCTGCATGAGGTGAACTAACACTCTGGTTTGCTGAGGACTAAGGAGTTTTTCCAAGTGACAGAATTTTCAATAAAACCTGGAAAGTTCCAGGGAAGTGGGGTTGTGTTGATCACCATTAGCCACAGCCATGTGCAGTATGGATGTGGAATCAAGATTTGTTACAGAAGGTTTCCCCTCTCTTTTGCTTCTTCTAACTCCTAGGCATATGGAAAATTCTCTTGATAAATCTGAAGGTTATTGCTTAGGACTGTTCTAATTCCTTTTTTATTAAAAGGGCAGAGTTTTGAGGGCCCAATGTTAATTCGAGTGCTTCTCCACCTGTATGTATCTACTGTCCTTAGCTGGATGTTAAATTCTCACCCCTTGACCCATAGACTTAGTCTAGTTTTATTGCTCATGAGATGTCATGAAGTTTAATCTTAAGATCAGGCTTTGAGCTTCACTTTTGTTTCTGGCTTTTAGAGTTTTCTGTCTTTAGTTTAAATTTAACTGGGCTTATGCATTTTGGTTGTATTTACTACGGTATTTTTGTCTGTTTCCAGGGAGAGATAGGTCTTCATCAGCTTGGTTACCATGATGTTGTGTTCTTAACATTTCTTTAATAATTGTATTTTCCATCCCTCCCACTACAGGTGAATTGATTCCAACTTATAGTGACATTTCTCTGTGTTTCTAAGATTGTAAATCTCTAAGAAAGGAAATTGCTTATCTTTCTTTTATATAGCATCTGGTAGATCTAAACCACCAACTTCTTGGTTACCTTCCCAATATGTTATGCACTGCACATACCAGAGGTTTATTAGTTCATTGTACT
The DNA here is from genome assembly GCF_000299155.1 of Elephantulus edwardii. Taxonomy (NCBI): domain Eukaryota; kingdom Metazoa; phylum Chordata; class Mammalia; order Macroscelidea; family Macroscelididae; genus Elephantulus; species Elephantulus edwardii. The sequence goes on along the minus strand of NW_006399802.1, from coordinate 15,165,887 downwards.
TTCTATAAAAGCAAATAAGTAAAAATTAATATTGTCAAAAGTACAGTGAACAGAAATCCCCCATATGTCGATGAGAAAAGATGTAATTCAGTGAAAACTATAGAGAAAGTAATTTGATAAGGATTATAAGAATCTTACAATTTTTGGTGTGCTTCAATTGAAGAGTACAAATGTAGGAGAAAATTTAAGTGTAAATACATTTTGCCATGATGTTATTTGTAATGAGCAAAAAATAGGAAGTAACCTAATAATCTAAACAGGAAAATATTTTATAAATGAAATTCTTATTGAAAATTATTTTATGATTGAATAGAAGATTTCAAAAGGCAGCATGGGATAACAAAGTAAAATATTACAATGAAATGTGCAAGGAGTTGGAGTCAGAAAATCAAAAG
>NW_006399802.1:15163154-15164347 GCF_000299155.1 Elephantulus edwardii | reverse complement strand
TCTCTCTGGAGACTAAGGTGCGCCTGATACAGGCCATGGTCTTTGCAATCACTTGTTATGCATCAGAGAGTTGGACAATGACCAAGGAGGGTAGAAGGAGAATTGATGTCTTTGAGCTGTGGTGCTGGAGAAGAGTCTTGAGAGTACCATGGACTACTAAAAAAACAAACAGGTTCATCCCAGAAAAGGTTAAACTGGGCTGCTCCTTGGAGACAAGGATTCTGAGGCTTCATCTATCATAATTTGGACATGTTGTAAGGAGAGACTGGTCCTTGGAGAAGGACATCGTGCTTGGGAGGATGGAGAGACAGCACAGGAGGGGAAGGTCCTCTATGAGGTGGATTGATTCAGTGACTGGGATAATTGGGATGGGTGTGTCAGAGGCAGTGCGATTGGCACAGGACAGAGCAGAGTTTAGGGCTGTTGTACATAGGGTCGCTATGAGTCGCAAGTGACTCGATGGCACATAACAGCAAGCAAGAACATGCTCAGAGAATGAAATCCTGGTGTACCCTGGCCCTGTTTTAAACCATGGATATCCCTTTGTTCTATTTGAATGACCGTTTCTTGGTCTAATAAGTGTTATATGAGCATGATTAAGTGTTCTGTAATTAATTGTAACTTTTCTCAATGTTATCTATCATTTATCATGATTCACACAATCAAATGTTTCTGCATAGTCAATAAAACACACATGTGGGCATCTTTCTAGTATTCTCTGCTATCAAAAAGATCTATTTGCCATCAACTATGATATCCTTCAGTAACGTGTACTATTTTTAGGATATGAAATTACTTTTAAATGGGAGGGAAAAGGTATTGAGACTGTTCTTTACATGGGAAGCATATTTATTAGGCTTTTTTGGTTTGTATTTGTTTGGTTTTAGTAAAAAGTTGAATGCTGAAAAAAGAACTTTTCTAAAACATCTTAAACTTTGTACATAAGGAAAAATACTGTATAAAATCATTATTGTAGAACAAGTATGAGGATCCAAGTAGGCAAGAGGGTAGAAGCAGAGGGATGAGGGTGTGTGGGAGAGGGGAGTGGAAGGATTGATCGCAGGATCACACAATTTGATGGTAGAGGAGCGAAGAAAATGGGAAAAACATGGTGTGAGAAACAATGTTTTTTAATTTTGTAAATAAACTAGTATAAAAAATAATATAAAATAGAATGTATAAAATGCAATGTA
>NW_006399802.1:15153898-15154962 GCF_000299155.1 Elephantulus edwardii | reverse complement strand
TTGTGCCTTGGACACGCTATCAGGAGCATAGCATGTCTCTGGTGAAGGACATCATGCTTGATATAGTCAAAGAAAAGAAGAATACAGTCAAAAAGACATCTTGCCATAGTGATGGCAACAATGGACTCAAACATGGCAACAACTGTAAAGATAGCATAGGACTTCGTTATGTATTGTTGTGTTGGCATTGTGAATTTGAACCAACTCAGTGGCACTTAAGTGCATGAAGTTTTGGAGCATTTGATAGCTTTGGGAAGTTACATAAAGTATATCACTTTATTCGTAAGTTTTTACCCTATTTGCCAAAATGGGTAAATATCATGGTATTACTTCATTTGATTATTGTGAGGACTACAAAATAATTCATATATGCATTCTGAAGATTAAGTGAAATAATCTTCAAAAAATGGGCTTGGCATACAGTAAACACTTGGTAATGGTAACTCTTGTTATTCATATTATTCTTCTTTTCTGACCCCAGAAGTCAGTGCCAGCAAAAGGGAGACATTCAATTAATATTAATGAACTTCAGATATGTTGTCAAGAGGGGTCCTTTCTTAGAAAAAGACATCATGTTGGGAAAGGTGGAGGGTCAGACATCGAGAGGACCATCCTCAACCAGCTGATTGACATAATGATCATAATGATGGACTTGAGTAGATCAGAGATTCGGAGGATGGCACATTGTTGCGATGTAGTTAACGTATTGAAACCTAACAACAACAAAATGAATGAATTGAAGTAAATAGTTAATGTATAGAGCCTCATTTATTGTAAGCCTCTAATAATATTACCTACCCCTATTAAAACAAGCTTGAAAGCAGGAAACCCTATGAAAATGTAGAAAGGATGAAAGTCATGCAAGTGATGAGGACTTTCGTTCATAGGTTCACTATGAGTTGCCTACGACTTGACGGCACTTAACAACAACAACAGAGAGAGAGCAGTTGGCCTAGTGGACCACATGTGATGCTGCCAAGCCAAAGGTGGGTGACTCTAATCCGTGGCTCTCAGGCCTGTTTTTAATTGTTTTTGATCAAACATTCTTCTAGGTCATATAGCCC
>NW_006399802.1:15146319-15153798 GCF_000299155.1 Elephantulus edwardii | reverse complement strand
CGTTGAGTCTCAATCCATATTGAAGGCTGCAGTCCTTGACCCTCTACAGCAAGCGCTTCAGGTCCTCCTCAGTTTCAGCAAGCAGGATTGTGTCATCTGCATAACACAGATTGTTGATAGATCTTCCACCAATCTTGACCCCACATTTCTCCTCATAGAGCCCAGCCTCCTGGATAGTCTATTCTGCATACAGGTTGAAAAGGTATGGAGACAGGACCTGTCTCCTGTCTCCTGTTTCCATACGCTTGCTTCAGTGTGCAGTCCTACTAGCTTTGACAAATTTACACAGCTCTGTAACCAGTACTTAAAGCAATATTTAATAAAGTTTTATCACCTCCCAGCTCCTTGTCACCCAATTCCCTATACACATTTTTGATCAACCCTTCCCTATCTCCAGGCTGTGAACACTACTTATTTGTTTTCTGTCCCTGTGTCATATTTTAGTTTTAACTTTTCTAGTGTCATATAGATAGAATCATAGAGTATATTGTCACTTGGGTCTGGCTTCTTGTCATTAGAGAGCTCTAGTGGCCTAGTGATAAGGAGTTGCAGTGTCAACTCGAAGTCATACAGTTCAGATCCGCCAGCTGCTCTGTGCACTCTAGTGCAATTTACAGCCTCTGAAATACAAGGGCCAGTTATGAGTTCGTTCAGACTCAAGGTACAAACAACAAAACCAGCTCTTCCTTTTAGCATAATACACTTAGGACTTGTCCTTTTTGTTGTATATATATTAATATTTCTTTAAGACAAGATGGATAAATATTCCATTGCATAGATGGGCTAGAATTTGTTCAACCATTCATTTGTTTAGGACATCAGAGTTCTTTGAAGGTTTTTGAGTGATTATAAATAAATCGATTTTAAGTATTATACACAAGTTTTTATGTGAATAGTTTTGATTTGTCTTAGATGAATATCAAGGAATATGATCACTGGGTATATGATAATTGAATGATCATGTTTATAAAAGAATGTGTTATTATCTTGTTTCCTATTTTAGTAAATAAGCATGTTGCTAGGAAGAGTCATTCCTTGGAGAGGCTCGGCGAAGGAGAGTAAGACCCCCCCCACCAGATGAATTGACGTGGTGACTGATAACAATGGGCTCTTGTGTGTTAAGAAGTGTGAGGATGGTGCAGGACTGAACAGGATTCAGATGTTTTGTCTGTAGGATCGTTTTGCATTTTACTCGACTCAATGGCACTTAACTACAACAGGAATATTAAGATTTTTTACATAGAAGGTTTGTCTCCAAAGAGACATTTTTCTTTTTCTTTTCAATCTTTATGCCTTTTTTTCCTTTTTATTTTTTTTCTATTTCACTGAGCAGGACTACCAATGCCATGTTGCCTAGGAATGTGGAAAGTTAACTATTAATTGGACTTTAAAGCAATCGCAAATTCGAGGACATTCATATGTGTAAAGTGTATGTGTCTCTGTGTGTGGTAGTTTGCTTGAGAATTTCCTTATTTTTTCAATGAAAAGACCTATAACCACCACTGGAATTCCTCTCAGGAAAAAGATTCAGGGCAAATGGTCGTTCCAGTTTTTTGGTTGCGTTGAAATGTGTAATGGGGCTGGCATGTGTTATGGGACAGGGGATAAAATGACTTTATTTTCTTTCTAAACTTATATTTGTCTTATATTGTCTTTGTTTTATTGTGAAGACTGTATATGTGAGGATTTTTAACTATTATTTCTTTAGAATGAGTAAGCAATTATAATTAAGTAGATATAAATATTGCCTAGTAATTTGTATTTTAAAAATTGGCAACTTTTATCTAAAAGTTAAGTTAGTGCAATAGATTTAGGAAAAAAATAACATGAATGAATGGAATTCCAAAATCTCTGTAGATGTTCATTGAAATGAAAAATAAACAAACTAAATTAAAACAAAAAAAAAAGAATGAAGGCTCCTGATTCACCTTACCTAATTTTGAATCAGGCAGAATCACTTTGTTGTTAACAACTGCGTCTTTGTCTATGTACAGATTTTACAAGAGGAAATTAAATGATATTCATATTTTCACTCTTGAAAAAAAAAAAAACATGATCTCTGGCTTTACCTCATCTTCGTAAATCAGCCACCTCTGCATTTGGTGAAAACATTTTTTTTTATCTTTATGTTTTTTGAACAAGTAGTCACAAGAGGAAAATTCATACAGCTACGAATGGCTCGTGCCCAAAAGAAAAACCAGACAACTAATCTTGTAAACACTTCGAACTTACAGATTTGTGCAGATCCATACAAACTTTGAACTGGATTCTTTGTCATTTGTCTTGCTATGTGCTCTAGTACCTTATCACATGCAGAAAACAAAACTGGAAAAATGCAAACATTCATACATGCTAATAAAACATTGTCACATAATCTTCCCGGGCAATCCTTGAGACTTCCATGAGACCCATACTCCAAGTATTGTCTGAGTCATCTATGTTTTGAATATGATTGGTGGCGTGTAGTTAAAATAAATCTGAAGCAAAGAAGCTCTTGGTTATACAGATTACAAGTTCTATAGTAATTCTTTTTCTTCCCTTTTAATATGCATCATGAACCATCCTGCAAACATTCCAGGAAAAAGGATGCTAATGGGATTAAGCAAGAGCCATTTAATCTGCTCAGTTTTTCAGAGTCTGCTCTGTTTTCTAGTTTCCCAGAAGGCTACCAGGCTTTATTTTTCTCTCAGCATTTGCCCATTCACTTCACTCTCCCCCTTCTTATTGCCTGAGACCTACTCTCTACCACCAACATCAGAGTTCTTCCAACTCTCGTTTGCCCCTCAGGCTCACACCAAATATGGTGCTGACATTGTGATCATTTTTTTTAAATGATACAGACACAGCTCCACATTTATAGTTCATATGGATGTACTCCACATTTGTGCTTTGTGTGAATGTATGGAGTTAAGAGCTGTCCAGTGTTTCGTGTTGTTTGTTCAGCTTTGTGTTTAGGCATCTGTAAATGATCCAAAGAACACCCACTATGAGCCAGAAATTGTTCTCCAAACTCAATCACAGAAACTTACGATTATGAGACTTTAAAAGCTTCTCTCTTCTGTCCCTCCTTCCTTTGCTTCTTCCTTCTTTCCTGCCTTCTATTTAATCTATTGTGCATAGAGAATACCTAGTAACCTACTTAGGTACATTTTTTGTTTTGTTTTATCTTATGTGAGGTTTGAAAGAACAAGAAACTATTTCATTCTTTAAGTTTGATGCCTTTTTTTTTCAACATCAGCTCTTCTTCTTGTATTCTCAATTCAGTTAACGGTTAATGACCCAACTAGAACCCATAAACCATTTTTTTTTTCATTTTTTTCTGCCTTTTTCCTCCTCAACCAACAAATAACGGATCATAGATCCTTCCTTCACCTACCTTCCTCAGTCTGGCCTCTCCTCTCTGTTCACACACTACCACCCTTATTCACTTATTCTCACTTTCCACAGAACAAAAGCCATTTAGTCTATCATGCACTAATGTTCCTCCACTCCGTAGTCTTTACCCTACATAGTTACAGGAGAGTTTTCTTAAACACAGATCCTTCAGTGCTATTATTACTAATATTATCTATAACTTAAAGCAAGAGACTTGAACAGATTGTATTTAGTTACTCACTAACCAGTTTTAGGGAGTTCTGGTGGCCTGGTCACAAGAAGCTGTGCTGGCAATCTCAAAGGCATGTGGTTCAAGACCACCAGCTGCTCTTCTGGAGAAGGATGGGCCCTCTCCTCCCATGTAATTAACTGTCTCTGAACACCCGCTGGAGGGTCAGCTATGGGTCAGTTGCAACTCTATGGTACACAAAAACTTTATATTATAAAAGCTCAACTTGTTTTCAGTGAGGGATGAAGAGTGACTGGAAGGGATAAATAAGTTCATTAATACATAAAGACTGATTTCATCTTTTCTGCCTTATTTCTGTTGGTAGTCACAGCTTTCTCTGTTTTTGGCATACTTTAAATCACAGGCAACTTTGTGTCCCTTGACTTTTATATCACCCATCTATCCATGATTGAACAGGCATCATTATCAATGCATCCTGTATTTCATAACCTACTATCAGGTCTCAAGGGAGCTCCAGCGGCCGAGTGATAAGAAGTTATACGGCATTCCCAAAGGCACCCGGTTCAAAACTACCAGCTGCTCTGAGGGAGAAGTATGTGCAATATCCTTCTGTGTGATTTACTGTCTCTGAAAACACAGTGGAGTGTCATGTATTGATTAGTTCTGACTTTATGATATGCAACAACAAAAGGTCTTATGATACGCAACAACAACAAAAGGTCTCAGGGATAACTTAGTTTCTCATTTGTTACTGAAAGGACCAACATCTATTAATTTACTCATTAATTCATTAAATGTTCTTGGCATCATATGAGCTCCTCAAGCCTAGTGCTTGCTTATACGATGTGGTTGGCACAAGGCCCTTGAAGTTCTTCCATCATGCTCAGGGGGAAAACCCAATTGACCTTGACTTGGAGTGACTGACTCTCAATGATATTTGCAGGAGAGTGCATTTTCACTTTGTTGCTGGGTGAGATTAAGTTCTCTCCAACTCACAGTGGCACAACAGAATAAAATTACCTCTGGAAAAACCCTATTTGCTCTTACAGCAGCCTCATAATCTCTGTAGTGTTTAAGCCCATTGTTGCAGTCATCGTTTCAATCTATCTCATTATGAATCTTCCTCTTTCTTTACTGGTCTTCTATTTTTACAAACAAGGTACTGTTTTCTTTTTTTCCTTCAGCAAGTCCAGTCTTTTCACTTATCCAGAAATAATGATTGAAAGAGAGAAGGTATCTGATCAAAGTAATGATAATGAGATGTTTGGGAAGGTCTGGGCAATAGCATATCTTTTCAAAAAACTAGTAACCCTTCTAAAGCACCAATTCTTATGTATTCCGTTCAGAAATCTGCTGTCTTTCCCTTAAATCTTTATGGAAGACAGGAGTAGGTAGTGGTTGTAAAGTGGCCAAAGGAGAAAGAGCATGGCAGGGCCCTGGAAGAATTAAAGCATTTCTTATTCCTATGCCAGCTGTTCTTCTCATCATTTGATCTCTCAGATCAAAAAGTTGGGACTCACTCTTCTCCCCTCTCCACTTTCCACAGTTATTCATTTACCAAGTTTTTAATATTCTGTCTCTACAGTCTCTCAAATACATCCTTCCCTTCTTCGCCACCTCTGCCTTGTTCCGTCCCACATCATCTATCTCCTCCATATCACCAAAGTCTTAGATGTCCTTCCTCCTCTTTTTCTCACCTTCCCCTATACACCCTCATATCAATCACATCTCCATGTGGCTCACAGAGGTGATTCTAAAGTACAAATCTCCTGGAGAAATGATGTTAATGCCCAACTGAAATCCTTCACTAATTTCCTTCAGTATAGAGTAGAAACTCCTTGTTTGGATATACCTGACAAACTCAAGAAACTAAAATGAATAAAAGTCAGTTCTTAATTATGTATTCAGTCCTGTTTTTTACCACTTTTCCTCTTCGTGAAACCTTTTGCTCCAGCAAAACTGAACATCTTGAAACACCTGGGAATGCCATGCCATTTGTCTTTTTACACACATTGCTCCTACAATCCCCTTTCTTCACCTTGCCTTCATTGAGCTATCTTCTTTCCTTCTTGAAGAAACACAGAAAGTGTAACTTCCTCCGGTCAACCTCTGACTCTTTCAGTCAGCAATAAAAGGTTCTCTTGGGTTCTCATAAACTTTGTACTTTCTTAGAAAGCACTATGTGATACCTCTCTGTGTGTCTATGTCCCAGTGATTCTCAACTTGGACTCCACAATTATGACTGAATTAATTACAAGTGGAGCTCAAACAGAAATACTTTTATAAAGGCCTGGATAATTGTAACGTGCATCCAGGATTGCAAAACATTTGGCCCAAAATATAAGTTCCTCTGATCTTGTATGCTTCTTAGCTAACAATTTTCTCTCTGGAGTATTTGTCAAGGGCCTGTACACAGTTGATTCTACAGCTCCTCTGTCAATATTTTTTGAGCAAATGAGTACAGATCATGAAAAAAGAAGGTTGCTGGGACACAATTAGAGGCTCAGGAAGGGAAGGGATTATTTTGGTATTCCCACTGAAAGACTGAGCATCTTTCCTTGAATGCTCATCCCCGAAAGCTTGGCCTCCTTAAGGATGCTGGAAAGAGGCCAATTGCTTACCTAGGAGATGTTTAATCTTGTGATGTTTCATCTCCATTTACACATTTCAACCTCACAGGTCTATCAATCGCAAATGCTTTACGCATGAATGATTCTGTAGAAAGAATGGGAGTTTTCTAGCTCTGTAGCTTATGCTGAAATACAATAATTAATAGCATAGACAGAGTTTATTTAAGTGGGAGGATAGTAGATCGTAGGTCTTGCAAGTCTGTCTCTTTTTTTAAGGCTCTAAGGCTCTTCTCTTTCAGAGCTGCATTTAATAGAAAATGTTCATGATATTCAAAGAAAAGCTACTAAAGTGGCTTATATTTCCTTCTCCCCTGAATACATTGTAAATTAAAAAAAATAAGCCAACAATATTAGATGTAATCAGAGTGAAGTCTTTAGCTCTGAATACAAACTTGTCTCCATTAATGCCTTTAAAGAACGTTCCTTATCAGCTCATTTTGGGGACTTTGTACATTACATAGAAAATATTATAACTCTTTCTGAATTCAAACAGGGGAGAAGAGCATACATATAATTTCAGGATATATAGAAAAGATTATTTCTTCCTGACAGACTTCAAACTCTTTCTTTCTCTGTTTTTTTTTTTGTCTGTGTGTGTGTGTGTGTGTTGGTTCCCCCCACCTCTCCACTGGAGCAGTCAACATTGTCTGTGTGACCACTAGAATTCTGCTACCTTTCTTGTTTGAATGATCAGGACAGAAAACTTTAAGTCTCTGAGAAAGGACATAAAGAGGACTTAATGTAGTCACTATACAATTTTCATAGTTTCTATTTTTCTGTAGGTTTTGTAGCCTTTAGTGGATCCTGGGTCCTAAGGTAAAGATTCTACAAAACTGGAAGTTCATCAAGACACAGCTTGTTATTTCAGAATAAAACAAGGCAAAGACAGAGACTTAGAATCTTTTTGTTGCTCAGTAGAGCTTTCCTGTAAACGCTACACAAATGGAAATGGGTCAGTTGATGGTTGATGTGAGGGGTGAATTCCCAGTCTCTCAGAATCTGGATGGAGCTTAGTTTCATTTGTATCACCAGGAGCTGAGAAAAAGGACCTGGGCCGCAGACCTGAATATCATGTGTCCTTGGTGTACTTACCTCTTGTCTTGTTGTTGTTATGTTCTGTCAAGTCGTTTTCGACTCATAGCGGCCCTATGTACAACAGCCCTAAACCCTGCTCTATTCTGTGCCAATCACACTGCCTCTGACACACCCATCCCGATTACCCCAGTCACTGAATCAATCCACCTAACAGAGGGCCTTCCCCTCCTGCACTGTCTCTCCACTCTC